>NC_044365.1:697429-997429 GCF_007364275.1 Archocentrus centrarchus | reverse complement strand
CAACATCACATTGTGTTGAAATAAAGTTTAGTTTTGTGAATAAATGTGTGAAATGCTCCTAAATATAAAGTGAAAATAAAGCTGATGACATTTGATTTGCTGCAGTTTCTTTGTGAGGGAGCAGTACATACAAACAGCTGCAGAGGGCGTGTCTGATGGATTGAACATCAAACAGGAAGTGTTGAGCTGAAATCTGCTCAGAATGAATGCAGGTGCAGGTGTGTCACAGGTGAATGTGGGTGGACTGTCACACTGTGTCACAGCGTAGCACGAGCGCACTAACATCCACTCTGATGGGAGTTTATTAGACAAAGTTTGAAATCATTCAGTGTTTCATAATCAGAGCTGAAGAAGCTTCAATGTACAAGTTTATAACATGGAAACTCCAAACAGCTGAAGCCAACAGGATGCAGCTTCAAACAAACAAGAGAAAATTCTGAGAAAAATTCAGAATTTTTCACAATAAAACTTTATAATAAAAAACTACAAACACTAGAAAAGTCGTGTTGTTCCTTCAAGGAACCTCATGGCTTCACTTTTAAAGGTGAAGTTCTGCAGAGAACGTTCTCAATGCTGAACAACCTGCTGCTAGAATTCATGCTTTTGACTGTGGCTACAATCAGCAGAGGAACCGTCCACCGAGGGTGAAGCTGTTTGCACTTTGGAAGTCCTGGATTCATCACACTGATGTTAATGTTAGCTCACTTATTCTGCCCAACGACCTTTAACCTTTGTTTTAGGGAGAAATGAGCAGATGGTTCACTCGTTCAGCTCAAAGAAAGGTGGTTTATTGACAGGAGCCAAACATTTGTCCAGTCCAGCAGATACTGGATTTAATTTGTCTCTCGTCTTATTTAGAAGCCCTAACAGTGAGACAGGCAGTCAGTGTGGAAATCCTCCTTCTCTGAGTGTGTTTCTGCAGAGCTTTATACCACCCTCTCTCTGCTTTGGTCTTTCTGAGTGAAAATACAAAGTCTGCACATGTATTTATGAGTCCAAGCAGTGATTTAATCCTGCAGCTTAACACACATTTGATTCCCTTTGTGTGAGAACTGCAAGTGTCCAGAGTGAGGACAGGCTGAGAAAGCCACTGCTGCAGATCATCTGTGGGCTCTTTGAGGGAGAGCTGATGGGACAGAGGCTCTCCACCCCTGATGAGACACCAGGACAAATTCAGCACTGTGTGAGGAAGAGGAGGAGGAGGAGGAGCAGCCAGCAGCAGCTGAGAGATGGAGGTAAGAACAGGGGGAGGACAGACAGGCTGTTGTCTCTCTGTGAAGGAGCGCTACAACCGTTTAAAGAGCTCCTTCAAATCCATCCTTTTAGGACATGTTCGAATCCTTTGACCATCAAAGTGGGAGTTTTCAAAGGTGGAAAAAGCTGCCAAAGTGTCTGATGAAGGACATTAGCTAACTGTAATAACATGACAGTGTTGTGTTTACAGGCCCGTGGTCTCTCAGCCTCAGAGACATCACAGACCAATCAAACATCTCAGTTTCATCTCAGCAAAATTCACACTAATGAGATCAAATGGAGATTTTCACGTTCATCTCTGTCAAACGATGCTGAACGAGACGCTCTCACAGCTGATGTCATGGTCGCTAGGCAACCTGAGCGGCCCTCCGTAGGCCGGACCGTCCTGTTTAACGGCCGTTCATTTCCGGCCTTCACGGCTTTAGAAGGATGCAGCCCCTGAGCCCCCTGGGATCCAGCTACATGTTCATGAAAAGGTACCTGATCATTTGGCAGCAGTAACAGTAAAGAGGGGAAAATTAATGCCACAGATATTATTTTATGTTTCAGGGACATTATGCAGTGTTAATGGGTGCTGGGATCTTCTTCCATCACAGCTGGTTTTTCCCTGTAGCTCAGTCATTGATCCACACAGGACTGTGGAACATCAGCACTTGGAGAGGGATTTGAACCCTCGTCTTCATTCTGTGAGCTTCCACCTCTGTGATCTCTCTGATATACTAATGAGTGTCAGAGCAATCAGAGATCAGGATTGGTCCTTCAGGATGCTGATGACTCTGGAATCAGGAGTCTTCTGGATGCTGTGGAGTCCCATCATGGCCCAGTCCTTGATCAGTGTGTTAGCTGCTGTGACCAGTCTGTCTCCAGGCTCCAAATAATAGTCTGGACCGAACTCCCACCCACACCACCCTGTGGCCCCCACCACCTCCACCTCCACATTAGAGGAACTAATTGTAATGTTCAGACTGCAGTGAAACTTCCTCCACTAGGTGGCAGTGTTTGATGAGAAAGTGTTAGTGTAGCTGCCCTGTAGGCAGGAACAGGAAAATGCAGGATTTGTCCTGAAATTGGGAAAAGTGGTTAGCACTATGGCCTTAAAGCAAGAAGGTTCTAGGTTGGAGCTTCTTGGTCAGCTGGGCCTTTCTGTGGACTGTGGATGTTCTCCCACAGTCCAATGAAATGCTGCTTAGGTTCATTGGTGCTTCTAAATTGGCTGTAGGTGTGGATGTGAGAGTGTGTGCTTCTCTGTGATGGACTGCTCACCTGTTCAGGTGTACCACGCTGTTCCCTTCATCAAAGTTACCAATAAAGTTCCAAAGAAGAAAGAATGCAGAGAAATGTGCTGATTTAAAGCCTTTGAAGTGCTTCAGATGATATCTGTCCACTTGTGTCCACTAATTGATGAATGTCAGCTCTCTAATGCAGCTTTGATCTTCACAGTCTGCTTTATGAAGCTCATTCTAACCCTGAATGTCAGAGTGTTCCTCCTTCTCTTTGCCATCATTCATGGTGGCAGTGGAGGACATTTGGATGTTGGACTGTGTTTTGGATGTTGTGTGTCTGTTTTGTGTTGGACTGCTGTCTGTAAAGCAAACGGCCATTTTGGTTTGGATTTCAGTGTCAGACAGACTTTAAGGTGGAATGAAGTGTTTGAGAGTTTCACAGTGAATTATCCAGTGGAGGATTTTTCTTCTTCTTTGAAGCTTTGAAATGTCAACATTGTTCTGCTACAGTCAATGGACTAAAGCAGAGAAGAAGAACACAGACTTTACCATGAACATCCTCAGTGTGGATCAGTATAATATCAGCCTTATGTCTGCAGTTTAGTGTTTCACATCAGATTCATCTCAGCACAACTAAAACATGGAGACTGACCTCAGAGTTTCAAGAACACATCGTGGACTCTCCAGAAAACCACACAGATGCTTCACTCCTGAATCCTGCAGGTAGTTGTTGTTCCAGCTCAGGTCCAGCTCTCTCAGATGGGAGGGGTTGGACTTCAGAGCTGCTGCCAGATAATCACAGCTGATCTCTGAGAAACCACAGCTCATCAATCTGTATAAAGAATCAAAGATGTGAGTTTATTAGACAAAGTTTGAGCTTGAAATCATTAATATTGTACCACTGTTAACAACATCACATTGTGTTGAAATAAAGTTTAGTTTTGTGAATAAATGTGTGAAATGCTCCTAAATCTAAAGTGAAAATAAAGCTGATGACATTTGATTTGCTGCAGTTTCTTTGTGAGGGAGCAGTACATACAAACAGCTGCAGAGGGCGTGTCTGATGGATTGAACATCAAACAGGAAGTGTTGAGCTGAAATCTGCTCAGAATGAATGCAGGTGCAGGTGTGTCACAGGTGAATGTGGGTGGACTGTCACACTGTGTCACAGCGTAGCACGAGCGCACTAACATCCACTCTGATGGGAGTTTATTAGACAAAGTTTGAAATCATTCAGTGTTTCATAATCAGAGCTGAAGAAGCTTCACAATGTACAAGTTTACAAAATCACTTCTTCTTCTTCAGCGGCTGACAGCCAACATAAAGATGTATTACTGCCACCTAGTGGCTGCACTGATGATATGAGAGCAGCAGCAAGGATGGGAGCTTCCAATCCCACAAAGCCTTTGGGCACTAATCTCCACAGCCCACTAGTACATGTGACCTTTGACCCCTGATTCTCTGAAGAATTCCTGTTTCCCTTCCAAAGCTCCAAAGTGCTGCTGTGCCTCCATTGATAACCCCCTGCAATAACACATCTAAACTGAACTCCTGCACAGCCTTGCTTCTAGATCTTAGTTTCAGAGCTTCTCCAGCTCCTCTGGATCCACTACATTTGAATCCAACATGTTCCACTGGTTCCCTCTCTTCATGTTCCACACTGCCCTGGATTAGGTTTTCCTACAAGCTGCATAGTTGACTTTAATCCTGTGTGACCTTCCTGACCTACAAATACAGCTTCTTCCCTTCTCTTTCTCCCTGTTGTCTTGACTCCATCCACTTTTCCCTCACTTCTGTGGAAGTGTCTTCCCTTTGTCCCTGTGTCCCACCTGTGCTGCCATTTCTTTGGCATGTTGAATCCTATCAGTGCTTTTCCTCCCACTTTACAAAGAGCCACCTCCACCTGGTCTCCTTTAAGTTCCTGTTTAGCCAAAGTGTCTGCCATTTCATTTCCTTTCATATCCACATGTGCTGCTCCCAAATCCATTTCATTTCCCTGCCCTTCTCCACCAGGTGAGGATCCAGCAGGAGTGCTTCATCCAGGAAATCTGGCCGGCTCTTTGAGCTGAAATGATGTGAGCTAGTAAGCACTGAAGCTGCATCTGAAGCAAAGATCACTTTTTCTTCCTGTCACTTTTCTGTCCACTGCAGAGCCGTTATTATTGCTGTCATTGCTGCTGTGTATACTGCTGTGTGCTCTCACATCCTTTCTGATTCACTCACTCTCAGCTTTGCTGTTGCACATCAACTTCCTCCATGACCTGTTTCCATGTCTGCAGAGCCATCTGTGGAAATGTGCAGGTAGCCTTGGTACAGCTGATCCAGATGTTCCATCAAGAAATGTCCGCTGTTGTTCCTGTTTCAGGTTGATCATCATCCATGAAGGTGGAGCTGCTAGAAATCCTGTTGGACTAAACTGGACTTCCACTGCTGGATTCTCACCTTCCCACCTGGAACCACTCCTCCTTGGCCTTTCTCTCTCCCAGTTATCAGTTCAAAGATCTTTGGTGTGATGGAACCTCTGGATCCTTTCAATGAAGCCCAGTAAACCCCTGTTAGCTGCTGGGGTCTCAAAGCAAGTGGCATCTCTCCTCCTTCCACCTCCACAGCAGATCATCTGCCTCCATCTCCCCCTATCCCAGCATCCTCCTCTGTCACACCAACCTTTAACATTAATCTCAAAGTGAGAGAAAAAGGAGCTTTATGGAATGAAGAGCTCTGATGAATGAGTCATTACAGATATACCTGAGTCACAACACTCACAACACTCCAGCAGTCGCACCCATAGGCCATCAGCTGTGCAACAGTGACACAAATATATGAACTGTGTTCAATATTTAGGCACTTTGTTCATTTCTGTGCTTCAGCTCTTCTTCAGTTACACCACTGCAGCCAACACGTTTCAAAAGGAGCAGCTTTTACTTTGAAGGCCAGCTGTCTCTGCTTCCTGTTTGTTCCTCTGCTTTAACACACACCTCACCACAGCAGCTGTGTGGGTGTCTCTGTAGCAGCCATATCAGCTTCGGATCCATGAACATCATCACAGCTCCTAACTTCACCTTTATTAGCTTTGACATTCATGTCTTTCTCTTCTTTCTCTGAGCGTCTCTCTCTCTGTTTCCACAGAAGCTCAAAGTCTCTGCAGCCTGTTTGGATCTGCTATCATCACATCTTCAACAGCCTCATTCACATCCCTCACACACTCTACAGCCTCATCAGGACTGACTTCATCTTCACTGACTGATGGAGCACAACATGAACCTGTGGAGGCTGAAAAACTGTCCTGTCAAACATCTCCCCGTCACCGCTCCACTTCTGTCAGCCTTTAAATGAACTGCTCAAGTCTGTCACTTCTATTTGGAGCCAAAAGGAAAAAGTGTTGTTCAGTCGTTTGGAAAGACAACATTTCTGAAAGCACTCAAACTTCTTCACATTTGTCTTCAGACACATCCTGAACATTTAGGAACCAAAGAAAGTTTCAAACATCAATCAAAGATCTGAAATATAGAAAAACAACAGCTGCAGTCAGTGAACTGACCTCATAGTCTCCAGTCGACAGTTTGGACTCTCCAGTCCAGCACACAGAAGCTTCACGCCTGAATCCTGCAGGTTGTTCTGACTCATGTCCAGCTGTGTCAGATGGGAGGGGTTGGACTTCAGAGCCGAGGCCACAACTTCACAGTGAGTCTCTGAGAGTCCACAACCAATCAGTCTGTGATTAGAGAAAATATGAACTGTGTTATTGTAAAAGCAGAAATGTGCATTATAAACACAGACTGAATGTATATGAAGACAAAACAGAGTGAGGTCATAATGTGATGAACATCTGCTCTGTACATCTGTGCTTCAGCTCCTCTCAGCTTCCTGTGTTTGACACAATGATTGTCTGCAGCTCTCTCAGACCTGCACACTTTTAATGAGACGCTTTGTTTGGCTGCAGATCTGCAGATGAAGGAGGAAAATGGCCTCACATTTAGGCTCCATAATGTCCACAGTCTGTCAGTCACAGCTGATCCAGAGTCCCGGCTCAGTGCTAACATGATTAGAGCTGAGCCCGTCAGTGATCACAGCTGAAGGAGGTGATGTGTCTGAATACATTTAATAATACTTCTTCCAGACCAGCCGGTCTAAAGCTCAGCAGAGAGAACCAGAAGCTTCTGGGCTGCACAAAGAGGAGTGTTTAAAAAGGCTGAGAGTACATCTTACATTAGGTGATGAGTAGCTGCCCTCTGTAAAACCAGTCTGACTGTTAGCAATCACAGAGGGAGGATCTCTGCGAGAGGTTTCAGATCTAAAGGACAACAGGAACAGGCCTGTATGAAGAGCACTCTGCAGGGATCAGAGCTTTGTTAATACCACAGAGGTGCAGTATTAGCCTCCATTAGAGAGGGAGGGGGAACTCTGACTTTGTTAATCCTGAGCTGAGAGTCACCTCAGAGTCAGTTACCATGGTAACAGACTCTGAACTAAACCTGCTCGCTGGCAGGTTTAATTCACCAAACTCTGAGAGTCTCTCTCTGACTCCTCCCCCTGCTGCACCTGAACCACCTGTCTGACCCTCTGACTCAAAGTCAAAGGTCAGAGCAGAGCCCATCAATCTGCAGGTTCTTACGCTGAAATCCCAGTTAGACATTAATTTGTTGTATTTGTGCTTTTATGATGGTTCAGGTGTGTGAGGGCCGAGACAGTGATGAGATCACAGGTTTATTATGACCTCAGCATCAAATCTATATTCTCCATCTGTGTAACTGTGCAGTGATGCAGCTGCAGACTGTCAGCTCCTCTGAAACATTTGCTGTAGCATCTGTTTAAATCACTGATCTGTATGAAGCTTTGGACACAGAACTCTGATCCAAGATCAGTTATCATGTTGGAATCACTGATGGAAAAATGTCTCACAGCTGGAGATGAATGAAGGTTTTATTGCCATGTGGGTGAACAGGTTCACACATTGGAAATTGCAGTTAACAGAGCACCCATCCAAGAATACAACAAACACAAACACGGGGGGACAGGTGTCCGAGGTCATGCAGCCGACTTGCAGCGCTACCTTTACTTCACTGAACATCTGAGTGAAGATGAGGCTGAAACCACTTTAAAACTGGACCAAAAGGATTTAAAGGGAGTTTTTAAATGTGGCTGCACTCATTCATGTTGGAATGAGTTCTCATCATTAAATGCTGCCAAACATTATAAAGTTTCAGAGTCTGAACCTTGAACGGCGACATATTTTCCTCTGAAATCACCTAAATCAGTCTGAGTGGGTCGACCCAGAGCCGATCCACCTGAACGCATCACAGGCTCAGTAACAGGTCAGAGCGGCTCTCCATCACAATCTACTCACAAGAGAGAACGATCCCAGCTTCTGTCAGAGTACACTGATTTATGAGGGCAGTAAAACTATGATGACATATTTCTATGGCTGGAAATATAATTATAATACTTCATAGTTCATAATTCACAGGTATCTCATAAACAGGCGGTGAAATGTATGCTGTGTCAGCAGAGTTCAGATGAAATTGTGAACTTTTTCACCTGTCTGTTTGCACTGATCACTGCACTGTCATGTACTTTTCAGTTTTTTATTTGTAAAAAATGTTTTGAATCATGTATAATTTTCTTTCCACGTCACAATTTATACCACTTTGTGTCGGTCTTTCACATTAAATTCCAGTGAAATATATTTATGTTTGTGGTTGTATTGTGACAAAATATGGAAAAGTTCAAGGGGTATTAATACTTTTACAAGCCCCTGTAAACCGTTCCTCTGCAGATGATCAGTTAGCTGTTTTACAACTACTCCTTCAAGGATCTTTGAGAGAAAAGGAAGGTTGGAGATTGGCCTATAATTAGCTAAGACAACTGGGTCACTGATGGCTTTTTAAGTAGAGGTTTAATTACAGCCACCTTGAAGGTCTGTGGTACATAGCCAACTAATAAAGACAGATTGATCATTTTTAAGATTGAAGCATCAATAATTGAAGACTTCTTTGAACAGTCTAGTAGGAATGGGATCTAATAAACATGTTGCTTTGAGATGGTTATGAATAATTTTTTCTCTAATGTCTAAAATTTTATTTGTAAAGAAATCCATGAAGTCACTACTAGTTAAAGTGAAAGGAATACTCGGCTCTACAGAGCTCTGACTCTTTGTCAGCCTGGCTACAGTGCTGAAAACAAACCTGGGGTTGTTCTTATTTTCTTCAATTAATGATGAATAGTAAGATGTCCTAGCTTTACGGAGGGCTTTTTTATAGAGCAACAAACTCTTTTTCCAGGCTAAATGAGCATCTTCTAATTTAGTGAGACGCCATTCCCTCTCCAGCTTTCGGGTTATCTGCTTTAAGCTGTGCGTTTGTGAATTATACCACGGAGTCAGGCACTTCTGATTTGAAGCTTTCCTTTTCAGAGGAGCCACAGTATCCAAAGTTATACGCAGTAAGGATGTAAAACTATTGACGAGATAATCGACCTCACTGGGAGCAGAGTTTAGGTAGCTGCTCTGCACTGTGTTGGCACTGAAGAGCATAACAATGAAGGAATTAGATCCTTAAACTTAGTTACAGCACTTTCAGAAAGACTTCTACTGTAATTAAACTTATTCCCCACTGCTGTGTAATCCATTAAAGTAAATGTAAATGTTACTAAGAAATGATCAGACAGGAGGGGGCTTTCAGGGAATACTGTTAAGTCTTCAGTTTCTATGCCATATGTCAGGACAAGATCCAGAGTATGATTAAAGTGGTGGGTGGGCTCCTTTACATTTTGAGAGAAGCCAATTGAATCTAACAATAGATTAAATGCAGTGTTGAGGCTGTCATTCTCAGCATCTACATGGATGTTAAAATCACCCACTATAATGATTTTATCTGAACTGAGCACTAAATCAGATAAAAAGTCTGAGAAATCAGACAGAAACTCTGAGTAGGGACCAGGTGGACAATAGATAATAACAAATAAAACAGGTTTTTGATTTTCCCAATTAGGATGGACAAGACTACGAGTCAGGCTTTCAAAAGAATGAAAACTTTGTCTGGGTCTGTGATTAGTTAATAAGCTGGAATTGAAGATTGCAGCTAATCCTCCTCCTCGACCTGTGCTTCGAGCATTCTGACAGTTACTGTGACTCGGGGGTGTTGATTCATTTAAACTAACATATTCATCCTGCTGTAACCAGGTTTCTGTAAGGCAGAATAAATCAATACGTTGATCAATTATTAAATCATTTACTAATAGGGACTTGGAAGAGAGAGACATAATGTTTAACAATCCACATTTAATTGTTTTATTTTTTGGTGCAGTTGATGAAGCTGTATTATTTATTGTTTTTGAATTTTTATGCTTAAATAGCTTTTTGCTGATTTTAGCTTTGGTTTTTGGTGGTCTGGGAGCAGGCACCGACTCTATGGGGATGGGGTTTTGGGGGGATGGCAGGAGGAGAGAAGCTGCAGAGAGGCGTGTAAGACTGCAACTCTGCTTCCTGGTCTCAACCCTGGGTAGTCAGTTTTTAGGAGGGTTAATAAATTTGGCCAGATTTCTAGAAATGAGAGCTGCTCCATCCAAAGTGGGATGGATGCCGTCTCTCCTAACAAGACCAGGTTTTCCCCAGAAACTTTGCCAATTATCTATGAAGCCCACGTCATTTTTTGGACACCACTCAGACAGCCAGCGATTCAAGGAGAACATGCGGCTAAACATGTCGCTCCTGGTCTGATTGGGGAGGGGCCCAGAGAAAACTACAGAGTCCGACATCGTTTTTGCAAAGTTACACACCGAGTCAATATTAATTTTAGTGACCTCTGATTGGCGTAACCGGGTGTCATTACTGCCGACGTGAATAACGATCTTACCAAATCTACGATTAGCCTTAGCCAGCAGTTTCAAATTTCCATGAATGTCGCCTGCTCTGGCCCCTGGAAGACATTTGACTATGGTCGCCGGTGTCTCTAGCTTCACGTTTCTCAAAACAGAGTCGCCAATAACCAGAGTTTGTTCCTCGGCGGGTGTGTCGCCGAGTGGAGAAAAACGGTTAGAGACGTGAACAGGTTGGTGGTGTACCCGGGGCTTCTGCTTAGGACTACGCTTCCTCCTCACCGTCACCCAGCCGGCAGTGTTGCCAAGTCTGCTTATTATAAGCGACTTTGGGCTTGTTTTTGAACGTGGAGCTCCTTATTTGGGCTTGACTTTCTTTCCAAGTGAAACTCCTTGAATATCTCTCGGCGCCCTATAATAAAGCAAAAGACGAGTGGTAGGTAGTTTGTCCCTTCCAAGCCCCCGTTTCCTGTTTATCGCTCCTTCACAAGTTGACTGAGCGCACACCCAAACTAACACTTGTAACAGCCCAGAGTGAGGAGGCAGCGGAAGAATGAGCTCCAGTAAGTGGGGAAAATATAGAAAAAATATATAATGAAGAGTGGGAGAAAGAGAGCGCACAGAATGGATCTGAGCTCAGATGGGAGACAGTGGCGCTAAAAGTGGATATGCACTATATGCAATGCATAGGGGCACCGCACAAGAGGGGGGCGCCAAAACGATGAGACGAAATAATTTCTCTAGTCGCACTTTCTGTATTTAACAGCTGTGCAAATGAAATGATCTGAAAGTAGCTGCGGTCCTAATGGGAGACTTACCAAAGGCATTCCCCAGATTTTGCAAGTGTGAAATATGTGCTCACCATGCTGATACAGAGAAGCACACACAAAAAACTGTGCACTCTTCTCTTCTATGAGGCTAAGAACCATGGGTTTTACTGCCCCAAAACACAATGAGACAAAACAAAGAAGTGAGCTATACTACTATAGAGATATAATGTTTAAAAGCGGCCTCAGGTTTACACAGTGTTGTGGGTTGCCAGTTGGGCTTCTTTTGAGCTTGTTTTCATAGAGCTGGTTGCTTGTTTCTGTTGCAAGATCTGGCAACACTGGTCATGTGTGGAGCTATTTCAGCCCCACAAGTAGCCAAGACGCAAACTGTTTGTGGGAAAACAGCGAGAAGTTGTGGTAACACAACAAACCTCGTTAAACTCCTCAGAATTCACCACAATACTGAATACGAGGCATACATGATGACGCGGACCGAGGAGGAGAGCCAAACGTGAGGCACTGCTGTTGGTACAGGACAGACGGAGTCCTTGTTGCAGGCAGATACTATCCAGGTACAGAGAAGGGAAATATAGAGTTTTAAGGGGCGATAAGCACGGTCACTGTTTGAGTTGGACAGATTAATTAAGATAGTACAAGTAACAAAATAAACACATGCTTCAACACAGCTGCATGATTTCAGCTTGGAGTAATTTGTATCATGTGAGATAATCTCACAGAGGTAAAAAAGCCGAGATTTATTCAGGTAAGCTTTCCTAAAGTGTAAGATAACTGAAAGTGCTTTAACAGGTGTCATTAAATAATACAGAGCAATTGTGATAAAAACTGCTATGGAGAAATATAAAAAAATATATACTAGAAAAGATGACTAAAAATAAAACATTTTACCAATAAAATATAGCTCATTTATTATCCATCTACTTTGTGTTATTTGTTAAGTGATCATTTTAAAATATAGGCACAACAAACATGCAATTATTGTGGCATTTATTTATTAAAAATTTTTACTGGCAATTTTAATATAAGTCACCCAGATACTGGAATGTTTGTATTCCTGTATTGCAGGCTATTTGATGGGACTGCATATAGTTCAGTCTAAATAAGACTAAGCAATCAGTGTTGAATAGCCCTATCATTTGTTTTGCCCTGTGATTTTATTTCATTTAAGATTTTTGCAGAAAGTATCGGTATTGGATTGGTATCACCAATACCAGCTTGAATATTACTCAGTATTGGATCGGAAAGAAAATATGTCGTATCGCACATCACAACTGTGCTCCGAAACAGGAACAGGAAGTGATAAAATACCGGAAGTGAGAGCCAACACCAAGTGAGAGCTGCCACCAAGTGACGAAGCAGCAGCTTTGAGTCCAAGTTGTTCTTCCTGAGGACCCTCAGGAAGTGAAGTCGCTGCTGAGCCTTCTTGATAACAGCTGTGATGTTATCTGACCAAGAGAGATCAGCAGAGATGAGGACACCAAGAAACCTGAAGGTGTGGACCCTC
Organism: Archocentrus centrarchus; assembly: GCF_007364275.1. Classification (NCBI taxonomy): domain Eukaryota; kingdom Metazoa; phylum Chordata; class Actinopteri; order Cichliformes; family Cichlidae; genus Archocentrus; species Archocentrus centrarchus. Next base: position 984,848 of record NC_044365.1, on the reverse strand, counting down.
TCCACACGCTCGCCGTTGATGTAGAGGGGAGCTGGGTCAGTCCTGTGCTTCCTGAAGTCGATGATGATCTCTTTGGTTTTCATGGTGTTCAGTGCAGGTTGTTCTCTGAACACCAGGCTGTCAGCTTCAGGACCTCCTCTCTGTAAGCTGCCTCATCTCCCTTTGAGATGAGTCCAACCACTGTGGTGTCGTCAGCAAATTTGACGATGAGGTTGTTACTGTGGGCCGGACTGCAGTCATGGGTGTCTCAACACATTTACTGAGCTGGCTAGAACTCTGCAGACTGAAGGATGGAGTTTATTCATTCAGTCTGTTTATATGTTTATTTGCACAGAGTACTGGATGTACAGGAGTACACACAGGAGGAAGTACTTTGGTGAAGTCTACTTCACTGCAGACTGGCTTTGTAAAGAATAAATCAGCCTTTTGCTGTTTTTGTTCTGATCTTTTCTGTTTACATTTCAATAGCACAGCTGTGAGTCTTTGTTATGGAGGAAAAAAGCATCAATTTATTTGAGGAGCATTATTATTTAAATAAGCCAATAGTTTATTTTGAGCAGTTTCTCATGTACATCTACAGCTGAATGTTAATAAAAGTGTCAGTGTGATGTTTGGGACATGTAGCTTTGACTCAGAAGGGCCTTTTTGCTTATACCTTTGGGAAGAAAAATATCGAGATATATTTCATATATCGCCATTCAGGTAAAATGAACTGAGATATTACTTTTGGTCCATATCGCCCAGTCCTACCTCATCTTCACTCAAACATTCCCAACATCTCCAGGATCAGACATTTTTCCATCAGTGAGCTTTTCCGACATGATCAATGATCGATTATTGATCATTGATCGGTGTGTTCTGTCAGCAGCTTCATCCAGATCAGTGTGATGTAACAGTGATGCTACAGTAACCACAGTAAATGTTTCAGAGGAACTGACTGACAATCTGACAGCTGCAGCTGCCTCATTATAAATGCGTGACATCATCACTGTCTCCGTCCTTACAGCCTGTTGACGAGTGAACGACTGTAAAAGCTTCATGTTACAAAAATAACAAACTAACGTCTAACTGGGATTTCAGTGATCGTAGAAACATAAACGTCTGCAGATGAATTCGCTCCTCTGACGCTCTGACAGCCACTTTATGAAGGAGGAAATGAATGGGAGTGTCAGACAGGTGGTTCAGGTGCAGCAGGAGGGGCGGAGTCAGAGAGACACTCAGAGGTTGTTGGATAAAACCTGCCAGGTTAGGGTCACAGAGGCTGTTACCATGGTAACTGGCTCAGAGTTGGAGTTAGAAAAAAACAGAGTTTCCTCATTTTAGGGTTACAAACAAGAGTTGGAGCTAAACCTGTTTCCTGGAATAGGCCCCAGAACACGACCACAAGGTAACTAACACATATTTGCTGCAAGGTGGGATCTGCACCATCCACAACACAAGCACCACAGCACTGCCAGTATAGCCAGTATAACCAGTATAACCAGTATTTGCTGTGTCGGCCTGAATAATTCTGATTCAGTCTGAAGCTGAACATTTTCTGTTTGCTCTGGGCTGTAACGGGCCAGTCTGACCAGAGTCAGGGATGTAGAATTAGGCAGGGATAATAGAGACACGTTCCTGCCAATAACAGATAACGTCTGTTGTGTCCCGGCCAATCACGGGGCAGGATTAGCTGAGTGTAACCTTTGCACCTCATCACTGCTAAAGCCCTGATTCTACCCTAACCCTTTGAATACATGTACAGGATCTGATAACTGCCATTACATATCTATTTATTTATTATTTGTTTAATTTATGTATTTATTTATGGTTTATTTATATATTCTGCATTTTAATATTTATTTTCAATAGACTGCAGAAGTGTTCTAGATTTCAAAGTATTCACTGCTCTTTAAGTGCAGTAAATTCAGTGTGTTTCCAGTCAGTGAGTAATCGTGTTAAATAATCATGATTTCATTGACCAAAATAATTGTGATTATGATGTTTTCCATCATCAGCCTGAACCGCAACACAGCAGGAAGTTTGAACCCAAACCTTCTTCCTGTCAGCTGACAGAGCTAACCGCAGCCCCACCCCGACCTCAGGACAGATACTGCATTTTATTCTTCTTAGTACATGGGAACCTACACTAACACGTCCTGGTAAAACACTGCCACCTAGTGGGGAAGGTATTAGCTACAGATTCTGATTAGAGTGTGTACAGCATGGAGTTGATTAAAGCATAATTAATCATTACCATAATTAAAATTGAAATATAAGCTTCTATTTCTGGTTCTTGTATGTGAACATCGGACCCCAGGTGAGTCAGTGCCTCACCTGTCACAAACCTGACCGCACATCACTGGTTTATGGAGATGTCTGCATTTATTTTATACAATCAGCAGATATCTGATCACCACCACCATCATCTCTGTCCTCCCCCCAGGTGTACTGAGGTGTCATGACTCTAACCCCCCCTCCATCGTTCAGTGTCCTCAGACAACTCAAGAAAAACTACTGATCGTAGCTTCAGCCAGTTAGCATCACTGATTCCTGCAGTATGAAACCAAAACTAATGAGAGTCATTTAGTCCTGTGACTATGTGAAGAACTGAAGTACTAATCTACTCTGATTAATGATGTTAATGAGCACATCTGCACTCACCGAGCCTTTCTGCAGTTCCTCACAGCTGGAATCAGTCTCAGTCGTCCCTCCCATGATGTGTTGTACTTCTCCAGGTCCATCTCATCCAGAACCTCCTCTGACATCTGCAGCATGAAGGCCAGAGCTGAGCAGTGGATCTCAGAGAGTTTCTTCTCTGATCTCTTCTCTAACTTCAGGAACTCCTGGATCTCCTGATGTACTGAGAGGTCGTTCATCTCCATCAGACAGTGGAAGATGTTGATGATTCTGTCAGGAGAGCTTTTATCACTGTTCATCTCCTTCAGGTTCTTGATGACTCTCTGGATGGTTTCTGGACTGTTCTCTGTCTGACCCAGCAGACCTCCTAAGAGTCTCTGGTTGGACTCCAGAGAGAGGCCATGAAGGAAGCGAACAAACAGGTCCAGGTGGCCATTTTTACTCTGGAGGGATTTTATTACTGTTTTCATCAAGAAATCATCCTGAGATGTCTGATCATATGTTTTCCCCAGGAAGTCCTCCAGCACCTCCATCTTCCTGCTGGTGTAACAGTGGAACCTGTAGACTGCAGCCAGAAACTCCTGAATGCTCAGATGAACAAAGCTGTAGACTGGTTTCTGGAAGATCACACACTCTCTTTTGAAGATCTCTGTACAAACTCCTGAGTACACCGAGGCCTCTGTCACATCCAGACCACACTGCTCCAGGTCTTCTTGGTAGAACATGATGTTTCCTTTCTTCAGGTGCTCAAACGCCAGCCTCCCCAGCTTCAGAAGAACTTCCCTGTCAGCCTCCATCAGCTCCTGTGGACTCGTCTCATGTCCTTCATGGTACTTGTTCTTCTTCCTCTTTGTCTGAACCAGCAGGAAGTGTGAGTACATGTCAGTCAGGGTCTTGGGCAGCTCTCCTCTCTGCTCTGTAGTCAACATGTGCTCCAGAACTGTAGCAGTGATCCAGCAGAAGACTGGGATTCTGCACATGATGTGGAGGCTCCTGGATGTCTTCATGTGGGAGATGATTCTGCTGGACAGCTCTTCATCACTGAACCTCCTCCTGAAGTACTCCTCCTTCTGGGCGTCAGTGAAGCCTCGTACTTCTGTCAGCCTGTCCACACATCTAGGAGGGATCTGATTGGCTGCTGCAGGTCGAGAAGTTATCCAGACGAGAGCCGAGGGAAGCAGATTCCCCTCGATGAGGTTTGTCAGCAGCTCGCTGACTGATGACTTCTGTGTGACATCAGACACGAGCTTCCTGTTGGTGAAATCCAATGAAAGTCTGCTTTCATCCAGGCCGTCAAAGATGAACAGAAGCTTCCAGACAGCGAGCTTCTCTGCTGGGACCTTCTGTAATGTTGGATGGAAAACATGGAGCAGCTCCAGAAGACTGTACTGCTGATCTCTGATCAGGTTCAGCTCCCTGAATGAAAGCAGCATCACCACACTGACATGTTGGTTCTCCAAGCCCTCTGCCCAGTCCAGACTGAACTTCTGCACTGAGAAGGTTTTTCCAACGCCAGCGACGCCGTTGGTCAGAACCACTCTGATGGGTCTCTGTTGGTCAGGGAAGGCTTTAAAGATGTCGTGGCACCTGATTGGACTGTCATGGAGGGCGTCCATCTTGGAAGCTGTCTCCAGCTGCCTCACCTCATGTTGGGTATGAGCCTCTTCACTCTGTCCCTCTGTGATGTAGAGCTCAGTGTAGATCCTGTTCAGGAGGGTTCCACTTCCTGTTTGATCACTTCCTTCAGTCACACGTTCACATCTCCTCCTCAGACTGATCTTATGTTCCTCTAAAACCTCCTGCAGACCAGCATCTGCTGAAAGACAGAAAAACACTGAGACTAAAGAGAAAGAAACTCTGAAATGTGTCAACAACACAACAAGAAGTCCAGTTTTCAGAAATGAGTCCATCAGCAGACAGATGTTCAGTCTTACTTTGGCCACAGCTGCTCTGACTGGCTGTCTGCAGTCCAGCTGTGGTTCTGGGTCTTTGTCCACACTGGGGACAGGAGGAGTCTCCTGATGAAGCAGACTGGTCCCAGTATGAGGAGATGCACTGTCTGCAGAACCAGTGTCCACAGCTGGTAGAGACCGGATCCTTCAGGACGTCCTGACAGGAAGCACAGCAGGACGGCTGCTCTTCCTCACAGACAGCGCTCCTCTTCCTCTCTCTGTGAACACATTTCTTTATCACTAAAATCATTTGCTGACTGTTGCTGACAAAGATCCGTTTTTTTAAACAGAGTGAGTGAGCACACCCTGATCGTCTAAGCACACCCTGTTCTTTCACCAATAGCCACTAAACATGCCGCTGAATGCTACTGCGCATGTGTGAAGCTCGCCGGAGATAGACGGACAGGAAGATGCCTCACTCTGTTAAAAAAAAATCATCAGTAATAAAAAACGACTATTATCAACAATTAAATTCGTCATCAACTATTTTTATTGTCGACTAATCGTTGCAGCCCTACCTCGGAATGATCGCTAGTGCTAATGACAGCCCCCCCCCCCTCTAACTATGAAAAAAATAACAGCTGACCTTCTCTGCACAGCACACGCATGCGCACACAAACACACACACTCAGCACAGCGCAGTGGAGGTGTGGGAAAACTTGTCAGTGATGATCCACTCATGTTAAAGGGTCATTTTTTTCCAAATGATGGAAATCCGTTGTGTCAACAGAGAACTGCTTACACGGAGACGCCTGAGCTGCAGAGTTAAAATGACACATTGAAGCAAAAAATTTGTGTCGAGTATTTTTAATATTCAAATGGAGTTATTCGCAGAATCGTTGCAGCCCTAAAATTTGCATTAAATTTTCAATTTGTGTATCAAAATACATGAAGGTTGGTATTTACCGTTCATGCTGGGATTTTTTTGTTGAACTGGAAACCTGAAATTTTAATTTGATCTTCATTTTTCCTCTTACTTCTCCTCGCGTTCATGCCGGTTGTCATTTCGATTTTTGTAGAAACGTGCACATTGTGAATGAAACTGCCCGTGCTCTGCAGTAAGTCCAAATTGCAGTGAAATGATACAGTTGCAAGCGGCGATAATAGCAGCGATCTAGCCGGGGCAGTCTGCGGGGCGGGCTCCTGTTTGCTAATTGCAGCGACAGCAGAGCTCTGAAAGTGAAGCAGTGAAATCCTCAGCCTGGTGCAGCGCCTGGCAATCAACCGCTAACTAGAACGCTGGTCTGCTGTGACCTCACTGTGGAACAATAACTCCAACTTGTCAGGGTTGTGAGCCGGTGGCCCAGTGTGTTTAGCTCTTTTGTGTAGTCCTGTTTTACGTTTCGGGTTGTTTCTTGGTTCTGCTTACAGTTTAGTTCTCAGTTTAGTTGTTTCCCTGTCTTGTGTCACACTGTGTGGTAGTTGGCTTAGTTACATTTAGCTTCCCTCTGTGTCCGGTTTCCATGTGTTAAGTGTGTGTGTGTGTGTTCAGTCATTTCCTGTTTTATTTTGGCGGTCCTCACCCCTTGTTCCCTCTGTGTATTTAAGGTCTCAGTGTTGTTTGGTTCTCTGTTGGTGTTCCTGCTGTATGCCTTTTGTATTTCGGGTTTCTCTGTGTAGCTGACTCCTGACCAGCCTCTTTGAGTTTAAGCACTTACAATAAAATCTAAGTACCATTACAGCTCTCGCCTTGTGTCCTGCACTGGGGTCCTTTTTGCCTTGCCTGCAGCAGCCGTGACACAGCTCCATGTTTCTGAGGCTGTTGTCACGGCTGTGTGCGGGCAAGGCAGGGAGGACCCCAGTGCAGGACACGGTGAGAGTAGGTTTGGAGGGAAGTTTATTTGAAAACCCAAATAATCACCAAACAGTAAACTCGAAACTCGAAAGCAGGAACTAAGAACTCGAAGGACAAAACACACAGGCAAAACTGACGAGGACCTGAACACTGAACTAAACAACACTGAGACTTAAATACACAAAGGAAACGAGGGGTGAGTGGAAACAACTGGGAACAACAGGTGAAATGAATGAGACTAATGACAAAGGGGAAGCAAAACTAAACACAAAGCACAAGGAACACGAGACTGTCAAAATAAAACAGGAACTGACTAAACATAACAAATACTAACCTAAACACAGAAAACTTAAGGCAACATTACAAAACAAAACAACAAAGGAAACCAAACCGCACACTCAAATAACAAACAGAGAAACTAAAAGCAACACTAAGAAAACAACCTGAAAAGTACAACAAAAGAAAGCTACACAAAATAACTCAAAACGCTGGGCCACCGGCCCAAGATCATGACAGCTGTGGATCAATCCTGCATCAGCTTGGAGGAAGCTGAGCTCAGTTCTTCACACAGAGCAGCTTCAGCTCTGGGACGTTGGTGGCTTTGCTCTCATGAAGGACTCACTTCCTTCACTTCAGGTCCTTCTACAACATTTCTCTGGGGTTAGGCTCACTCTGCCTTTATCTTTATATTTCCTCTGATGACTCAGTTCACAGATTATCCTGATGTTTGCCTTTAAAATTTGATGGTATGATTCATAATTCTGACCTTCTGGCACAAACAGAGTAAAACAGGCCCAAACACCATAAACCAGGTTTCACTGTGTTGGATTCGGTCTTGTTTCTTCATTCATTAGAAACTTTGATTTGAATCTCATCTGGCTCCTCGGGTTAGATACTCATTAGCAGTAGTAGTGATAACAACAGTGCTGTCTCTGCCTCCTCCAGCTGATACACAGCTTCACACAGCACCTGCACACAGGTGGGCACACGGCCCCTCCCACTAGCAGCTGCAGTATCTGAGGTTCACAGCACTGAACGACACTTTAGGAGGAATCTCAGAGGTCAGTAAAGCTCCCGTCTCAGCAGCAGTGAAGTATGAAGCGTTTAGACGTGTAAACACCAGGAAAGCGGCTGGACCAGACGGTATTAGTGGACGTGTCCTTAAGACCTGCGCTGACCAGCTGGCACCTGTGTTTACACTGATATTCAACCTCTCACTGAAACTGTGTGTGATTCCCACCTGCTTTAAAAAGTCCATCATAGTCCCTGTCCCAAAGAAACCACACCCCAGCAGCCCCAATGACTTCAGGCCCATAGCGCTCACCTCTGTGGTGATGAAGTGTTTTGAGAGACTCATCAAGACATTCATCACCTCCTCACTGCCCACCACCCTCGACCCACTACAGTTTGCATACCGGCCAGACAGATCCACAGATGATGCCATATCCTTCCTCCTCCACAAGACCCTTTCACACATAGACACTGGTAAGGGGAACTATGTGAGAGTGCTGTTTGTAGATTACAGCTCAGCATTCAACACCATAGTTCCCTCCAGGCTGGTCTCTAAGCTGCTGGACCTGGGCCTGGGCCCATCCCTGTGCAGGTGGGTTCACAGCTTCCTGACCAGCAGACCACAGGTGGTACGAGTGGGTCACCTCACCTCATCCTCCCTCACCCTCAACACTGGATCCCCCCAAGGCTGTGTGCTCAGCCCTCTGCTGTACTCACTGTACACCCATGACTGCGAGGCCACGTCAGAGTCCAACGTCATCATCAAGTTTGCTGACGACACTGCTGTTGTGGGACTAATCTCTCACAATGAGGAGACAGCCTACAGGAGAGAGGTCTCCCGCCTGGAGAACTGGTGCCAGGAGAACCACCTCCTGCTCAACGTCAGCAAAACAAAGGAACTGATCGTGGACTTCAGCAGGAAGCAGCAGAGGGACTACCATCCACTTGTCATCAGTGGTGCTGAGGTGGAAAGAGTGGACACTTTCAAATACCTGGGAGTGACCATCTCACAGGACCTGTCCTGGACTCATCACATAAACATCACTGTGAAGAAGGCCAGACAGCGTCTCTACCTCCTCAGGCGGCTGAGAGACTTCAAGCTCCCACTCAAGGTGCTCAGGAACTTTTACACCTGCACCATCGAGAGCATCATGCGTGGGAGCATCACCACCTGGATGGGAAACTGCACCAAGCAGGACTTCATGGCTCTAAAAAGGGTGGTTCGTTCAGCTGAACGGACCATCAGAACCACCCTCCCCAACCTGCAGGACATTTACACCAAGCAGTGCAGGCTGAGGGCCATGAAGATACTAAAACAGCCCAGCCAACCCGGACACTCTCTCTTCTCCCTGCTCCCATCAGGCCGGCGTTACCGCTGCGTGTGGTTAGCGTGTGGCTGTGTGTCTGAGGTAAAATATTATGATTTTATTGTTCCCACATCACTGTATATTCAGTACATCGGTTTGTGTTTTGAGCTATGACCTCGCATGCTGCTAAATGCAGCGCTCTGATTGGTCAGTCCTGTTTGTCAGAAAAATCGAACTTGATCCGAAAAAATAAATGCCGCAAATTCGTCCTGTGAAATGACGCGGTTGGTGTGAACGGCTGCATTAAGAACAGGAGAGTCCGAAAAATATTTTTAACGCACGAAACATTCGCACGAAATTTACGCGTCTGGTGTGAAAGGGCCTTAAAACGCTCTCTGCGTGTTCGTGTGTTTGTGCTCGCTGTGCTGAGAATCAGCTGTTATTTTTTCTCTACTTCAGTTCCCGGACATACTGCTAGCGAGCGCAGCTATTAGCACTGGTGACCGTCCGGTACCAGAAGGACTGTCACAATATTATTGATACTTTAATCCCTGATTAGTGACTAAATACAGACCTGCAGTAGAAACGTTTTTAGGAGAATGTTTGTGAATATTAAGCATTACAAGATTACGCTCACACAGCCCCCAGTTTTTCAACATAAACACTGATAACACAACAACAGCAATCAGCTGATTTACCTGCAGTCTGTCTGCACAAAGAGGCGGAGCCGGTGAGCTCAGGTGGAGCAGCACATTTTTATAAATGACCTTTGAACTCTGTGAGTCAGCAGTTCTCTTACATTATCAGCTGAGGTCCATGATTGAAGAACGTTGTTGGTGCAGCTTCATTACTGAAGTCTGGAGGTCTTCCTCTGGACCAGTCACTCCTCAGAGACACACAGCTGGATGTTGGAGACTGTGACCTCTGACCTCTGCAAACACAAACAGATTTTATTCATATCACTTAATGATCAATTCTAAATTCTGTTGAGGTTCAGACTGAACCTGCACGGCTCTTTGTAATCAGATTACATTCAGACTCTGCAGCTGCATTTAAAACATCTGGTTCAGTTTAGAGTCTTAAAGTGTTTCAGCCTCATCTTCACTCAAACATTCCCATCATCTCCAACATCCACCTGAGACATTTTCCCATCAGTGATTCCAACATGAGAAATGATCGATCAGTGTGATTTAAACAGTGATGCTAAAGAAGTGGTTCTGACCTTTGACCTCATGTCCCACTTCACCAGATGAGAATTTCACTAGTAGCTACTGGCAAACGTCCTCGTTCTGCTGTGAGAATTAATGATGCGACGTTCAACAATACGACTTTTCTCCCAGGTGCCCCCCCCCCCCCCAGTCTGAGAAATAGTGATGCTGCAGTAACTATAGTAACTGTTTCAGAGGAAGTGACTGACAGTCTGCAGCTGCATCACTGCACACAGAGGCAGAAAGATGGAGACCAGAGATTTGATTCAGAGCTGAGAATAAATCTGTGATGACATCACAGAATAAATCTGTGATGTCATCACAGAATAAATCTGTGATGTCATCGCTGTTTCCGTGCTTATATATTGATGAGTGAATGATTGGAGAAGCGTTCATGTTAAACACAAATCTAACTGATATCTAACTGGGATTTCACTGTTTGTAAAAACTTGAACCTCTCTAGATTGATTGGCTGTGCTCTGACCTTTGACCTCATGAATGAAGAAATGAATCAGAGTGTCAGACAGGTGGTTCAGGTGCAGCGGGAGGGGAGGAGTCAGAGAGACACTCAGAGTTTGGTGAAGTTAACTCTCTTGATGGCTAAATCAGAGGCTGCACTATGAAGCAGGACTTCATCTTATCAGGTACCCTCAGAGTTAATCTGGGTTTTCTATGAAGGTGCTTCACTTCTTACCACCATGGTAACTGATGCTGTGAACCTAACCTGCTCCACAACAGGCCATGATCCAGACTAGAGATCAGCAGGTATCAGAGGGGGGAAGTAAAGTACAAATATTTAGTTACTGGACTTAAGAGGATTTTTCAGGTGTCTGTATTTTACTGAGTATTTATTTTTCTGACTACTTCAGACTCGTTACTTTTTAACACGTCTGAGAGAAGTTTGCATTTCTGGTCAGTGCTCCATCAAACATCAAACGATCTGAGCATAAATGGAGGAACAATAACATAAGAGACAATCGTACTGGCGTGTCCTCCATCCCCATTCGTATCACATACAAGACATTAAAGAGGCAAAACCGTATAATTCATGTATCATTTATAGCGCTATAATCAGGGGTTACAGGGGGATGTAGACGTCTGTAAGTTGTGCTCGCGGTACGTCAGCATTTAGCTAGCACTACAGAAGAGGAGCGAGCATAAAGAGAGTAACATGTGGCAGGTAATTTTAAACACAATGTTTCTAAATACTCAACAAATATCAGCACAAAAAGTGTGTGCAGTTTGTCACACAGTGTGTCTGCGAGCTAAAAGAACTGCTGTACTTACAGGGAGAGCAAAGAATGAGCGATAACTTCACTGAGATGGAGAAAAATGTAAGAAAGAGGAAGGAGAGAGCAGCGGCAGCAGGTCAGCTGATCACAGCCTGCACACCAACATCATTTACTGCAGCTACAATAGAAATAACACTGAATCAGTGTGAGTCCTGAGCTTGTGTCTCTGCTACTCATTTTTGCTAGTTGTGGGTTGGCTGGGTTCGCCACACACCAATACAACCTTTGATTTCACAGGGAGAGAGGCTGCAGAGCCGCGGTGTTGAGCACCGGAAAGAGTCACCTTGATGGCTGGGTCCGCCTCACTGCTGCCCCCGGTGTTGCTAAATATAAATGGTATTTGGACTTGTTCTTATATGGCACTTTTCTGCTCTTGTTGAGCACTCAAATATTTAAACGAGCATTATACAGGTCATCCAACCTGTTTCTTTAGACAGGCACAGGAACCAGTGACGCTTGTGAGTTTAATTTTAGTGGTGACGTATCACATGACCGAGACAAGCATCATGACACACATCAAGGGGAAATCATAGACGGATGTAACGGGGAGAATCCGCCCATTTTTCAAAATAAAACCTCTTTCAGACTCAGATAAATGTAAAACTGAAATAATGTAAGTTATTTGTTCTTTAAGTGCGGCCCCGTACCAAATGACCCACGGACCTGTACCAGTCCACAGCCCGGGGGTTGGGGACCTCTGCACTAAACTTATTGTAGAAAAAGAAAAGACATCTGATGGGGGGGCGGGGGTGTCAGGTGGGAACTTCTCTCAGATTTAGTTGGTTTGTTTTTATAGAAAAAGAAGCCATTAGGAATAAATGATGATTTCAGAGGTAGAACACATTTTTATAAATGACCTTTGAACTCTGTGAGTCAGCAGTTCTCTTACATTATCAGCTGAGGTCCATAATTGAAGAACATTGTTGGTGCAGCTTCATTACTGAAGTCTGGAGGTCTTCCTCTGGACCAGTCACTCCTCAGAGACACACAGCTGGATGGTGGAGACTGTGACCTCTGACCTCTGCGCACAGAAACATGTTTTATTAATATAACATAGTTTGAAGGTAAAATTTTGGATGGCTTCATTAAATCCACTACAGCAGTGGTCCCCAACCTTCTTTGAGCCACAGACCAGCCTTTAAGGTGCACCAGCTAAACATGTCAAAATAAAAGATACGACCGTAATCAAACCGTGATATTTTCTAAGTATAATAATAAACGTGTGCAACTCTAGCAGCAGCGTCCTCCTAACATCACACCACAGCTTGAACAACATCCTCTCTGCCCACAATGCTCTCTGGTCACCATGGTAACATTTAAACATGCCTTCAAAATAAGATACACAAAGACAATAGAAATCGTCTCATTCGGATTTAAATAGTCTGTGGAACTTCATCGACTTGTAAAAAATCTGTCTCAAGTGTAAATTGGATAAAACCCAACTCTTCTAGATATCCAACAGTCAGAGCTCTAATATCAAATTTTGCTGCAGTTTCCTTTGCTTCATCTCTGGATTTGCTTCTGTTTCCACATATTTTTTGCTCATAAGTGCGAGTTTATAGCTTACAGTTGCCTCTACGACACCTACACCATACCTGCTGACTTCAGATCAGATCTGTACACAGACTGAGCCTGTGATTGCCCACCCTCGAGGGGGTAACAGGGTATTGTTTTTATGTTTGGTAACAATATTACAGCAAAACTAGCAGTCAGATTCATACCAACACTGCATGAAAGAGTCAGTGACCCCTAGATCACCTCATTAAATTTCAATTGGGTCAAGGTCAGAGGTCAAATTTGTCAGAAAATCTTGTGAACACAATAACCTGAGAATGATGTCACTTGACAGGGGCACGGTCAGCTGACAGTAGTTTTTGTTCAGTCATTGAAAGCATCTTTTCCTGCTTAAATCTGGTTTAAAAGTGAAATGACCTTTGAACTCTGTGAGTCAGCAGTTCTCTTACATTATCAGCTGAGGTCCATGATTGAAGAACATTGTTGGTGCAGCTTCATTACTGAAGTCTGGAGGTCTTCCTCTGGACCAGTCACTCCTCAGGGACACACAGCTGGATGTTGGAGACTGTGACCTCTGACCTCTGCAAACACAAACAGATTTTATTCATATCACTTAATGATCGATTCTAAATTTTGTTGAGGTTCAGACTGAACCTGCACGGCTCTTTGTAATCAGATTACATTCAGACTCTGCAGCTGCATTTAAAACATCTGGTTCAGTTTAGAGTCTTAAAGTGTTTCAGCCTCATCTTCACTCAAACATTCCCATCATCTCCAACATCCACCTGAGACATTTTCCCATCAGTGATTCCACCATGAGAAATGATCGATCACTGTGATTTAAACAGTGATGCTAAAGCAGTGGTTCTGACCTTTGACCTCATGTCCCACTTCACCAGATGAGAATTTCAGCAGTAGCTACTGGCTAACGTCCTCGTTCTGCTGTGAGAATTAATGATGTGACGTTCAACAATACGACTTTTCTCCCAGGTGCCCCCCCCCCCAGTCTGAGAAATAGTGATGCTGCAGTAACTATAGTAACTGTTTCAGAGGAAGTGACCAACAGTCTGCAGCTGCATCACTGCACACAGAGGCAGAAAGATGGAGACCAGAGATTTGATTCAGAGCTGAGAATAAATCTGTGATGACATCACAGATTTATTCTGTGATGTCATCACAGAATAAATCTGTGATGTCATCACAGAATAAATCTGTGATGTCATCGCTCTTTCCATGCTTATATATTAATGAGTGAATGATTGGAGAAGCGTTCATGTTAAACACAAATCTAACTGATATCTAACTGGGATTTCACTGTTTGTAAAAACTTGAACCTCTCTAGATTGAAAGTGAAATGACCTTTGACCTCTGTGAGTCAGCAGTTCTCTTACATTGTCAGCTGAGGTCCATGATTGAAGAACGTTGTTGGTGCAGCTTCATTACTGAAGTCTGGAGGTCTTCCTCTGGACCAGTCACTCCTCAGAGACACACAGCTGGATGCTGCAGATGCTGCTCTGTGCTCCTCTTCCTCCATCCTCTGGATGTGAGGCTGTGGTCAGTCTGTAAACCACAAACACACAGTTAGTGATGCTGTTGTACTGAAGGCATTTCACTGATGTCTGTTTCTAATACTGGATCTGTGTAACATGAAGGAGCGAGGGCCCTGAAGGTCCCTACCATAATGTGTTGATTTTATATATATATATATATATATATATATATATATATATTAGGGGTGGGACTCGATTAAATAAATTAATCGAATTAATTACAAGCTTGGCACTGAACAGGAGTGGCCCTCCAGTCTCATTGTACATCCTGTATAATGACAATAAAGGCATTCTATTCTATTCTATTCTTTGTAATTAATTAATCGAAATTAATCGCATTTTAATCGCATTTCAATATTTGACATGAGAAATATTAATTTAAGTTTGGTTGATGAATGAATCAATATACAGAAGCTTAAACTTCAAAATTGTGTTTATTTTCCCACCAGTCTGCTACACAGACCAATGAAGAGTGGAAGTGCTCCTGTGATAAGCAAACTCCTAAAATTAAAGTTAAGCATCATAACTGGATAGTTTTATTCAACATTAATACCATACCATACCATCTTTATTTATAAAGCACTTTAAAACAACTACAGCTGACACAAAGTGCTGTACATTAAAACACAAATAAATAACAATTTAATAACTCTTTCAGGTTAAAAAAAAAAAAAAAAAAAAACAGTTTAAAACTAGATCCCGCTGGAGTTAAAAGCCAAGGAAAAAAGATGGGTTTTAAGACGAACTTTAAAAGTGGACAGTGAAGGGGCCGCTCTAACCTGCAAAGGCAAGTCATTCCATAACTTAGGACCAACAACAGAGAAAGCCCTGTCCCCTCTGAGCTTCCTTCTTGATCTTGGTACCTCCAAGAGCAGCTGGTCTGCTGACCTGAGAGACCGGCAAGGTATGTAGGGGTGAAGAAGCTCAGAGAGGTAAGGTGGGGCAAGATTGTGCAAAGATTTAAAAACAAACATAAGAATCTTAAAATGAATCCTAAAATGTACAGGCAACCAGTGAAGTGAGGCCAGGACAGAGGTCATGTGCTCTCTCTTTTGAGTTCCCATCAAAAGTCGTGCAGCAGCATTTTGAACCAGCTGCAGACGTGAGAGTAGCGACTGACTGACTCCAAAATAAAGTGAATTACAGTAATCCAGTCGAGATAAAATAAAAGCATGGATCACTGTTTCAAAATGCTGCCTAGATAGAAATGCTTTTACTGATGCCAATTGCTTCAAATGATAAAAACTGGACTTAACCACAGCTCTGATTTGGCTGTCCAATTTAAAATCACTGTCCACCTTAAAACCAAGATCAGTAATAATGGGTTTAAAATATACCTCCAAGGGTCCCAGGTCAACAGAGGAGGACTCACAGGAGCCACTGGGTCCAAACACCATTACCTCTGTTTTCTTTTCATTAAAATTTAAAAAGTTCAAGGCCAACCAAGCTTTAATATCACCTAGACATGCCAGGAGATGTTTTATGGAATGGATATCCTTCTTCTTCAAGGGCAAATAAATTTGATTAATGTCTCACTTGTTATAGTTGGAAATTAATCATTCTCTCAGCTGTATTCCTTGATGTTGAAATGTGTTATGCTTGTTTTAACAGCTTATTTTGAATGAAAGACTTAAAATTAAACCACAAAAAGGAGAAAAAGTTCGTTCTCCGTTTAACAGCTGCTTTTACACAGCTGTGCTTCACACTCACGTTAAAGTCCCACCCCAATATATATATATATATATATATATATATATATATATATATATATATATATATATATATATATATATATATATATATATATATATATATATATATATATTTGACTGAAACACGCTGTTTGAGCTTTCACTGTGTCCCTGGTTCTCTTGCAGCGCAAGCACACGTGCACAAAGTACTTGCAGCTGTTAGAACACTCAGCTTAGCCGTGTTTGCAGTAATTTCCTGTTCCAGATTTAATGGCAGTGTGCAAACCAGCTTAAAGCTGCATTACCACCACCTACAACAACAAAGATGGTGCCACGGTAGGCAGCCTGTTACTGCAGCTCCCAGGTTACTTCTCTTTCTTGTGTTTTTAGTTTTTCTTTCAGACTCTTAGTTTCGTAGTTATATCAGATATCAAACCCGCCATGGACCTGCAAAGTTTCATTACACTAGTGGCATTCCTTATACTCTTTTTGGGACTTTTCACCACTTCACCTGGAGAACCTGTGAGCCACTCTATTGTTTACAGCCGGGATCAGCTGTTAGCCCTGCGCAACAGGAGCGTACTCCCGGAGGAGCGACCCGAGATTCCGAAGGAATTACGGCGTCGGAGGAGGGGATGCAGAGCTGGAGCGAAGTACCGGGAGAGGAGGAGACGGTACAAACCGAGCATTCCATCTATTCTCATGGGGACTTCAACCATGCCTCACCTTCTTCCACTCTCCCTAACTTCACCCAATATGTTGACTGCCACACAAGGGACAATAAAACTCTAGACCTGCTGTTTGCTAACACAAAGGAGGCTTACAGCTCATCACCTCTACCCCCGCTTGGCCACTCAGACCACAACCTGGTCATTCTTCACCCCACCTACACCCCCATTGTGAAGAGGAAACCCCCCACCAAGAAGACAATAAGACTGTGGTCTGAGGACTGCAGTGAGGCCCTGAGAGACTGTTTTGAATGTACAGACTGGCAGGAACTCTGCAGGCCTCACGGTGAGGACATCGACGCCCTCACCCACTGCATCACAGACTACATGCACTTCTGTGTGGAGAACACTGTGCCAACCAAGAAGGTACGGTGCTTCTCCAACAATAAACCGTGGGTGACCCCAGAGCTGAAGGCCCTGCTGAACGAGAAGAAGAGGGCCTTCAGATCTGGAGACAAGGAGGAACTGAGGAGAGTGCAAAAGGATGTGAAATACAAGATCCGGAGAGGCAAAGAGAGCTTCAGGAGGAAGATGGAGGAACAGCTCCAACATAACAAAGTCCGAGAAGTCTGGAGAAACATGAAAAAAATCTCTGGCCACTTTGAGGACAATGGAGGAGCCACAGTGTCTGCTGACCGGGGGTGGGCTAACAACCTGAATCTGTTTTTCAATAGATTTGACTCTGGGTCGTTGACCACCTCCCCCACCCCTCAGCTCCCATCTGCCCCCTCCGTATGCTGACCCCCCTCTCTCCTGGTGTAGTGCTATCATTGCCTGCGCTCTCCTCACCCTCACCCACAGCGGAGCCAGCCCCATCACCCACCCCAACCCAGCCTCACATCCACCTCACAGCTGATCAGGTGAGAAGTCAGCTCAGGAAGATGAAGATCAGGAAGGCAGCGGGTCCAGATGGAATCAGCCCCAGACTGCTCAGGGATTGTGCAGACCAGCTCTGTCAGGTGGTCCTGCACATCTTCAACCTGAGCCTGAATCTGGAGAGGGTTCCTGAACTGTGGAAGACTTCCTGCATAGTTCCAGTGCCAAAGATCGCACATCCCAGGGAGTCCAACAACTACAGACCTGTGGCCTTGACTTCTCACCTGATGAAGACCATGGAGAGGCTCATCCTGCACCATCTCCGCCCACTGGTGAGCTCAGCGCTGGACCCCCTGCAGTTCGCCTACCAGCCCGGCATCGGGGTGGACGATGCCATCATCTACCTGCTGCACAGATCCCTCTCTCACCTAGAGCAGGCAGGAAACACTGTGAGGGTCATGTTCTTTGACTTCTCCAGTGCTTTCAACCCCATCCAGCCTGCACTGTTGAGAGGGAAGATGGAGGGAGCCGGAGTGGACAGGCAGCTGACGGCATGGACCATCGACTACCTCACCAACAGACCACAGTATGTGAGGTGCCATGACTGTATGTCTGATGTAGTAGTCTGCAGCAGGGCACGGTCCTCTCACCCTTCCTGTTCAGTCTGTACACCTCAGACTTCAGGTACAATTCAGACCATTGCCACCTACAGAAGTTCTCAGATGATACGGCCATCATCGGATGTGTATCAGATGGGAACGACCAGGAATACAGGGGGGTCATCAGTGACTTTGTCGGCTGGTGTGAGAACAACGCACTCCAGATCAACGCCAGCAAGACGAAGGAGATGATCATAGACTTCAGGAGGAAGCCACCCCCTACAGCACCGGTGAACATCCAGGGAAAGGACATTGAGACAGTGGTCTCCTACAAGTACCTGGGTGTTCATCTCAATAACAAGCTGGACTGGAGTACAAACACAGACGTCCTGTATAAGAAGGGCCAGAGTCGACTCCACCTGCTGAGGAGACTGAGGTCCTTTGGTGTCTGCAGGACTCTGTTAAAGACCTTTTATGACACAGTGGTAGCATCTGCCCTTTTCTTCGCAGTGGCCTGCTGGGGGGGGTGGATGCACCGAAAGGGACAGGAGCAGGATCGACAAACTGGTGCGGAGGTCTAGCTCTGTGTTGGGATGTCCTCTGGAGTCTGTGATGGTGATGGGTGAGAGGAGGATGTTAGCAAAGCTGACATCCATCATGAACAACCCCCATCACCCTCTTCATGAGACCGTGGGTGAACTGAGCAGCTCCTTCAGTCAGAGACTGAAACATCCTCGCTGCAGGAAGGAGCGCTTTCACAGGTCATTCATCCCAACAGTAGTTAGACTGTATACAGGGTTCGTACACCTTTTCCAGGATCAAATTCAAGCACCTTTTAAGCACTTCCAAGGTCAATTTTCATGATTTTCCAGCACATTAAGGGGTCATTCACAATTATCAACATTTTCCAAAGTTTACTCTTTTTCAGACCCCCTCCCCAAAAGTGTACAAAGAAAATGTTGATATTTTTTCATGACATTTAATTTCTCCTGGTTTGGTGGTATTTTAATGTAATAGGAAGTATTAAAAACACATCCCGGTGTTGAAAAATTCTGGATATCTTGGTAGTAAATATACTCTTGCCTATCCATTAAAACATTGTATTGCACTGCATGTACGCAAAATGTACATGGTTTAGGGGAAGGATCCAAAAAGCTCTCTCAGAGATTTCAGCTGTCAGTTTCCACTGTGAGGAACATAGTGAGGAAATGGAAGACCACAGGCACAGTTCTAGTTAAGGCCTGAAGTGGCAGGCCAAGAAAAACCTCAGATAGGCAGAGGAGAAGGATGGTGAGAACAGTCATAGTCAACCCACAGAGCAGCTCCAAAGACCTATAACATCATGTTGCTGCAGATGGTGTCACTGTGCATCATTCAACTATTGAGCGCACTTTGCACAAGGAGAGGCTGTATGGGACAGTAATGCAGAAGAAGCCTTTTCTGCACACACGCCACAAACAGAGTCGCTAAAGCATATTTGGACAAGCCAGCTTCATTTTGGAATAAGGTGCTGTGGACTGATGAAACTAAACTGCGTTATTTGGACATAACAAGGGGCGGTATGCATGGTGGGAAAAGAACACAGCACTCCAAGACAAACACTTGGTGCCCACAGTAACATTTGGTGGTGGTTCCATCATGCTGTGGGGCTGTGGGGCCAGTGCAGGTACTGGGAATCTTGTTAAAGTTGAGGGTCACATGGATCCCAGTCAATATCAGCAGATTCTTGAGAACAATGTTCAAGAATCAGTGACAAAGTTGAAGTTGTGCCGGGGCTGGATACTTCAACAAGACAACGACCCTAAACACTGCTCAGAATCTACTGAGGAATTCATGCAGAGGAACAAGTCCAACGTTCTGGAACGGCCATCTCAGTCCCAGACCTGAATATTATTGAAAATCTGTGGTGGGATTTAAAGCTCCATGTTCAGAAACCATCAAACCTGACTGAACTGGAGATGTTTTGTAAAGAAGAACGGTCCAAAATACCTTCAACCAGAATCCAGACTCTCATTGGAAGCTATAGGAAGAGTTTAGAGGCTGTTATTTCTGCAAAAGGAGGATCTACTAAATATTGATGAAATTTTCTGTTGGGGTGCCCAAAATTATGCACCTGCCTAATTTTGTTTAAATAATTATTGAAGACTTTCTGTAAATCCTGTAAACTTTATTTCACTTCTCAAATATCCCTGTGTTCATCTGCTTTATGATATATTTAACTGAAACTGCTGATCTGAACAACCAATGATTTATAAAGGAAAATCATGACAATTATCAGGGGTGGCCAAACATCTGCATACCACTGTATCATCTGAATAGCGGGTCTTGTGCCAAAAAATGATTGCTGGTATTTATATAGTTGTAAATTACTTGCTGACGTATGGTCTGTCAAGCATATCTCGAATATTATCTCTCATGAATGATGTCAACTCATTTTGAGTCATAAATAACACTCCTGTCACATGGTAGAAGCTGCAATTTTTGGCAACACCGGCAGATAGTGTTGCCAACTTAGTGACTTTATCACTTGGACTTTTCAGACCCCCCTAGTGACTTTTTTTTTTTTGTCCAAAAAGTGACCAGCATCAAATTTAGCGACTTTTCCCGGTGTCATCGGGGACTTTTGAAGAGTTTTAGAGATATGCCGTGTTGTTCCAAAAAAATGATTTCCAGTATTTCCCCCCAAAAAATTATTGGTTGTATTTAAATGGCTGTAGATTAATTTTTGGCCTAACATCTGTGAAACATCTGTGTCAAACACATCTCTCGTGAATGATATTATGTCATTCTGAGCGAGAAACAACACTCCTGTCACAGGTAGAAGCTGCAATCACTTCTTGGCAAAGTGCCTTTCATATATTCTTTATTAATGAAGGTAAAAATTATCATTGACATTAAAAATGTCTTTTTTCCTGAGAGATCTGCCAAGAGGGCTGCAGAAATTGCAACAAATGTAACATTATAGTTCTATAAAGGGTAGCCAAAAACGACTGGACTGATTATAATGCTGATACAGTAATGCAGTCATAAATATATTTGCAAAACAAGTCATTTCTTCATTTTATATATAAGCCCTTCATAAATCCTGTGCGCCACAGTCTATTTACCGATATAAGAAAGATAATACAGTAAAAAAATAAAAAATAAAATCGGAAATCACTTTTTGGCACAACACCGGAAACATGAAAATTCCGTTGTCGCTGTGTTTTGTGTACATACAGCAATACTGCGGCCCTTCCTACGCTGTGGCATCGCCCGGACCTCTCTTCGGCACCGAGGGGGACACCTAACCCCACCCCCGGTCCTCGATTCGTCCTTTGGCGAGTTTTAAGACAGCCAACAGCGAGTTTTCTTACACAAAACTTGGCAGAAGTGCCAGCCGCCAATCACCAGATTGCGTACAAATATAAGCATAGATGACAACACGCCAGGAACATATAGAATCAATGTACATACCTTCTGAATAAAATCCATCATGGTTTTCTGCGGTTTACTGCGTACGGCTTACATTTTTGATTCAGCTTTTTGGAACAATACTTCCACTTCCTTGTTGAATTTATCTTCGACAGTTTTGGCTGCTTTCCACACCTGCTGCGCCGCACTCACAGCTTATTCCTGTCTAATATCGTTATTGAGTCTTTCTGTGAATCGATGATGGCCTATTTTAGAAAATTCAATGAAGCCTTTGAATTGATCCGCCAGATCGGAGGCCATATCGCTGCAGACCACAGAACGGCGCAGTGGTGTACAAGTGAACGAGAGCGCCTCCGTGGATGCGCTGAGTTCTACGCTGTTGAATTTACTCGCGAGGAATGACATTATTTGCGGGGATTATGTTTGTAACTTTTGACTTAAAAGTATTCCATATTCGTCTGATCCATAATTGGAGTTTGCAGTTTTCCAGTGAACACTCATTAAAACGGCCACTCTCTGTCTTCGGGGGGAGGGGCGTGGTCACAAACAGACTGACAGATCACATGCAGACGGGCAGGCCAGACCCATGCGGAGAAATTTTCATTTTAGACTTAATGACTCATTTTATTTCTCCGTTTCATAAGCGAACTGTTCAACCAGAGAGTTATATTTTTATTTACAAAAAAAAGCGGTTACAATTTCAAGCACTTTCAAGCACTATATCCAAAATTCAAGCACTTTTCAAACCTTGAAAGGACAATATTAAAATTCAAGCATTTTCAAGGATTTCCAGCACCCGTACGAACCCTGTGTATAACACTTCATAATGTCTTGAGTCACTTGGACACTTTACCTCCTCTGCCATCACTTTATCCATACAGTCAGATACATTTTATTTATTACACTCACCCATATAATGCATACCGTGTATGCTGTGTACCTTACCGGCTACAAATGTATATAATATTTTGATATCTGTATATAGTGTTTTGACGTGTGTGTATATGTAAATGTGTGTATTGACACTGATATATATATTTATGTATATAGTGCTTATGTATATGTGTATAGTTTTTTTGCTATTTTATTTTATTGTATTTAAGTTTAGTTATTTGTTCTTACTCATCCTTTTCATTTTTTCTCTGTACTGAGCTGCTGTAATGCACAAATTTCCAATCGTGGGATCATTAAAGTTTTATCTTATCTTAGTCAAGCACGTTTGAAATGTTAATGTAAGTTTTTATAGTCTTACTGTTTATTATGAGGGGTGTCTATTGATTGATTGAATAATTGACATAACACACAACAGTGTCACAATTTTAAAATCGCAACTTATTAGTTTTTCAGATGTTATTTGTACTATTTTAATACAACACAAACATATTTTTATTAATGCGTTTTCATAAGGCACAAGAAAGTATATTTTAATTTTGTTCCCCTTTTTAAAAAGGATTCACCATAAAAAGAGCACTAAAAATATAAACGCAGTGCCCAAAATGACTCAAACTAACTGCAGACTAACACTCAGCAACATGGCAGCAGCGCCGAGAACAGGAAGTGAGTCAAAGTGCGCAGTTAGAAAAAGTTTGATCATCAGAATCATTGTGATCTGTTTCTTTATTGAAGCAGACACGTTATTGAGAACTAAACCTTCTTCCTCTACAGTCCACAGAGACAAACACACTCAGAGACTCTGACAGGACAACAACAACAACGTTGTGTTACACTCACCCTGCCTCAGCTCCTCTTTCCTCCTCCTGCTCTCTGAAGGAAAATGGAGGCTCAGCTAACGGTCTGCTGCCAACGTTTCTGTCACAGACTCGCTGTGGGCTGTCTCTAAAGTCTAAAGGGTCCCCCTCGGTGCTGAAGCTGCGGAGAGCTGCGTGGACACAAACACGGGGACGGCTCTCCGGGCTGTCTCTGAAAGGATACAAAAGGCTCCGAACTCCGCGGAGAAAGACGACAAGTTGGCGACGGACTCACTTTCACTTTCACTGCTCCTCCCTCCATGAATGAGGAAGCTGGGACTTGTAGTTTTTACACTCAGTGCAGTCTTCCTCCTTGTAGAGCAGCCATCACCAATAGGCGGACCTCGGTCCGGATCCGGACCGAAATGATGTCTCAAGCGGACCCGAACCCAATACCAAAACAGAAATAACCACTTAATTAAAATCTTGTTGAGCGCTTTCTGGTTTACCGGCACAGATTTTACAGTCCTTACGGTAGTAGCGAAGCGTCCAAGGAAACCCACTGACCAATTGCACGCTAGTTTAGCTATAACACGTGATACCACCAAGCTGGTTCCTGCCAGCTGGTAAACTTTGTAACAAACAGGGTTATTATAGTTAACGAAAACAAACTAAATCATGAAAACTGAAACTGAAAAAAACATTTTCATTAACTGAAATAAATAAAATCTATAATTAAAAGCAAAAATCAGTATTGTGAGTTTACAAAACTAACTAAAACTAAGAAATTATAGATAAAATGACCTTTGTTTTTGTAATTTTATTTAAAAAAAAAACCCTTGTGGATTCATATGAAATCATTTTTTTCTGCTCTAACAGTTTAAGCTGGGAGCACCATCGGGCAACTGTGTGCATGCTCACCGCATCCGTCCGCAAAGTAATGGCAGCGGTCTGCCGAGAAACCGCACTGATCCTTCACCGTAACCTGACCTGCTCCTCCGGAGAAATCGAACTACATGTCGGGTCCACACAGCCCACAAGGTTGTAATGAACCTGTTCAGTCCTTGTGCATTTCGGCCTACTTTTTGCTGTAGTGTTTGAATTCATCAGTGAGAGAATAACAATCAGGACTAATAATCAAAGCATCAATATAAGGACTCACAAATGTCAGCAGATTCCTGGAGGGAGACTGCTGGAACTATCAGAATGGATGAAGAAAGTGGACAAACAGGGACAAATATGTTTGCAGCCAAAAAACTGAGCACAAAGAGGAGGACCAAAAAAGTCCCAGCACCGCATATAAAACACCAGCACGTGACCGCAAGGTAATTAACACACACAATCCAGCTACACAAGCATAAATGGTCGGCCACTTAAGTAGGTTGTGTACAGAGGCTGCAAAGCTCTCCGAGCAGCTCCAAAACAGAAGCAGCTTCATGTGGTGAGAACATCAGGATGCAGCTGGATTTGAGCTTTGATTCCTTCAGAGTTCAGATGTTTTTGTGCAACATTCGCTGAGTTCTGATGTTTTACACCACGTGTTCTGCACGTGGTGTAAAACATCAGTGGTGTTTGATGGTGTTTGTTGTAGAGTTTATGCAGGTTGGGAGTTCATGTTTTTCTTTATGTTTCTCCTTGTTGATGTTCATGTGTTTCCTTAATATTACACACATTAAACACATAATGCTGCTATTTTGTGAACAGTTGATTGTTGAATGCAATTTTTTAAACGGCATCTTTTGTCGAGTTATTATTACACAATAGTCACTCTGCACCTGACAAAGTATGAAAAACTAAAACTGATGAAAACTAAACTAAAACTAAGCATGAAACCAGATATAAAAACTAATGCTCTGAAAACTAATAAAACCTTTTTATATATATATATATATATATATATATATATATATATATATATATATATATATATATATATATATATATATATATATATATATATATATATCAGATTAAATAGTTGGACTTCCGGACCTTGGCCTCATGAAATGTTGTCTGACTGGACCTCTTTAAATTTTATTTGAATATCCCTGTTGTAGAGGCTTTAATCCAGGACGCGCACTGCATGCTGGGACAGCTGTGGCTCGGTCCACAAACAGCGTTTCGGAGGGGTAAGATCTTGGAGATGTATGTATCTGTTTCTGCGAAGGAATGAACCGAGAAGATTCGGATGAATTGGATTTTTCTCCACAGAGAGGAGCCAGAAAGACTGAAGGCTGTCAACAATTTAATCAGTACAGTCTGAACCAAAACAATTGTAGAATCAGGAATTTGGTTCCCTGACGTTCTTGGACTGCTGTTTATCAAATTGTCTCCTGGATGTTTGTAAACAGATGCTCTACCCCCCCGCTGTCCTGTCTTCTTCTGACCTGTGTTGGACTGATCTCCCTGACCTAGCTGCTGATGAACTCTACATCTTATCAGAACTGTTAGCTGAGGAGGGGGTTTGAGTCAGCCCCACAGTAGCCCCCCACCCCCTCCGCTGGCTACCCTGCCCATCCCTCCCCACCGTGGTGCTCCCATGCTATATGTTTCTGCTCTGTCGCAGAGGTTTTTGTAACCTTATACTATGTATGTGTGCATGTATACAAAGTATGAGATGATTTTTTTTCCTCACTATATGTTTTCACTATTGTTTCTTTTAATGGCAGCGCCTCCAGAAGGGGGGCAGCATGGCCACAGTTCACCTATCTCCCCATGTTTGTTCTGTCTTCTTGGAAGCTGTTCTGTTAACTGTAATTTCCCCACTGTGGGATCAATAAAGTATCATCATGAGTGTCAGTTCAGTGTGTGTCAAACACACAAACTCCTTCATTAAAGTCAGTCCCACCTCAGCAGGAAGGAGCGGCTGCTTCGGTACAAACAGACGTGATGTCAGCGGTCGGCGTCTCCGCTGAACTGCAGGAATGATGAGGATGTGCAGAGCAGCAGCCAGCCAAAGACACACAAAGCATCTGATCAGAGACACAAAGACACACAGTTCCAACATCACTGCAAAGAAATCCATATCCAGGAAAGTTCCCACTCAGCTTCTCCAGTTGTGGCCTGATTCCATGCGAGCCCTCCGTCCTCCATCTCTGTGCAGACTCAGTGTGGAGTCACACAGCAGCTGCTTCCAGTTTGGAATAAAGGGCTCGGGTAGACGGCCAGCTTTGGGACGCCTTCGCCTTTCTCTGATGGAAACAGGAACTTCCAATCAGGATGTGTGCTGATTCCTACCGGGATGGCACAAAGAACAAGAAGGAGCAGCCGAACTGCTGGAGGAAACATTGATTTCCAGGCTCCTGATTGGCCCTGTGCCCTCACACAGATGGAGTCCATGAACAGTGCCTGCACACGAGCCTGAGAACAGTTTCTGAGTGATGACGTGTTTTTCAGAGACCAACAAGAATTTAGACTCACAATCAAAATGTGAGCATCAAATCCACTCAAAGGAGCTAAAGTCAAAGTGCTCATTCCACACAATCATATCCAACTGTGATTTCCCCATTGTGGGACTAATAAAGGTATTCATTCATTCATTGATTCACTTTGATGTTGCAGCTGGAGATGATCTGAATGACTGCTATACTGCTGGTAGCTTCATCTACAATAATACATCATCATATATCAGCTGCTTTCTGTTAGAAAAACAAGGAGGAAGCAAAGCTTTAAAGAAATGATTTGGAGTACAAAGGACACGATTTACATCCACAATAAAGTACGAGTACATTCAGACTGGACTCAGTAAAGTCTGTCCATCTTCTGCTTATCCAGGGAGACCCTAAGGCCTTCCCAGCTGAGAGAGAGAATCTCTCCAGAGTGTCCTGGGTCCACCCCGGGGCCTTCTCCCTGTAGGACATACCTGGAAAACCTCACCCAGGAGGCGTCCTAGTCAGATACCTGAACCACCTCACCTGGGTCCTGTTGATGTGGAGGAGCAGCAGCTCGACTCTGAACTCAGCCCATCTCTAAGGAAGACGCTTCAGGACTCGAGTAAATCCTATTGTAGTGCATCACAAGCAGCTGTTTATTGGAATAATAAGTTCCTCATGGCACACCATTTGGGAATGACTGATTAGAGCCACAGTAGTAAATGCTCATTTTGCTCCAATGAGGAATTTTTAAAATCCTGTTCAGTTTCAGCCGTCCTGTGACTGAGTTTGACACTCTGATCTAGAACATGTAGAAAGTTATCTGGCTGCACATTTGGAGTTTAAATGTGGATGGAAAAGATGTGGAATTTTTATGTGACACCGGAGCCACTAGAACGTCATTAGCAGCAGTAGGTGTCAGACTAGGAGAGGAAATGAAAATGTTCCATAAAACCTTCACTGCACCACACAACATGTCACCAGCAGAACAGCAAGGGCAGAAATGAGGAGATGGGTAACAAAGCAATCGAGTCAGAGGACGTCAGGACCAGAGCGGTAAGGCTCCTGGTGCTCACATACTGCTTTTCCACCATCGAGGTGCCGGTGCTCGTGCCAGTGCTGGGGTTGGTTTCAATGAACCGGTGAAGTGTTTAAGAACGAGCCTGCGTTTCCACCGTGCTTTGTGAACCGTCCCAATGCAGTCATGTCCTTTTGCAGTTTGCAACTGAACAACTTGCACTCCTGCAAGTGGCAGTTATCTGAACTCAGTTCATCAAGTTCAGATTACATGCTTTCACTTCAACTAACTCATTTTTAGTCCAAATTACTTCATACAAAAAGTTAAGTGAACAAACTGCATGTTGGATCAACTCATTTATTTAAGTGTAGTTCACTTGAAGTTTTGCATATTGAAAACTTAACTGAGTCAAAGAAACAAGTTTACTTGACAAAGTCAAGTTGAGTCAACAAATTCTTTTTTACAGTGTTTTCTTCAAAGCTTTTTCTTTCAGGGTTTTGACTGGCTGGCCCTGACTCGCAGTATTTTTTTTTGTCATGATTCATCTTTTTGAACCTGTGACATTGCTGGCCAAATGCAGGGCATTTATCTTTGTGCAGGGTGGCTGCCTCCACAATTATTGCAGCTTGTTATTGACTGTTTGTCCCTCTGATTATATCTTGTCCTGTGCTGCCCTCTGGTGGAGCTCAGCTGTAAAGCATCCACTGTTGGTGCCTGCTTTGTTGGGCTCTGGTGTTCTCCTCAGTCACTTCATAGATAAGTCAGATAGAAATGGCTTTAGAAAGGGTAAAGTCACTATCACGCAGCAGGGCCTTTCTCACACTATCATTGTTGATGCCACACACAGTTCATCTGTTAGTTCTCCAAAGTGACAACTTTTGGCTTTGATTTTCAAATTGCTGATGAAGGATTCTATTGTCTGACCTTGATTTTGATTTCAAGGATCAAACTTGTGCCTTTCCATTGTTTTGTTATGTTGTGGATTGCAAATTTCTCGAAATTTATGTTTCAGACAATCGAGATCTTCCCTGGACTCACCTGGGACGAGGACGGCTCCATCGTCACCTGGCGCCCTGACTTCTGTGGCGTAGAAAAACGAACGCTCCCGTTTAATGGCAAGCTGTGAGTCTTTCAATGTTTGGTGAAAAAAAAAAAATAAATAAAAAAACGGGCTCATGCTCTGCAGATCCAAACATCTTCTGACACCATGTTGAAATGAGTGAGGAGATTTGATTTAGTTAACAGCGATTTTAATGGCAGCCTGAAAACAACAGCTTCACAACATGTCTGCATCTATGAAAACCAACAGGTGGAGCCGACACTGCAACAAGTACGCCATCCAATATACAGGGTGGGCCATTTATAGGGATACACCTTAATAAAATGGGAATGGTTGGTGATATTAACTTCCTGTTTGTGACACATTTTTTTTTTTTTTTTTTTTTTTTTTTTTTTTAGCCTGTCATGTCTGGCATCTTTCACAATCGGAATGATGATCCGAATGCACTGATGTACCAAACATATTTGCTTTGACAAGAACAGCTCTATATGTTTCCTATAGGCTCTTCTTGTTAATGTTTGCAATTTTATTTTTATTTATTTATCTTTTTATTTAGTTATTCATGCCAAGTCTGACAGGCAACAAGGAAGGGGCAAGAACAAGAGGTGGGGGGGAGAAAAGGGGGGGGGGAGAAAAGGAAGAAAGGAGATAGAAAAAAAATAAAAAAATAAAAAAATAAAAGGGGTTGATATACTCACACACACACACACACACACACACACATCCATACACACACCCATATGCACCTACATATACACACACACACACACACATACACACAAGTTTATTGTTTGTAGTAATGTGTGTGTATGCGCCTTTGTCATGCAATGTATTCGATAATGAGGGCGAGAAACTGCAACCATGCCCCCCGCGATCCAGAGGCAGATAGGGAAGGACCCAGGGGACCCAGGCCATCCACAGCACAGGAGCTCAGAAGACTTGGGGCCACACATCCCGATGGCAACCGCGTACACTCCCCAGAAGAGGAAGGAGGGAGGCTACAGACGGAACCCCCACAATCCAGGGGCTAGAGTCCAGAGAGCCAGAGACGACGGGCAGCCCACCCCCCCCGGCAGGCCGGCACCCCCAGCACGAGCCAGGCATGCGGCCCCCGAGGCCCCAAGCGCCCGAGAGCAGCCCGACACCCGGCAGAGCCCCCCCACGCGCCAAAGAGGCCCAAGCCACCCCCAGGTCACGGCCGCCAAGGGAGCAGGCCAAAACCATGCCGAGACATCCGGCCACACACCCCGGGACCCACGGGCACCCACACCCCAGGGGCGGCAGTGACGACCAGTGGGGAGCAGCGTGGAGCGGTAGGGAGGGGTAACTCCCACCCTCCGTGTCCCACAGGTGCCAAGGCTCGGCAAGCCACCAACCCAGGCCCAGCTGTCCACACACACACACTCTCACAAGCACGTACGTACACACACACACACACGTACCAGTCATTCCCTCATGTACACACACGCACATACACACGCACGCACATTCGCATGCACCAGTCACACACTCATGCATACGCACATGTAACATACATGGACACCTAATGTGGGAGAGCGGGTACCAGCACCAAGCCAGCGGCAACCCAGGGAAGCAGCCAACCCAGCCCCGAACAATGAGCCAGTCCCCATCCCAGGCGGGGTGCATGGAACTGGGGTGTGAGAAGGCCCGCCCGCCCCCTCCTCCCACTCAGCGTGTTGGGGGGGTGATGTGAATGTATGTACTGAGAAGAATGTGTATGGCTGTGTGAAAACTACAGTGCTTTTAAAATTGGAGGGACAGATGTAATATGAGCACTGAATAACAGCGCCCATCCACACTGTCCCCCCAAGGCCCTCAATGTCTAAAATGTAAATAAAATTGAGGTGCAGGCAGCAGTGAACAGACAAGTGGGGCCACCTCAGCAGTGCCACCCACTAACCACTGTGTGACACACCTGCCCCCCAAGGCCCTATATGTACTATGATGTGTTGTGAGCTGTATAATGCAATTAAAAAAGGAGGAGTGGGACATCACGCAGCACAGCGAGCAGAGCCGAGGTGATGGCCCTACTCACTGCAGTACGAGCCCCCCACCCCCGAGAACCTATGTGTGCATAATGTGATGTTAAACTGAGAGGGAGGAGGGGAGGGGCCAGGATAAATATGACCGGGAGGCAGAGGACTACCCCCCGGAGGAAGAGAGCCAGCTAGCTACTGGCTCACTAGGCACCCCAGTTCCCTACACCCCCCCGCAGCCCAGGGAAGGCAGGTCCAGGGCCTGAGGTGACCGCACCCCCAGGACGCCACCGTACTCCAGGCCGGCACCCACTGCCCCCACTGCAAACAGGACACAACACACACCCCACATGCATACAAAGGACAACATTGTTTGTGACACATTAGTATATGGGAGGGGGAAAGGTTTTCAAGATGGGTGGTGACCATGGCGGCCATTTTGAAGTTGGCCATTGTGGATCCAATTTTCAGAGGTGGGAAGTAACGAAGTACAAATACTTCGTTACTGTACTTAAGTAGATTTTTCAGGTATCTGTACTTTACTTAAGTATTTATTTTTCTGACTACTTTTTACTTTTACTCCCTACATTTTTACACAAGTATCTGTACTTTCTACTTCTTACATTTTCAAACAGACTCGTTACTTTTTAACACGTCAGAGAGAAGTTTGCATTTCCGGTCAGTGCGCCTCAAACATCAAACGATCTGAGCCTAAATGGAGGAATAATAACACATAAGAGACAATCGTACTGGCGTATCCTCCATCATCGGGGCTTATCTCGTACAAAGGGATTAAATACGCAAACCCATATAATTAATGTATCATTTATAGCGCTATAATCGGGCCGGACCGTAAGTTGCGCTGCGGCACACAAACAGCTTAGCTAGCGCTACTGAAGAGGAGCGAGCATGAAGGGAGTAACGTGTGGCAGGTAAATGCAACGTTTCTAAATGCTCAACAAATATCAGCAAACACACAAAGTGTGTGCAGTTTGTCACACAGTGTGTCTGCTAGCTAAAAGAAGAGCTGCTGTATTTCAGGGAGAGCAAAGAGAGAGAAGTTCACTCAGAGATGGAGAAAGAGGACAGGAGAGGAAGAAGAGAGGTTAGAATTAAAGGTAAGGACTGGGAAATAAACTGAAGTATGCTGACTTTGTGTAATTCAGAGATTCTATGAAAATACTGCAGTTTAGTGTGTAATAAATAGGTTAGCTTGTTGTACTTACTACAGTAAAGCTCTGTGTTGCTGCACAGAGGCTGTGTTCATGGTCAGAGTTACAGGTTACATCAGTGCAGCAGAGATGAGTCTGAATCAAAGCTGCTGATGCTGAGATTCATTCACTGAATCCAACATTTCTACAGCCTGTATGCTGTCAGTGTAGGGGATGGAGATCAGCTCAGAGAGCTGTGAAATACTGGGTTACATCTTTGTGAGTTCAGTTCATCCACACAGAGCAGTAAACCTCAGAGCAGCAGCAGCAGGTCAGCTGATCACAGCCTGCACACCAACATCATTTACTGCAGCTCACAATAGAAAGCTGTGATTCTTCTCCCCATGCAGAGCCACTACAGCTGATCTTAGGGTTCCTCCACCTTCTGAATCCCACTGTAACCCCTGAGTATCCTCATGTTGGTGTTTAGGTGGAGACACAGTCACCCTCTACTATGGAGGACACAGAGAACAGAGCTGGGTTTAAATTCACTTTCACAGTTTGTGTCCTACAGAACAGATTCAAGCTGAGTGCATTCATTAGAATTAAAATTTAGATTGGAATAATGTTTGTATTCTCATGTAATATTATTTTATATTATTACAATAATATATAATGAGGTTCGGTTAGTTTTACACAAAAATAGCAGGTAGAAACATCCTCCAAAGAACTACTTTTACTTTCTTACTTTGAGTACATTTCAGAGCCTGTACTTTTTTACTTTTACTTAAGTAGAGAAGTTGAACCAGTACTTCGACTTTTACTAAAGTATTTTTTAACACAAGTCCTTGTACTTCTACTTAAGTACAGAATGTCAGTACTTTTGCCACCTCTGCCAATTTTTGCTTTTTCAATGGGAAGAGGGTCTTGTGACACATCAAACTTATTGGTAATTTTATTTATATAGCACCAAGTCACAACAAACAGCTTTATACTGTAAAGTAAAGACTCTACAAAAATACAGAGAAAACCCAACAGTCAAAATGACCCCCTATGAGCAGCACTTGGTGACAGTGGGAAGGAAAAACTCCCTTTAAACAGGAAGAAACCTCCATCAGAACCAGGCTCAGGGAGGTGGGGGGGGGGTCATCTGCTGAGGGGGGGCTGAGGGGAGAGAGCAATGCAACATGCAGCTCAATACAGTATTTCAAGCTGCTCTCCACACACCGTTATCCTGCTGATGCAGCAGTGCATTATATATATATATATATATATATATATGCATTATATATATATATATATATATATATATATATATATATGCATTATATATATATATATATATATATATATCTATATATATATATATATATATATATATATATATATATATATATATATATATACACACACACACATACATGTATATATATATATATATATATATATATATCAGTGACGTGCGGTGAGGGTCGTGACTGGTGAGGCACTGACGTCATCACATCAGATTTACAAACATATAGCTTATTCACCATTTGATTGGCAACAGTTGTTTTGTATAAAAATTAATATAGTCTGAAGCAAACCTTTTAGCTCCGGTGTTGGTCTTCCTTTAATTATTATCTTCTGCTTCGTTTGAAAGTCCAGTTTAGAAAATTCTTTCAGTTGAGTTATGTAATCTTCCATGTTGAACATAAGGCCAAGCAACAGGAAAAACTAACTGGCCTTGCTAACTGTTTATGGTAGCTTGCCGCCGAGGAGTCGTAGAGTCCCTGGGATCACCAGCGCCCCCTACCATGAGGCACGAGAACTGCGTGCCTCACCCAGTGTCTCTTCGCAGCAGTTTCATGATCGCTCAACACAAGAATGCATTACACACATACAGTTGTTAATGAAAAAAACAAAAAAAAAAAAACTGTGCATTATATACACCAGCTAAAATATAGAAATTTAGTTCATATAGTAAAAGTGTTAGAACATTTTAATAGCCACATGCAAAGGGAAAGTAATCCGGTCTCACTGCATAGCATGCCAGCACAGTTAGTAGTCATTGGCAATGACTATACTGAGCCGCATCACGGATTGCGCAATCCGTGGTGCGGCTCGCCGGGCTGGTGCCTCACCGTTCGTCTCTTAGTATTTGACCGGCAAATGCAAAAATTCAGCGATTTTGAAAAAACTAATCTAAAAATGGTGTAGTTAAATGGAAAAGAACTTTAAAATACAAATCACTGAATGAATATAACCATTTAATTTATTTTTTAATTTTATATTTCCACGATGACAGGTGAGGCCGTGCCTCACCTGCCTCCCCTGACTGCACGTCACTGATATATATATATATATATATATATATACACACACACACATACATGTATATATATATATACACACACACATACATACATACATATATACATATATATATATATATATATATATATATATATATATATATATATATATATATATATATATTAGGGGTGGGACTTGATTAAAAAAATTAATCGAATTAATTACAAGCTTTGTAATTAATTAATCGAAATTAATTGCATTTTAATCGCATTTCAATATTTAACATGATAAATATTAATTTAAGTTTAGTTGATGAATAAATCAATATACATAAGCTTAAACTTCAAAATGTTGTTTATTTTCTCACCAGTCTACTACACAGACCAATGAAGGGTGGAAGTGCTCCTGTGATAAGCAAACTCCTGAAATTAAAGTTAAGCATCATAACTGGATAGTTTTATTCAACATTAATGTCTCACTTAATATAGTTGGAAATTAATCATTCTCTCAGCTGTATTCCTTGATGTTGAAATGTGTTACGCTTGTTTTAACAGCTTATTTTGAATTAAAGACTTAAAATTAAACCACAACAAGGAGAAAAAGTTCGTTCTCCGTTTAACAGCTGCTTTTACACAGCTGTGCTTCACACTCACGGTTGCTAGGCGACATGAGCTACGCAGAGGTGACGGCAGCTGATATGAAGGCTAGCTGCTCACTTCCGGCCTTTGTGGTGTTCGTGGGCTGCGAAAGACGTGGGCCGGGTCCTTCGCAGGATGCGGCCCCTAATTTGGACATTGTGCGTCGATATAATCTGTATGCCGGGAACTCGTGCACTGAGAAACGTTCCACGGTGCAAAGTGCGATTAAAATGCGTTAAAATTTTTAACGCGTTAATTTCCCCGTAATTAATTAATCGAAATTAACGCGTTAAAGTCCCACCCCTAATATATATATATATGTATATTTTTTTTGTTTTTTGTTTTTGTTTTTTTGTTTTTTTGTCCTCCTTACTCCAATTGTAATTTGTTTTAGTGTTGTGAAGCACTTTTTGATCTATGTCTTCAGAGGTGCTATATAAATAAAATTTTAATTACTTACCATAGGTTATAGACCCTTTTACAGCCTACGCCATCAAAAATATGTGCACACATTTTAGCAACAGAAGTGAACTGCTACTCCAGTCATTCAGATACGGACGAGATAACACAACAGTAAACCTTGATTTAGGAGCGATTTCAGG
This sequence comes from Archocentrus centrarchus, assembly GCF_007364275.1. Taxonomy (NCBI): domain Eukaryota; kingdom Metazoa; phylum Chordata; class Actinopteri; order Cichliformes; family Cichlidae; genus Archocentrus; species Archocentrus centrarchus. The sequence continues at coordinate 949,531 of NC_044365.1, read as the reverse complement.
ATCAAATGTCTGGTTGCTGCATGTTTGGCTGTCAGAATCGTTACTCTACCAACAGTGGACTGAAGTTGTAGTGAATTCTGACGGGATCAAAGCCGGAGAAACCGGAGGAGTCTGTGGCTGCAAGCCATCAAACATACTGATGAAAATTGGACTGAGGACAGGATCAGAAATGCTCATGTTTGTAGCGCCCATTTTATATCAGATAAGTTATTTATCTACTCTGGTTGTGCTGGAATGCCTGTTTTAGATAAATACTAATATCTAAAGTAAGCAGCTGTTCGGTTTTCAAACTGTAGTGTCTGCTTACAGATGAGGCGTCACTGGAGTCCTGATTTTGTGCCCTCTGTGAGTCCAAACTCTCAGGCAAAGATGGAAAGGTAACAATAATTAGGTCTTACCATTCCTGATCATTTTAATATTACTCTCTTTTCTCACACACATTTCGTGACATTCAGTGTGCAGTTTTTGTGTTATGATCAGCATACTGTTCATTAATTAGCTGTTTTGTGTTGAAATACCACAGGAAAAGGAGAAGAGATGAAATGGTTTACCCTCCACCAAATCAGCCTGCTTCTTCTGAAGCTACAGGACAAGTAAGCAGCTTGGACCCTGGTAAGGTTTTACAATCAACCACTCTGCTGTGAGCTTGTGCCTGCACATCCAAACCAGTCACATATCTGTGTTAAAGCTGAAGACGAGATCCCAGTACCAAGGAGAGAATCTGATGATCTAAACCTGAGATACACTCAGCTTCAGAATGACCTCAACATGCAGCAGCAGTGTAAAAAATTCAGGCTGAAAAAAAAAGCTTAGAGGAGCTGAAAATCACTACGTTTTCCTATGCCATTATTACGTGCAACATGGGCTAACTGACTTTTTTTCACAGGACTTACCTCCATTATCTTTGAATGGCTGACAGTGTGGAAAGAATTGACCATAAACTCACTCTGCAGGATCATCTATTGCAGGGATCCTCAAATCCAGGCCTCGAGGTCTGGTGTCCTGCAGGTTTTAGATGTGTCTCTGCTTCAACACACCTGAGTCAAATATAGAAGTCATTAGCAGGACTCTGGAGAACTTGACTGCATACTGAGGAGGTCATTCAGCCATTTGATTCAGGTGTGTTGGATCAGGGACACATCTAAAACCTGCAGGACACCGGCCCTCGAGGCCTGGATTTGAGGATCACTGCTCTATTGGTTGTGCTAATGAACTTAAGACTGGGCTTAAGTAATACTGGTTTAGCCTAGTGATGGTGAGATGAAGCTTCATGAAGCATTTAAGCTTTCCAGTCAATTGGTGAACCCATGGGTCCAAACTGCGCCATCAAGAGGTGAGTTAATGTAAAACAGACTGATTATAATCTCAAAGTGGCTTTGGTGCGTGAAGCTTTGAACAGAATAAACGATGACAGTAAATAAATCCTGAGCTAACTAATATGGTGTCTGTCTTTATGATACAATGTTGGGGTCAAGAGGGAAAGTGGAAATAAATTGGGGAGAGAGTTGTGATGTGATTGTCTTACTTGGTAAGTGTGCTCAATAGGGACATTTTACTTATTCATTTTTATTTAGAAATAACAGCTTTGCCGCAGAGCTGAGCTTCAGGCGTTTTCTTTTGTTTGAAACGATTTCACCTGCTTCAGAAAATACACTTTCACAGGGCACAGATGATGCTGGGTAATAATTTATTACTATGCACACACATTATTAGGAGAGATCAGCTGAAAATGTTCCCAAACAGGGAAAATCTCCTCTTTCTGGCTGGTTCATCACCAAAAAAGAAGCAGCTCGAATAGACTGAAAACCAACGCGCAACAATCGCCAATTCCACAATCTGTGAGGGGGGGGTCCATCACGTTTTGCTGCTCCTTATATTTTGAATCGCACACCAAACCCATGAATCCTTTCCTGAATCAGTCACGTGGTACGGATGGCTTGCGAGGCTTCACACGTCACGACACAAGCCTCGAAACGCGCTTCACAAATGTTTCCCTCAATTACTCGATACACACTTCGAAGCGTCGGCACACAATGACACATCACTAATTTAAGGTGTCAAAAACCACCTGCCATGTCCATAATCCTCACTAAATGGCCAAGTAAGGGGTCCATATCAAAGAACATGACAAAAACCTTCAAGTGAAACTTAAAATGATGCAGATGAATAATAGATTGCTCTGAAATTTTCATTGCTAGACTCAGTAATCTGACTGCCAGGGCCCAGACATGGTCAAATTATAAACACAACAACACCATTAAATATTTGATTGACATCAATCCAGCTGGAGATATTTCCTTTCTGTCACCTGGTTGGGGTGGGCGGGTTTCAGACAAGCAGATATCAAAGGAACCAGGGTTTTTGGAACTCTTGGAACCCATGGATGAGATTCTAGTTGATAGAGGATTTCTAATCTGAGATGAACTTGCAGCTCATGGTGCCACTCTTCATATAGCTTATTTCACAAAAGGAAAAAGCAACTCTCTGCACAGGAGGTGGATTCACTGAGACAGCTATCTCCTGTCAGGATACACATGGATCGAGTAATAGGAATGTGGAAGAACTTCCAGTGTCTCAACATTTTAGATGATGCTGTGACTGTGTGCTGCTCTCACAAACCTCTGCAACAGTGTTGTTCCCAAAAATGAATGAATTCTATGATTTATTATCATAACCACTACAGACCTGTGGCCTTGACTTCTCACCTGATGAAGACCATGGAGAGGCTCATCCTGCACCACCTCCGCCCACTGGTGAGCTCAGCGCTGGACCCCCTGCAGTTCGCCTACCAGCCCGGCATCGGGGTGGACGATGCCGTCATCTACCTGCTGCACAGATCCCTCTCTCACCTAGAGCAGGCAGGGAACACTGTGAGGTTCATGTTCTTTGACTTCTCCAGTGCTTTCAACACCATCCAGCCTGCACTGTTGAGAGGGAAGATGGAGGGAGCCGGAGTGGACAGGCAGCTGACGGCATGGATCATCAACTACCTCACCAACAGACCACAGTATGTGAGGTGCCATGACTGTGTGTCTGATGTAGTAGTCTGCAGCACGGGGGCGCCACAGGGCACGGTCCTCTCACCCTTCCTGTTCAGTCTGTACACCTCAGATTTCAGGTACAATTCAGACCATTGCCACCTACAGAAGTTCTCAGATGATACGGCCATCATCGGATGTGTATCAGATGGGAACGACCAGGAATACAGGGGTGTCATCAGTGACTTTGTCGGCTGGTGTGAGAACAGCGCACTCCAAATCAACGCCAGCAAGACGAAGGAGATGATCATAGACTTCAGGAGGAAGCCACCCCCTACAGCACTGGTGAACATCCAGGGAAAGGACATTGAGACAGTGGTCTCCTACAAGTACCTGGGTGTTCATCTCAATAACAAGCTGGACTGGAGTACAAACACAGACGTCCTGTATAAGAAGGGCCAGAGTCGACTCCACCTGCTGAGGAGACTGAGGTCCTTTGGTGTCTGCAGGACTCTGTTAAAGACCTTTTATGACTCAGTGGTAGCATCTGCCCTTTTCTACGCAGTGGCCTGCTGGGGGGGTGGATGCACCGAAAGGGACAGGAGCAGGATCGACAAACTGGTGCGGAGGTCTAGCTCTGTGTTGGGATGTCCTCTGGAGTCTGTGATGGTGGTGGGTGAGAGGAGGATGTTGGACAAGCTGACATCCATCATGAACAACCCCCATCACCCTCTGCATGAGACCGTGGGTGAGCTGAGCAGCTCCTTCAGTCAGAGACTGAAACATCCTCGCTGCAGGAAGGAGCGCTTTCACAGCTCCTTCATCCCAACAGTAGTTAGACTGTATAACACATCATAATGTCTTGAGTCACTTGGACACTTTACCTACACTGCATCACTTTATCCATATAGTCAGATACATTTTATTTATTACACTCACCCATATAATGCATACTGTGTATGCTGTGTACCTTACCGGCTACAAATGTATATAATATTTTGATATCTGTATATAGTGTTTGACGTGTGTGTATATGTGTGTATATGTAAATGTGGGTATTGACACTGATATATATATTTATGTATATAGTGCTTATGTATATGTGTGTAGTTTTTTGCTATTTTATTTTATTCTATTGAATTTTAGTTTTAGTTTTTAGTTTAGTTATTTGTTCTTACTCATCCTTTTCATTTTTTCTCTGTATTAAGCTGCTGTAATGCACAAATTTCCCCGTCGTGGGATCATTAAAGTTTTATCTTATCTTATCTTATCTTATTTCACAAACAGCACTGCATTGTTAATAGTTTGAACATGTAATGTTATTTTGGTTTTCCTCTCAGAATTATTTCAATCTGTAACTATGAATCCATTAGTTATTATTAAATAAATATACAGTTTCCTTCTCTGTGACAGTAACCTGATTATCTTTGGATTGTGCACAGAACAAAACATTATTTTTTTATAATTTTCTGACATGTTAGAGACCAAACCACCAATCAATTAACCCAGAAACTAATCAGCAGATCAAAGACAAATAAACTGTAGCCCTAAAACTATTCAAGTGGTCCATATTGTCTGAATAATTCATTGTATTCATGAATAAGCTGTTATGGTCTGAGAACACAATAATGAAGTTTCAACATTAGCTGCTAACTGATGTGTGTAAGATAATCTCCATACACATATTCACAGACAACTAGACAGTGTAATATCGTGTTTGTTTGTAGTGTTATAAACATAGACTTTAATTCCAAACTGAGAAATATAAATGAGCTCAAAACTATCTACAGGTATCCATCAGTCCGACTACAATAGTAAAATATCTCTAATGGGCACATTTATCATTTTGTAAAGAACGTTTAAATACGTCTTGTTGAAGTGAGGCGTGTCTAAGTAAAAGAAAAGGTCACAGGTTAAATTACATTTTTGATATAATCAATGAAAGCATTCATTCCTGATATAACCATGTTGCTGGCCTCCGTCTGATCCACAGCTGTAGTGAAAGTGGCTGCTGTATCACGTACAGCCGATTGTTTTGCTAAAATCAGGCCTTCCACAGTTTGAACACCCTCTGTGTCTCCAAGGCAGGCTCGCATCTTCTTGTCAGTAGTTCTGGCAGCACGTGAGATGAAGACATTTGGTGCTTTTGGGAAGGTCTCCTGCAGAAGTTCTTGATCTCTTAGGATATGCTGCACAACAAACTCTGTCGTCCACACCACAAAATCACAGTAGCTGACATCACGCACAAACATGTGGAGCTGAATCTGGCAGCAGTCCGGCTGTGAGTGTTTCAGCACTAATGACTCGTCCAGACAGAACTGCTTATCTTCTGTACTTCCCTGAAGACCCTCCTGGTACCTGTAGGGACATGTTATCTCTACCACACCTTTGCCACAGCAGGTACACATTACTATACCATCTGGGGATGATCCGAGGTGGGGCTCTGAGGGCCGCACCTGTAACCCACAAGAGCTCACCCTGAGGTCCTCCATGTTTTTACCCCAGAGAACAGACGGGAGTAGTAATAAGGAGGCGGCAGTTCACACCTAGGTGTGAAAAAAGCAACGCGCGTGCATGTGAGGTGCGTGTGCGCGTGCGTGTGTCCGTGCGTGATTGCGCTGATGTGTGATAATGACGTACATGGTGTCCGATCAAAACAATCGAGCTCATTGTCTCTTCTCACAAGGGTTTTTCCCAGACGGTCATCAATGAGGCTCAATCTCACAACACAGTGGTTAATTAAAAATACAAAGGTAAAAAATCTAATATCCGAGCTCACCTGTCGAGCATGATACAGACAAGACAGTACTTAATTAAAATACTATGGCGAAATAATAGCCCTATATCCGACATCAGCAGTGTGGGGTGTTCATTTACATACAGAAAGTCTGATGGCCCTGGGTGCAGATCAAAAGGGTTATGATGTGTTAGTAGATTCACCCCTGAAATGCTTTTATTTAGACACACACAAATAATTACACAATCGGTCTTACTAAAAGTCTATGCAATGATAAAATAAATAAAATAAATAATATACTGACATCCATTACATTTCCCATTAATCAACTCAGCAACATGTTGCATTTACAACGCCATGAGCCGGCGACAACAGATGGTTGTAGTGTTTAGAGTTTTCACATTTCAGCGCTAGTTTCTTAATTCGCTTTGTAGTTATTTGTAATCTGATTTTCCCATCGGAGACTTTTTTCTCAGGAAATAACAACTCACATGTTAGGGGAGTCCGTTCATCCACGGTAAAACACCGTGATCGTGATGGTTGTAGCCGCTAATGGCGTAGGATCGCTGGGGACTGTTTTGCAGTACGGCCCTGACCTGTGAATGGCTTCTGTGCGGATAAAACTGCAGTTCCTGTATCGGGTTGCAAACAAGTGGTTAGGTATTGCAAAGTTAACCCGGAGATCACTGAGCTTTCTCTCTTTTACCAGGCAGTCCCACAGGCTTGTGTGATCTCCTTTAGTGAGTTGAGCAAACAACTTTGCTGTAAAAACCAAAGAAATCCCGATCGTATTGAAAAATGTCAGACTATGATCAAAAAAACTGAGCTCATTGTCTCTTCCTCCTGCCTATCCTTACAAGTGTTTTTCCCCCAGACGGACATCAAAGAGGTTCAAACTCACTAGACAGTAGTTAATTAAAATACAGTGGTGAAATAAATGGCAATGGCCGAGTTCAACAGTGGGTGTGATACACGACATCATTTACATGTGGAAAGTCTGGATGGCCCTGTGTGCACATCAAAGGGTTATGATGTGTTACCAGACTCTGGCTGAAACCCGTGTTTTTTTATTTACAATGCTACAATCCAGCGACAACTCACACATGTCGGAGTATCCCATTCATCCACGGTAAACAGTGGGTTCGTGAAATAACGAGTGGGGGCGGTTTCAAAACAGTGGATTGTTCACTCATAAACGATGCATCCATAACACACCTCTTCTCTATGCTTTCGTATAGCACACATCAGTAGATGAATGGTGGCAATTTTGACATTTTTCAAACTCTCGTCTGACAGCTCCACTACCCACGGGTGGGCCGGTGATGATGGTGACCGAGGTGGTGAATCAGGAGGAGGAATGGTCAACATCTGTGTTGGATGTGGAGGTGTAACAGATGGTGATGTTTTAACGTCTAAAAAAAAAAATCATCATTAGTTATGTATCCAGCATTAATGTAATATATATATATATATATATATATATATATATATATATATATATACAAAATACTAAAAACGTACCATTATTTATTTATTTTTATCCCTAGTAGTCCGACAGTCTGATGATTTTCGGCCTACACAAGGCAGAAGGCTCAGCAGTCTTCGTAGTAAGGGTGAAATCATCAAAAACAAGGCGTTTTCTGAAGTTCTCATAACCCTTGTTGAGCTTGTCTCTCTTGATAAATGCATCGACCTCCTAAAACATTTGCTGCGCAGCTCTCCAATCTGCCCACTGGATAAATAACAAGTCCTTAAACCAACTCATGCGCTCAGCTTTTGTGGTAGGATACGGGTTTAATCTCCAGCTCTTGACTCCTCTGGCTGCAATATCATTCTCCCTGTCTTCACAAACACTCAAAAAAATAAACTCCTCGGTGGGACGGTTGTAACGATCAGCCTCCACTCTGTACAACTCAGGCCCTGTTGGCGAATACCACTGGGATGCATACACCATATCGGGGAAACCTGTCTGGTCCAGGTCAGGCCCCACCACAGTGCGAAAAAGTCTCCAGTTTTTAATAGACATATGATGTGAACCACCAACCCCCCAAATCTCTTCATCCCCGCAATTCACACACAGCAACACCTTACCGTCCCTATATTTAGCTGAATACATGTACCTGTTCACACCCTGGTAATCTGTTTTAAATTCACCCTCATCACACCCTCAACCTGCGCACCTGATGACGTACCTCCGAAGTCGGTCCTGATTCCAAAAGGGTCAGACGGGTTCAGTCCGGCAAGTGGGTTAAAGGACGTCATGGCTGTTTAGATGGGTGGATGGTTGATCACTAGCTGACGCAAATTCTCTCCAAAAGTTGTATATGCCGCTCGCTGTCGATGTAAAAACTCTCCGGAGATGTGCTGATGCTGGAGGTCAATTGAAGAAGTGAGCTACATACGATCTTATATACACACCCTATAACTTAAGACACATCCCACTAGGTGGAGACACACCTCATAACCCTTTGATCTGTACCCAGGACCCTCAGACTTGCCGCATTTAAATGATGTGGCGTATCACACCCACTGCTGAGATCGGATGTCAGGCTATTATTTCACCACTGTATTTTAATTAAGTACTGTCTTGTCTGTATCATGCTCGACAGGTGAGCTCAGATATTAGATTATTTACCTTTGTATTTTTAATTAACCACTGTGTTGTGAGACTCCAATTTGTTCATGTAAATGGGGAGTCTTCTTCACACACTAAGGTTAATTATGGAGTTCCACAGGGTTCTGTGCTAGGACCAATTTTATTTACATTATACATGCTTCCCTTAGGCAGTATTATTAGAAAGCACTGCATCAATTTTCATTGTTATGCAGATGATACTCAGCTTTACCTATCAATGAAGCCAGATGACACACATCAATTAGTTAAACTGCAGGAATGTCTTAAAGACATTAAGGCCTGGATGACCTCTAATTTCCTGCTTCTAAATTCAGATAAAACTGAAATTCTTGTTCTCGGCCCCACAAATCTTAGAAACATGGTGTCTAACCAGATACTTACTCTGGATGGCATTACTTTGGCCTCCAGTAACACTGTGAGAAATCTTGGAGTCATTTTTGACCAGGATATGTCCTTCAATGCACATATTAAACAAATATGTAGGACTGCTTTTTTGCACTTGTGCAATATTTCTAAAATTAGAAACATCCTTTCTCAGAGTGATGCTGAAAAGCTCATTCATGCATTTATTACTTCTAGGCTGGATTATTGTAATTCATTATTATCAGGCTGTCCTAAAAGCTTCCTGAAAAGCCTTCAGCTGATCCAAAATGCTGCAGCTAGAGTACTGACAGGGACTAGAAAGAGAGAGCAGATTTCTCCCATATTGGCTTCTCTTCATTGGCTCCCTGTTAAATCTAGAATAGAATTTAAAATCCTTCTCCTCACATACAAGGTCTTGAATAATCAGGCCCCATCTTATCTCAAAGACCTCATAGTCCCATATCACCCCAACAGAGCACTTCGCTCTCAGACTGCTGGCTTACTTGTGGTTCCTAGGATACTTAAGAGTAGAATGGGAGGCAGAGCCTTCAGCTTTCAGGCCCCTCTTCGGTGGAACCAGCTTCCAGCTTGGATTCAGGAGACAGACACCCTCTCTATTTTTAAGATTAGGCTTAAAACTTTCCTTTATGATCAAGCTTATAGTTAGGGCTGGATCAGGTGACCCTGAACCCTCCCTTAGTTATGCTGCTATAGGCCTAGGCTGCTGGGGGGTTCCCATAATGCACTGTTTCTTCTCATTCACCTTATTTACTTTGTTTATACTCCACTCTGCATTTAATCATTAATTGATATTAATCTCTGGCTCTCTTCCACAGCATGTCTTTCTCTCCCCTCAGCCCCCCCTCAGCAGATGACCCCCCCCCTCCCTGAACCTGGTTCTGATGGAGGTTTCTTCCTGTTAAAAGGGAGTTTTTCCTTCCCACTGTCACCAAGTGCTGCTCATAGGGGGTCGTTTTGACTGTTTGGTTTTCTCTGTATTATTGTAGGGTCTTTACCCACAATACAAAGCGCCTTGAGGCGACAGTTTGTTGTGATTTGGCGCTATATAAATAAAATTGAAGTGAATTGAATTGAGATTGAGCCTCATTGATGACCGTCTGGGAAAAACCCTTGTGAGGAGAGGCAGGATAAAGAGACAATGAGCTCGATTGTTTTGATCGGACACCCTATACGTCATTATCACACATCAGCGCAATCACGCACGCGCACACGCACCTCACATGCAAGCGCGTTGCTTTTTTCACACCTAGGTGTGAACTGCCGCCTCCCTATTACTACTGACGGGACATTTTACTGGTTTTTGTTGTACGGCATCATATCCATGAGGTAATTCTTGCTGATTTTGTCTATTGTGGTCACATGGTGAAATTCAGTACTTGTGATTCGCCCAGCTGGATGTGCCAGTCCTTTGACCTTGATTATTGCCATGTTACCCGTTCTAGCTTTTCACATTGATGATGTTGCATTTTAGTTTTTAGTCTGTAAAATATTTCCTCACGTTTCAGCAGCAACTCCTGTGGTGACAGTTCCCTGAGTGTGCTGTGGAATAAAGCAGGCTCTGGCATGCCTGGCTGTTCCTCTGTATCACTGATGATGCTGTTCCTGTGTCGCTGTTCTCCAGCCTCATCAGCACTGCAGCGTCTGGATCCACAGCCTTTAGTTCCCGGATTTGGCGTTTTATAAATAAACTGAAAGGAAAGAAAGGATGTCATCATCAGTGCATTCTGGTGACAGGACACAATTATTATGCTGAATAATTCTTTTCTTTTTTTACTAAAGTGATGAAGCAGAGCATTAACACATAAACACTACACAACAGTAAGTAGCTAATCTAATTTCTGGAATAAATAATCTGAAGACAAAAATATACTGCAGTGACTCAGGTCTTTATGATTTCTTTCTTACCTTTCTCAGAGTAGATTATGGTGTTACACGATGCAACAGAACTTTTTATAAATGAATTCACTGCACAAGAACAAAAGAAAACTTATTCAGCATCTGTCAAGTGTTACATACCTCTCGCTGTGACATAGGAAGCTTGACACTGAAGTTTCAACACTGTTAAATTTTTCAGTACAATATTGTATGGATTTATATGATTATAGCTGAAGTGTATCAGTAGAATTCAGCTGAGGGGTCACAGTGACTGACTGGACGGGCCTGGACCTCCGAAACCGTCCATAACACTGATGCTGCGACCTATGACCCGCACACCGCACAGCAGGAGGTTCCTGCTGTAATTAAATACATTTGTTTTTATATCAAGAAAAACCACGTGAACTATTTATTAACAATTCTCATGACAAATGATTTGTTTTCTTTCTGATCCCCACTGCAGCTTCTGCTGTAAATATCTCACAGTGTTTGTGTTGGTCAGTGTGTTGAGACTGGCCAGAATGAGCCAATGAAAACTTAATTTTAACCTTTATTTTAAAGAAGGAAAACATTTTGTTTTATTTTTTGCATTTATTTTTGAATGAATATCAAATAAAGCCAAAGGCTGCACCAGCTTCTAGTTTAACAGTGTGAAAACCTGACGACACAAACTCCCAGAAAGCTTCAAATCAACCAAAAACATCCAAACTTTTATTTTTTCCAGCGCTGGTAAGAAACAAATCCGACTGAGGCCACAGACAGCTGTGTGGTTACCACAGTAAACACAGCATCGTTTCTCAGTATTTTATATTTTATAAATTGGTTTATTGTGTGTTCCACTGAATTACTAAGCAGCTGAAACAGCCTCATGTTAACAGAGAGAAAATAGTGTTTGTTGAAGCGCTCTGTTCACTGCAGCTCACCGTCTTTGTTTGTCTCCTTGTTTCTCCAAAACATGTGCTGATCATAATTATTGATACTCAGGTATAATCAGGAGCTTAGTTTGGACTTGTGCAGGGTGCGCCTGTGTCATTGTTTCATCGAGCAGCATTACCAAGACACGGCAATAACCAAATTGTCCAGCAGGTGTCACTGTGCAGATGGTTTCAGATTGTTTCGAAGCTTCGATACACAAATGCTTCGAACGCTTCACAAAGCCTCACTTTGCCCATCACTAACTAAAACACTGTTCTCTAGCAGTTTGAAGCTGCTGGGAGCTGCCGGCCTCGCCTCTTTGGTTTGTGGAAGCTGATTTCCCTCAGTGGAGCTGGCTTAACGTCTCTTCTGCTCAGGTCTTTCCACACATGCTTCAGATGTAACTGCTGCTTTCTCTGGTTCCCATCCTGACACAGAGCTCAGCTTTGAATAAAATTGCTGCTGCATGGCTGCAGCATGACCCAAGTCTGTAATGTCAGAATAAAACAAATTGATATGTCTTAATTTCATGACCAGGGCTTAAAATTAACATTTAATAGCTCTATAAATTCCAATATATAATTTTTTACACTGTAAATCAATAACATCAGCAGCTGGAAGACACTGTGTGTAGTTTATGAAAATGTGATTTCATCTTTTCACAATAACTATAATTTAACAATGAGCAAGCTAAAAAAAACTGACAAAGTACTCGTACTTTACAATGACCCACGCCTCCTACACAGTGATCGCGTGTCCTTGTATTTGACTTGGAAGTACGTCTGCTTTCAAAACTCCAAGTCTATGTTGTGATATTTGATGTTCTGTACATGACCACATACAACAGAATTGTAAGCATCCAGTGACTTGTATGCTCGTAACGTTTCTCTGGTGTATACGCTGGGTTTCTCCACCAAATATGTGTGTACAGGTGCTGTCATAAAATCAGAGTATCAAGAAAAAGTTGATTAATTTCAGTAATTCCATTCAAAAAGGGAAACTTGTGTATTATATTCATTCATTACACACAGACTGATATAGTTCAAATGTTTTTTCTTTTAATTTTGATGATTATAACTGACAACTAATGAAAACCCCAAATTCAGTGTCTCAGAAAATTAGAATATTAAGACCAATAAAAAAAAAAAGGATTTTTAGAAATGTTGGCCATCTGAAAAGTATGAACATGAAAAGTATGAACATGAAAAGTATGAGCATGAAAAGTATGAGCATGAAAAGTATGAGCATGTACTGCACGCAGTACTTAGTTGGGGCTCCTTTTGCCTGGATAACTGCAGCAATGCAGCGTGGCATGGAGTCCATCAGTCTGTGGCACTGCTCAGGTGTTATGAGAGCCCAGGTTGCTCTGATAGTGGCCTTCAGCTCTTCTGAATTGTTGGGTCTGGTGTGTCACATCTTCCTCTTCACAATAGCCCATAGATTTTCTATGGGGTTAAAGGTCAGGTGAGTTTGCTGGCCAAAGAAGAACAGGGATACCACGGTCCTTAAAGCAGGTACTGGTAGCTTTGGCACTGTGTGCAGGTGCCAAGTCCTGTTGGAAAATGAAATCTGCATCTCCATAAAGTTGGTCAGCAGCAGGAAGCATGAAGTGCTCTAAAACTTCCTGGTAGACGGCCGCGTTGACCTTGGACCTCAGAAAACACAGTGGACCACCACCAGCAGATGACACGGCACCCCAAACCATCACTGACTGTGGAAACTTTACACTGGACCTCAGCCAGCGTGGATTCTGTGCCTCTCCTCTCTTCCTCCAGACTCTGGGTCCTTGATTTCCAAAGGAAATGCAACATTGACTTTGATCAGAGGACATAACTTTGGAGCACTCAGCAGCAGTCCAGTCCTTTTTGTCTTTAGTCCAGGCGAGACGCTTCTGACGCTGTCTCTGTTCAAGAGCGGCTCGACACGAGGACTGCGACAGCTGAAACCATGTCTGCATACGTCTGTGCTGGTGGTTCTTGAAGCTCTGACTCCAGCTGCAGTCCACTCTTTGTGAATCTCCCCACATTTTTGAATGGCTTTTGTTCCACAATCCTCTCCAGGGTGCAGTTATCCCTGTTGTTGGACACTTTTTTCTACCACATCTTTTCCTTCCCTTCTCCTCTCTATTAATGTGCTTGGACACAGAGCTCTGTGAATAGCAGCCTTTTTAGCAATGACCTTTGTGTCTCACCCTCCTTGTGTGAGGTGTCAAAGGTCATCTTTTGGACAACTGTCAAGTCAGCAGTCTTCCCCATGATTGTGTAGCCTACAGAACTAGACTGAGGCCTCTTTCCCACCAACAGGGTTCCGGAGCCTGTGTCGTAATTTGAACCGTTAGGCGGATTTTCCGCCACCGAAAACACTCGGTGCTCGGCTGAAAAACGGGTTCAACTCCGGCCCCGCAAACTAGCTGGTCTGGAACCAAGAACGCGTGACAAAAGCGGCAGAGGGGCGTGACTCTGCCGTCTCAACATCCAGGTTTCTACCATATTACATGTGTATTACAGGAGAAAAGCGAAGCGATTTTCACGGCTGTGAATTAGGTTGGGCTCTAAGGCTGAACTTGCTGCTTTGTATCAGTTCATATCACAGATAAAAGGACACAAAGTGCGTACTTGTCGTCTTGCTCTAATCTCTGTCTGTGTTTCCCTCTGTGCTGCACACAGATGCTGCAGTAGTTTGGACCCTAAAACGTATTTGCAGCACAGAAAGGGGAGCGTGTTCTCCCACGTTTGTGCGCTTCGGCTTCGTGTCCAGACGAGGACCCGCCCACACTCATACGTAAAGGAGCGGTTCACAGAAACGCGGTGGGAACGCGGGCCCATTCTTAAGCGTTTCGCCGGTTCCTTGGGATCAGCACAGGAACTTGCTCCGGCCCCGGAACCTCGGCGGTGGGAAAGTAGCAACAGAGACCTTTTAAAGGCCTTTGCAGGTGTTTGGAGTTAATTAGCTGATTAGAGTGTGGCACCAGGTGTCTTCAATATTGAACCTTTTCACAATATTCAGATTTTCTGAGATACTGAATTTGGGGTTTTCATTAGTTGTCAGTTATAATCATCAAAATAAAAAAAAAGCCTGTGTGTAATGAATGAATATAATAAACAAGTTTCACTTTTTGAATGGAATTACTGAAATAAATCAATTTTTTCATGATATTCTAATTTTAGGACCAGCACTTGTATCTATCTGCCCACTTGTCTTCCACCCACTCTGTGGTAATACCACAGGGATCTGTTAGTTGCCGGTGGTCAAAGTTAACTTGCGCAGGTAGTTTTCTCGATCTTTCGAGGATAATCCCTTCGTGTAGCTTGACAAGCTATTGCATTCCTCCATACTTCCATTTCCATAATGTGCGTGCATCTGTACCTACATCATCTCTGTTTACAAACTGTAAAAGGATTTATATTCTGAGCTGACAGTGAATCAGTCAGACTGAGTATAAATGTGATCATGTTAAATACAGTCAAAGGATGAGGAAAATCTCTGTGATTTCAGAGCTTGTAAATAAAGACAGGAAATGAATCAGTGTCAGAGCTGCTCTGGGATCAGCAGGAGTGAAACAAACTCGAGAGCTGGCGAGACATTTGGAAAAAAACTCTTTATTTGAAATATCGGCTACATGAACCTCTGACAAACAGACCCAAGGGAACACTGGGAATGTCTTAGTTACTAACTAAATGCCATAAAATACAGTAGCAACTCCTCTAAAAAAGCTGGAAAATACCACTTGGAGAGGAACTTTCACAGCTTGGAGAGCCACGTAGGCGATGATTTCTTCTTCCTGACTCGGCCCTAACACGTCATCAGCAAATGCTCTTAACCCTCCATCAGCTGAGGAACCATCCTTAATTCACAATAATTGAAAAATCTTTGAAACAAAGTCACAAACATAAAAAGAAAAAGTACGTTTTTCTCCAATCACACCAGAATCTGAGATTTCCATGGATTTCAATCCCCTATTAAACTAAAACACCACACTTTCTGACAGCTGCATCACACATCTGTTATCTAGTACAGCAATGGTTAAAATGATTATGCAGAATTACTCTTGTTTCACTTTTACCAAAGCTTAAATGCTGCTGAAATCAAAGCTGCATCCAAAGAAAGTTCACAAAGCACAAAGAAGCTGAACTTATCTCCAAACTTTGACCCCACCCTGAGGAGGTTTATTAAACGTGCAGATACTCCTGGTAAATCACTGTAGCACTAGATTTGGACTGACTGGTGATCATTGGTTTGGGCTCATTTTCCAGACTGGATAGTTCAACCTAATAGGAACTCCTATGGAGTCTAATGGCCCCATTACCAAAACATTCTGCCATTCGCTGACTAATGTCAGGTGATGGAGTATACAGCATTAACACAGGCCCGAGCTTTTCCTTCATTTAGATTTTAAGTCCCCTCACAATCCTGCAGCTTATGTATTTTGCTCACATTTACCTGATTTAACAATAGTTCTTTTCTCTATAATTTCAATGTGTAATCCACTATTTTTAAAAGACATTTCTAACTGGTTTCTCTGGGCCTATAGAGCACGACTGCAGCACAGAAAAATAAGGCGGTCAAACAATGAATTATCTGATTGTACTGTCACTGAACTTTAAAGGTAATATGATAGACCACCTGTGATATGAACTGAAGTTTGAGGAGATTAAATCTGGATTCTGTGCAGCCTGATCTCAAGGTTTTTAAGTCTGAAACCAGAAGTCTGCTCGGATACTTTGTGTCTCTCCTCTTTATCCAGCGATGGGAAAGTTTCCTGCTCAGCATGTTTGACCTGATGCTTACACAGAGCTCGTAATGAAGGGAATATCTGTGCACACTGGTAACAGTGAAACTGTTTATTTGCAGCGTGGCTGCGCCTGTGACTGGTGTATGAACTGTGAGTCCTGAAAGTTTTGTTGCACTGGTCACAGTTGTACCGTTGTACTTCAGTATGAATGTGTGCATGCAGTGCACGCAAAGATGCTGAAATGAAGCACTTCTCACAGTGTTTGCACTTAAAAGGTTTCTCCCCAGTGTGGGTACGTTCGTGGTACTCAAATGAAGAGGCGCAGGTGAAGATCTTTCCACACACACCACAGGGGAATATGGTCTCTTTGGTGTGGATCAGGTGGTGTAAGCGGTAAGATCCTGAATGTCTGAAGCTTTTTCCACACTCATCACAGGTGTAAGGTTTTTCTTCTGTGTGGCCACGCTCGTGAAGCGTGCGGTGACCTGAGGACGTGAAACTTTTTTCACAGTGTCTACACTTGAATGGTTTTTCCCCTGTGTGGATTCGTTTATGTCTTCGGAGGACACCTGCACTGACATATGAAACCCCGCACTGGTCACAGACGTGCGATTTAGCCCCACTGTGGACTATTTCATGGTCCTTTAATGAACTCAGTAGTGGGAAACCTCTCCCACATTCTTTACAGTAATTAAATTTGTGTCCAGTGTGCATACGCTGGTGTCTTGTTAAGGTTATCAGCTGGCTGAAAGTGCGTCCACACTGGTCACAGCGGTACGGTTTGTTGCCACAGTGCTGACAGCGGCGAGGAGTTAGTCCATCAGCGCTGCTCCATTTCTGAAACAAAAATGAAAGTTTGTAAGGAGGACATTCTTAGGTTTATGAATTACAGTGAGTTTGAATGAAACACAATAAGCTACTTAATCAGTCATAATCTGACTCAGTGTGTGTCTCTCAGTTCCAACACGTTTAACCACTCCCTTATTAATATCTGGAAAAAAAAAAAAAAACTTATGGAAAATACATTTACACATTTATTGAGCTTTACTTCAAATACCTCACAGTGATGGCACTTGAATGGTTTCTTTCCTGTGTGAATCTGCTGATGGCGTCTCAGAGAACTGTAACTCTTAAAGGTTATACTGCACTGGTCACATTTGTATGGTCTCTCTCCCGTGTGGGATCTTCGGTGGATTATGAGGTTACCAACATGGCTGTAGGCTTTCCCACACTCCCCACACCGGTGTGGCTTCTCCCCTGTATGGGTAACCTCATGGCTTTTCAATCCTGAATACAAAGCAAAACCTTTACCACAGTCTTCACAGCGGTACAGATCCTCTCCAGTGTGCATGCGTTGGTGCCTTTTCAGGGTCACTGACTGGCTGAAGGTTTTTCCACAAAGGTCACAGCTATACGACTTAATTCCAGAGTGGGCACGCTCATGGATAGTTAAGGCCCGCTTAGAAGAAAGAGCTTTCCCACACTGGTCACAGCTGTATGCTTTAATTCCAGTATGAATGTGTTGATGTTTTATTAAATTACTCTTGTAAGCAAAAGCCTTTCCACACTGCTCACAGCTGTATGCTTTCACTTGACCGTGAATGCGCTGATGTATTTTTAGGTATTCCAAATGAGTAAATGCTTTTCCACATTCATCACAGGAGTGCTGTTTAACTCCAGAGTGAGTGCACAGGTGTTGCGTTAAGCTACGTTTTGAGGCATAAGCTCGATCACACTGGTTACACTGATATGGTTTTTCTCCAGTGTGAGTGCGAAGATGATTTTTGAGTGTGCCTGACTGTGTGAATCCTCTCTCGCACTGATCACAGCGGTACACTCTGTCACCAAAGTGGAGGCGCTGGTGAGTCCTGAGCTGAGCCAATGAAGTGAAAGCTTCCTCACACTGGCCACAGGGGAAACATTTCTCTCTTTTATGAATGACCTTGTGTTTTTCTAAATTTCCTTTCAGGAGGAAAGCTTTTCCACACATCTCACACAGATATTGCTTCACATTCTTGTGTACTTTCTTATGCATTTTAAGGTTAGCTTCCCAAGAGAAAGCTTTTCCACACTGGTCACAGGAATATTGTTTTTTCCCAGCGTGGCTGTTCTGGTGGTCTCTGAGACTATTTTGTCGTGTGAATCCTTTCCCACACTCGTCACACCAGAACCTTTTCTCTCCAGTGTGAACTCTTTTATGTGCCCTCAGGTAACTGGATAAGCTAAAGGCTTTTCCACATTCCTCACAGGTGTATGGCTTCTCTTCACTGTGGACACTCTTGTGTCTCGCCAAGGCTGTTATATGATTAAAGGACTTTCCACACTGGCCACAGCTGAAGGGTTTCCTTCCAGTGTGTGTGTTCTGGTGTTCCGTTAAAGCATATAAAACTGTGAAAGCTTTCTCACACCGATCACAGGGGTACGGTTTCTCTCCAGTGTGTCTGCGCTTGTGTACACTTAAGGCTGATGAGTGACGAAAAGTCTTTTGACACTGGTCACACCTAAATGGTTTCTCTCCAGTGTGATTACGTTGGTGAATTCTTCGTGCTGCGTCTGTGACAAAGGCCTTTTCACAGTGATCACAGTTGAAGGGTTTGACTCCAGAGTGGATGCGTTGGTGACTTTTGAGCTGCTTTGCGGTGGGAAAAGTCTTTCCACACTCATCACAGGAGTGTGATTTGTCTTTGTTCTGTGCTGGGTGAGCCTCGTCATCCTGAGAGCACTCAGGTGTCACTCTCCTTTTTCTTCTACATTTCTGTAACAACAAACAGATACAGAAATAGTGACAGTGAGTGCAAAGCAGTCAGTGATCAACCTTAACTCACATAGTTCTCTCATACAGACAGGTTTCAAGGACCCATCATAGGAGAGGTAGTAGACAAGGTTGCCGACTAAAGGCAGTGCTGCCAGTTTAATGTGGCCCCTTCACATCCCAAAGTGTCTTCGGAAAAGCACAACTCAGGTTGCCGAGGGCTCTAAGTGC
The DNA here is from genome assembly GCF_007364275.1 of Archocentrus centrarchus. Taxonomy (NCBI): domain Eukaryota; kingdom Metazoa; phylum Chordata; class Actinopteri; order Cichliformes; family Cichlidae; genus Archocentrus; species Archocentrus centrarchus. The sequence goes on along the minus strand of NC_044365.1, from coordinate 930,292 downwards.
ATCAGCTCTTTATTTTATGTTGCATCCACACTATTACATGCCCAAGTTTTTAAATAATGTCAGCTTGTATACAAGCATTCCCCATCGGCCAAAGGACCAGGCTACAGACTGCTCTCAGCATGTGGTTTCCCTGATTTTCCTTATTTCCTTATTTATAAAGACAGAATATTCTCAATGGGTTTCATTCACAAATACATAGATGTACAAACATTTCATGCACAACTCTGATTCTACAGGATTTTCTTACCTGAATTCATTCTTACTCTGCAAACAAACTTAGAACTTCCTGAGACAATGCGTCTGAACTGTCATAAAATGCTGTGGCACAAAAGGCAGAGGACCCCAATAAAGGACACAAAAGCCGAAAAGCTAAACTTAAATTTAAGCTTCATTAGCAGGCGCTGAACAAGAAAGAGCTGGTCGGGAAACATTACATTAGTGGCTAACTTGACATGACTTGACATGGACCAAAGCAAAGACCAAAAATCCTGAGCACAGAGCACACAGCAGGAACAGATGACAAAGACTCACAAAAAACAGAAGAAAAGCACAAAGGAAGCAAAATAGAACAAAACACACAGGGAGAAGATGACTATCAAAATAAAACAGGAAATGAACAAACAAAAATGCAGACTTGACATATGAGGAGGCACAGAAGTAATCAGAATATAACCAAACCTTCACAAGACTCTGGTAACAAAACTAAAGAAGGCTGACACTACAAATAAACTAAAACCAAGAACACAACCTATAACACAGCAAACCAGAAACTCAGAGTCCCTCCCAAATGACCTCACTCCTCACCCTGTCTCTATGGGAGACCTGCTCCCCTTTGGAAGTCGCTCATTTCCACACATTGTGTCACTGATCTCCTTCTGTCAGCCACTACCCAGAGCTCGTTACCACAGATGAGGGTGGGAACGCAGATCGAGTGGTAAGCGACATCTTTGCTTTCACACTCATCTGTCTCTTCACCACAACGGACCGGTCTGTATAAAGCTTTAGACACAGAACACACTGATTGGTGATCAATCATTTGTCATGTTGTAATTCAATTCCTTTTATTTATATAGCGCCAAATCACAACAGTCGCCTCAAGGTGCTTTGTATTGTGGGTAAAGACCCTACAATAATACAGAGAAAACCCAACAGTCAAAACGACCCCCTATGAGCAGCACTTGGTGACAGTGGGAAGGAAAAACTCCCTTTAACAGGAAGAAACCTCCAGCAGAACCAGGCTCAGGGAGGGGGGTTTCATCTGCTGAGGGGGGGGCTGAGGGGAATCAGTAACCAGTTTCACTGTCAGAAGAATGTCTGTCACAGTCACATCTTGGATGAGGGAACTTTTGAGTGAAGATGAGGCTGAAAGGTTTTTAAAACTGAACTAAATGAATTTAACAGCAGCTGCAGAAAGTCTGATTGTAACACACAAGCTCATAAAAGGACTCCTGAAGGCCCCCCCCCCCCCCCACAGCATACAGTCAGGCTGAGGTCTGGACTTTGGGCCGCTGCAGCTCCTTCATTCTTGTTGTTGTACTTGGATCATCATCCTGCTGATGACTCAGTTTGGTCCAAGCTTCAGCTGTGGGACAGATGGCCTCAAATGTGCCTCTAGAATACTTTTGTATACAGAGGAGTTCATGGTCCACTCAGTGACTGCAGGGAGCCCAGATCCTCCGCCCTCCTCCACTGTGCTGACAGCTGCTCTGAGGTGTTTGGTTTCCTCCAAACGTGCTGCTGTGCATTCTCAACAAACATCTGCACTTTGGTATGTTTGTTCCAGAGGCCTTTGTGGTTTGTTCAGATGCAGTTTTGCAGACCTGAGCTGTGCTGCCGTGTTCTTTTAGAGAGGTTTTCTCCTGAAGCCCTTCCAAACAAGCCACACCTGTTCAGTCTGTTTCTAATTATACTGCCATGAACTTTAACCTTTAACATGTTAACTGTGGCCTTGGGTTAGAGGTCCTGCTTTGTTTGCAGTTTCTCTGAGTATTCACAGACTACATGAAGTCGTGTCAACTGTGTCAGAGGTAACTGACAGATAACAGCCGGACCGGAGCAATGTGTAACACAGGCCTGTGGACGTTAGCCTGCTGATGCTGGAACTGCTAACATTAGCCACACTTCACAAACTAATCTGTGCCTTTGTGGTGTCATACGTGGTCCAAAGTGACACACATTTCAGTGAGATTTACAACACAATCTGATTATTGTACAAACCTTTTAAAATTATTTTTTTGGCCTTTTTGTCTTTATTGGATTCTGAACAGTGAAGACAGGAAAGGCAGCACCATGTAGCATATCTGCACCCCTGCTCACCCACTGAGCCACCCTGGCACCCCCACAAAGTTAATCTGAACTGTGCTGAAGAGAGCAGATTTCTCCCATATTGGCTTCTCTTCATTGGCTCCCTGTTAAATCTAGAATAGAATTTAAAATCCTTCTCCTCACCTACAAGGTCTTGAATAATCAGGCCCCATCTTATCTCAAAGACCTCATAGTACCATATCACCCCAACAGAGCACTTCGCTCTCAGACTGCTGGCTTACTTGTGGTTCCTAGGATACTTAAGAGTAGAATGGGAGGCAGAGCCTTCAGCTTTCAGGCCCCTCTTCTGTGGAACCAGCTCCCAGCTTGGATTCAGGAGACAGACACCCTCTCTATTTTTAAGATTAGGCTTAAAACTTTCCTTTATGATCAAGCTTATAGTTAGAGCTGGATTTGTTTAGTTTATTCACATTCTTCATGCCAGAACACACAAACATAAACAAAACCAAAACTTGGCATAAGAAACCAGGATTGCACAATAAAGTGTAAACACTTATTTTCACTGTGGTCCCAACAACACCAATAAAGAAACACCTAAAACATACAACTTACAAAAACTAAAAATAAATAAAAATAGCTTGCTCCTGACTCACCAGCTTCTTCAAACGGCACCTTTTTATAGCTTTCTTAGAAAGAGTCAAATCTCTTATAAAATGTAACAGTGAAGGAAGATTATTCCATCCCAGAATGCCGGTTTAAAAAAAACAAACTTTTCCAACAGACTCAACCCTGGGTGTGTGCAAGGCTGATGCACTAGATCTTGTATTTATAGAATGAAGCTTATTAATAAAATTAAAACCATCAGCCAAAATATTTGGTGCATGCCATTCAAAATTTTAAAAACAAGACTGAGCTTCAACTGAGCAACCCGCAGACTAACCAGAAACATACCTGCCTGACAAAATTCAGTAGCACCACTACGGCTTCTGGCTGGTGCATTCAAGACATGCCTAATTAATTTATTCTGGGATACCTGTAGTCTATTCTGAAGCTTTGTTGATGTTATTAATCTCTGTCTCTCCCCTCAGCAGATGACCCCCCCTCCCTGAGCCTGGTTCTGATGGAGGTTTCTTCCTGTTAAAGGGAGTTTTTCCTTCCCACTGTCACCAAGTGCTGCTCATAGGGGGTCGTTTTGACTGTTGGGTTTTCTCTGTATTATTGTAGGGTCTTTACCCACAATACAAAGCACCTTGGTGCTATATAAACAAAGTTGAATTGAATTTTTAACTTCATCCATCCATTAGATTGTGCTCAGTTTTACGTGATTTCTAACTTTCAGACTCGACGCTTCGTCATTTTACAGCAATGAGCAAATCAGCCACAGAAGCTTGAAAACAAACAGCAGCTCACAACAAAGAAACTGCATCACAGGTAAGCGTTAAATCCTGCTTTCTATTCTGGGACCAGGTCGGTGGTAAAGAATCTGCTGCTGCAGCATCATCATCTTTTTCCCTGTTGTTCCAAAGAGGCAGAGAGTAGGGGACCTGAGCTCTGCTTCTGCTGTGAACACTGAGCGACCAGTGATGCTGTGTGAGTGCGTCGCATTATTGGACAAAAATGTGTTATTTGTGGCCAACATCACATACAAACTAAGGATGCCACTTTATGTCCGATACTGATACCAATATTTTACATTTGGATATCTGCCGAGACCAACACAAATCTGATTTTTTTTTAATTGTATTTAAATGCCTGGATTAGGGCTGGGCGATATATATTGAGTTTTTGAAAAATATTAATATATTTTCATACACAATATAAGATAACACAATATCGTTTATATCAATATAGTCTATGTCGTGTTACAGTCATACTTGTAGATCCACCAGTTCACCTTTCTCTTTTCCCAGTTTGTCTCTGCACAGCTTTACACTGCGCCCCCCCTGCTCTCTCCGCGTCACCCGTTTATCATGCAGGAAGCATGGCAGTGTTCCCAACTTAGTGACTTTGTTGGTAGATTTAGCAGCTTTTGAGACCCCGCTGGTGACTTTTTCCCCACAACTGACCAGCGATAAATTTAGCGACTTTTTCCGGTGAGGTCAGAGAGTTTTGTTAACCTGAAATCCTTCGCTGTCCCCGTGTTTTGTGTACATACAGCCTTCGTACTGCATCCGTTCGTACGCTTTGGCGTCGCCCGGACCCCCAAGAGTCTCTGCCTGCAGGTAAGAGGGCGCCGCCATACGCAGCAGAAGTTAGTTTGTACCGTAAGTCACGTGACCTTAACAGCAGAAATGGGTCTTTTTTGTGTGCTTGCAGACGCTGCATTGAGCGGGTGGGCCCGTTACTGTGATACGTCAGCGCATATGTCTGTGGATTTACTGAGATGCTAAAATCCTGCAGATGGAAGTTTGTTCAGTCAGTGTGTCATGTACAGGAGCCTGTACCTGGATGTACAGCTTTGTAAAGAATCAGTCAGCCTTTTGCTGTTTTTGTTCTGTATCTTTTTTATTTACATTTTAATAGCACAGCTGTGAGTCTTTTTACAGAGAAAAAAAAGAATTCATTGATTTGAGGAGCATTATTATTTAAATATACCAATAGTTTATTTTTGAGTAATTTCTCATGAACATCTACAGCTGAATGTTAATAAAAGTGTCAGTGTGACATTTGGGACATGTAGCTTTGATTCTGAAGGGCATTTTTGTTTATACCTTTGGGAAGAAAATATATTGAGATATATATCGTATATCGGCATTCAGGTAAAAAAAAAAAAAAAAAAAAAATATCGAGATATTACTTTTGGTCCATATCGCCCAGCCCTACTCTGGATACATTTTACATAAGTCAACAGTCTTAACAACAAAATCAAAATCTTTTAGTTGTCCCACAAACAAGACTAAGGACCGGGGGGGCAGAGCTTTTCAGGCAGTGGTGCCAAAGCTTTATAACTGTTTAGCTCCGTTCTTGTAATGCTTTATATTCACAATTCACATTCTCCTAAATACGTTTCTACTGCAGGTCTATATTTAGTCACTAATCAGGGATTAAAGTATAAAAAATATTTTCATGGGGAAGGGGTCCTTCTGGTACCGGACGGTCAATGGCGGCACTCACTAGCAGTATGTCCGGGAGCTGATTCTCAGCACAGCGAACACAAACACACAAACACGCAGAAAGCGGTGGAGGCGGAAAAACATGTCAGCGATGATCCACTCAGTGTTAAAGGGAATCCGTCACAGCGACGGAGAACTTTCTAGAACCTGAGGGTTTTTCTAACGCCTGATCCACTGCAGTCCAGTAGGTGGCGGTAATGCAGCTCTAAGCTGGTTTGGTCAACCGCAAACCCACAAATAGAAGACGGTAGAGAACTGTTATGCAGCTAATGTGAGCGAAACGCTATTTAATGGATCCGATTGCATTTTTTATTTCTTTCTGATATCCAATCCAGTAATTTAGATCAGGATTGGACCGATACTGAATCTCGGATCGGTGCATCATTAATCTGTACACAGACTGAGCCTGTGATTACCCACCCTCGAGGGGGTAACAGGGTATTGTTTTTATGTTTGTTAACAATATTACAGCAAAACTAGCAGTCAGATTCATACCTAAACTGCATGAAATAGCCAGTGACCCCTAGATCACCTCATTAAATTTAATGGATCGGACTGCATTTTTTTAATTCCTTTCCGATATCACATCCAGTAATTTAGGCCATGATCGGGCCGATACTGATACTGAATATCGGATCAGCACATCCCTAACACAAACCAGGGTTCTAACCAGCAGTTGATCAGCCAGTGCTGCGCCTTGCTGAGGTCGTCTGGCACCAGGCTGAGAATTTCACCGGTTTGTTGTTCTATCACTGCAATTAGGAAGCGGGTACACACCCCGCACAACTCCATGCATCTTATTTTAGAGCAGCGTAACACAGACCAGAGGGATCCACACTCCTTTTCATCATCAAGTCACAGGTCCAATTACAATCAGGTGCCTTCAATAAACCGTAGGATCAACTATTATCACAAAATATTACATATATAATATTATCCAGCCGTTCACTATCACTAAATTAGCAACAGCACTTACTGGTGGCTAATTTAATAGTTGACTATACAAGGGGAAAAAAATTAGACTAACCAACTAGTCTAAAACTAAGAAATATAAATAAAAAATCTCAGTGTTTTTAAGGCACAAACACATTTGTCCCGCTAGTTTTTTTTGCTTCTTTGTACAAACCGGAAATGCAGGGAGGGAAGGGTGTTTCTTTGGAGGTGCGCTCACGTTATGGCATTTTCCTATAACAATGTAAGGGCTGTAGCTCCATCTGGTGGCAGATGGCTGCATAACATTTAGGACAAACATTTACCAGCACTGGGTTCGTTAAAACCTTAATAATTAGGCTAACTGACTAGTACATCTGGTGCTGACTAGTAACAATAGCGATGACTAGTCGTCAGGTCGAGTAATCACGCGCATCCCTGCACCAGACTGAAATTTTTTCTCTGGCTAGAACCCTGCATACCACACGTGTGCAGATTAAACACAGTGACCTGAGCTCCACCTGTGGCTAAGATTAATAACAGAAAAGCAGATTGTGCAGATCAGGTCTCTGTGATGAGCTCCAAATGTGCAGTCTAACAGCTTAAACACAGTTTAATCATCTCCAGCACTGAGATCTCGCTCACCTTCTCTGAAGAGCCCATGTTTCCTCTGCAGTGGAAAAACGTTTCTCTTCCTCAAAGCGTCAGAACGCCTCCGTCCCACCGACCACCTGAAACATCACATCGTTATCAGGCTGCGTCTCAGCAGCAGAACCCACAAACACAGGAACAACTCCAGCTTTTATAAACTCAAGGTTTCCCTACTTTGAGCTTTCATGACCAAACCACTGCGTGCTTCAACAGACCGTCTGATCATCGTGCACACTGGCTTCATTTATTTAGGTCATAAATATGAAACAAACAGTAGGTGATGAAGAGTGTTTACTGCAGGGACGACAGGAAAAAACTAAAGCTCATGAAAATCTGAACCCACAATCTCAGAGTGCAGCTCAGTACATGCAGGACTCTGCTGACCTCACAGCTGTCCAGACGACGATCATCTTCAGCCTCCACGAGGAGGAGACCTCACTGCTGAAAAGCCTGGCTGCTCACAGGCTGCAGCACGGAAGCCTGTGCATGGAATGTCGACTCGATGGGAAAAGTGAGGCGGGAAAAGCTGCACAAGCAACAGGAACCACCACATCCCTGAGAGGATCGTCAGGAAAAGGTGATTCAAAAATGGGAGAGCTTCACAAGGAGTGGGCCGAGGCTGGTGTCAGACCATCAGGGAAGGACCTCCGACCGCTTCATTCCTGCTCAGTGGTCCAACGTCCTCCTTTAAGGTGAAAGGATTTCATTTGGAAATCAGAGTCTGGAGGAAGAGCGGAGGGTGAAGGTGCTGCAGTCTGTGATGGTGTCTGCTGATCCACTGACTGATCAAGGACAAAGTCATCGCAGCATCGAGCAGCAGAGTTCAGAGCACTTCCTGCTCCACCTGCTGACGAGCTTTATGGAGATACTGATTTTCCAGCACCAAATGATCCGCAGGACATTTATTGCTGTGCTCGCCTCTCCTGCCCACAGAATCTGGGAGGAGGATCAAACTTATGAAGGCTGAGCTTCAAGAACTCCTCAGCAGTTGTTGAGCTCAGCAAATATTCCAATAACCTGGAATACCGGACTTCTGACTCTCATGAGCTGTAAGTTATAATCATCAACACTAAACCCAAAATATAAATCACTAATAAACTTTTCCAGTTTTCCAGCTCGGCTCTTTTACTGTTTACATTTCTGCATGTGTGACATCAACATTATTGATTACAGTCCCTGTCTGTGGATAATTACTCATTATAAAACCTGAAATTCCTCACTGGAGCAAAATGAGCATTTACTACTGCGGCTCTAATGCAGTCATTCCCACATGGGAATGAGGAACTCATTATTCCCATAAACAGCTCGTCATGATGACACAAAGTCAGGGCTTCACTTCTAATTCACTGTATCTGTGCATGTGTCACTGACACAGTCACACTGCAGGGTTTATATTCACAGAGCTGTCCAAGGGAAAGAAAAGGTTAACCTGGAAGCACGAGCTGGAATTTAATGATCCACATCTGCTGCATGAAAATCAGTGAAACTGTGAATCACTGCACAGGAATCTGCTGGGACACACAAGAACAGGTAAAACCGTCGCTCTGTGGGAGGATTTGGAGGATAAGGTGACTTTAAAGGCTGGTAAACTTTTTGTTCACGCCAAAGTTTTCACTGCACTAGAACAGGATTTACTCGAGTACTTTACTGACGCGTCTCCCTTAGAGGTGGGCTGAGGAGTCCAGCTCAGAGTGGAGCTGCTGCTCCTCCACTCTGAAAGGAGACAGGTGAGGTGGTTCATTAGCATGCCTCCTGGACGCCTCTTGGGTGAGGTGTTCCAGGCATGTAGGCTCCGGGGAAGACCTAGGCATGGGAACACCTTGGGGTCCCCTTGAATGAGCTGGTGAAGATGGCTGGGGAGAGGGAGGTCTGGGCTCCTCTGCTTAGGCTGCTGCCCCTGTGACCCGGCCCCGGATAGGACAGACTTTACTGAAGTCCAGTCTGAATGTACTTTATGGAAGTATTTGTATATTTTGGATGTAAATCTTGTCCTTTGTACTCCAAAGTGTTTAAAGCTGCTGATATATGATGCTGTATTATTGTAGATGAAGATACCAGCAGTATGGAAGTCATTCAGATCATCTCCAGCTGCAACATCAAAGTTATCAATGACATCATCGATATGATTGTGGAGCATGAGCACAAACCTTTTCTCCTGTTTGCTGCTTTAGTATCTGCGGTGAGAGCGGCTCACGCTGCAGGTTTGGGCGCATGCGGGACAGAAGCTGCTGCGCAGACAGAGTGTCTGCGGCCTGCAGCGTCTGCGCGTAGCTCGGCGGGCTGCAGCAGCCTCTCGGCTCCTACCTTTGGAGGAGTGCGGGCCACAAAAGCGCGCCGCAGGTCTCTCCCGGTATTCAAAGGCCGCAGAGTTGCTACAGCAGGAGGAGCAGCTTCTTCTTCTTCTACGCTCTGAGCTGCTGGGAGCTGCATCATCGCCACCTGCTGGTCTGGAGTGTGAACTGAACCAAAGTAAATCGGAGAGAATTTCCTAAAAATGAATCAGAGCAGCGGAAGCAGAGCTTTGATTATGCTTGATTTATTGATTGATTTATTGAGTTATATAGCGCTTAACAACAACCAACTAAGGTGACCAAAGCACTTTACAGTAAAAGTTACATCACAGAAGAAATACACAAAAACACCAATAAAAAGGAAAATAAGGAAAACGCCATTCCACTGCATGGTATTAAAAGCCTGTCTAAAAAGACAAGTCTTAAGCTCAGACTCACAGATTGTCTGGTCAGAGGTTAATCAAAGATCTAAAGGGAGGTTGTTCCACTGAACAGGCCCAGTCACCCCAGTGCTTTAACCCAGTTCTTGGGACATCTAATAAAAGGTAACTGGATGACCTCAGAGATCTCCCATAAACAGGAAGGCTTAAAAGTTCATATAAATATGGTGGGCTAGTCCATTTAATGCTTCAAAAACAAACATTAAGATTTTAAACTCAGTTCTAAATAGAGAACAGGGGTAATGTGCTCACATCATGTTGGTTAAGAGGCGGGCAGCTTCATTTTGGACAAGCTGAAGTCGTCTTAGGGAAGACTGATGGACACCAATATAAAAACCATTACAATAATCAAGTCTGGAACTGATGAATGCATGAACGGCCTTCTCTAAGTCAGTGTGGTTTACAAAGGATTTAACTTTAGTCAGCAAACACAGATGATAACAGATTTGACTACAGAGTTGATTTGTTTATCAAAGTTAAACTCCTGATCAAATATCACCCTGAGATTTCCAACAGTTTTATTTAACTTAAAAGGCAGAGCACTGGTGTCTGTGGTTGCAATATCACCAAATAAAATGCATTCAGTCTTTTGGTGGTTTAGAAACAGAAGATTTTCACCTAGCCACAGTTTAACAGCAGTTATGTAGTCTACAAAAGATAAAACCACGTTAGTCATACTTGGTTTGAGAGACAAATAGATTTATAAACCATCTGCATAACAATGAAGGAACACTCACAGATATCCTAAATTAATGCAGGAGTTCATAAGAATTACAAGTACAGAACCAACAGTATTAAAACCCTCCTTCATTAATTTAGGGGGAAGGCCATCGAGAGGGCAGTTAGTAGGTCTCACATGGTGAACTAACTCCTTCAAGTAAGAAAAGGACGCTGGTTCAAACTGCTCAAAAACAGCAGAAACAGGACCAACAGAAAGATCAGAACTTTTTGGCATGCCAGAAACTTGCCTTACAGATGCCACTTTTTCAGTACAATATGGAAGAAAACTATCGCACATCGAGACTGAACCTCAAGTAAACCCGGGGTTGGAGGATTAAGAGTTATCTCCATGCCTCTGATGAAGGGTGCTGCTAGTGCAGGCATGTCAAACATACCACAAATGGCCGCCAGAGTCTTTGGAAAATGTGGAAACTTCAAAGGAAGAGGGCACAAAAAGCTGTACTTGCATTCGTTTTAGTTTTCAGATAAACTACCAAATACAAGGATTTCTACTGTTAGTATTTGTTCCAATAACAGAGAGGTTCCTCCTGCTCACTGTTTACAATAGTGAAATGACTTTGACACCCACGGTCAACTTTGTCCTTTGCTAAAGGAGATAATGAAGGAAGCATTGAAGCTCCTTTCCTAAGTGTCATTGCACCTGTTCTCACAGCAGCTACCATGCAGATGCTTCCAGGGACCACCAGTTAGAAACCTTCCTAAGCAAAACCAGTGGTCTTCATCCCTCCATCTGTTCTCCCCTTTGTCAAAGTCAGAGGTGCTCCGGCTCCCCCCACAGTTCAGAGACATCCAGTGAATCACAGCTGGGAAAGGCTGTCTCTGGACTGTGGGAGGACCCAGCCCACTGATGGAGCCCTTCCTGTTGTGAGGTCACAGAGAAACCACTGCACTGCTTATTTAGTCATTTTTTGGCAGCATCCAGCCACTCCTTATCAGACAGGTGCAGACCCTGCTGGTGCCTCTTCAGGTTGCCTGGCACCATCAGCGGAGCTGCTCGGGAGGGTGGCTGGGTCTCTGTGGTTCACAGGTTCAGATGGGGGATTGTATTACGTGTGGCTGCTTTAGCAGCTCAGCAGCTTCAGTGTTCTCACTGATCTCAGCTCGTGTGCAGCTGTCATATATCCGAGTGTGCAGCTCTGGTTTCATATTCATCGTGCTGCACGTTTAACTGCACTGAGCTCCTCAGTGAAACCTACAAAGATGAGATGGAGCCTGTTTGGATGCACAGACCATAAATGAGCTGAAACTCCAGCATGAGGAGCGTCCTCTGAGCTGCAGTTCTGATCTCCACCACAGTGACTGTGTTTCCTGCAGCGTGGAGCCGTACCTGTTTATGATAGACAGAAATACCAGTGTGCATTAAAGGGAAAGTGCAGAGCTCCTCTGTGTAAGTGATTCATTACTGAACTGAATCCACAGCCACTGAAGCAGTGACCGCTCTGTGTGTGTTTGTCTCCACCTGGTGGACATTTACAGGTACTACACACCAGCTCTCTGCCTTAACGTCACGATTAGTTTAACATTCAGCTGATCAGGTGTTGTTTTGCAGTGAGAGCTGAACTATGTTTGTGATTTAGAGCTTCCAAAGACGTGCATGTTTTTGGAACTTGGGAAAAACCTGGAGAAAAATTGGGCAACACAGGACTCCTCCCCGAAGAGGCCGAGGAGGCAGAGAAGCCCCTCAACCTTCCTCATGTGACACCTTAGCCGCAGCTCTGCCTGTTTTCCAAAACCCCAGAAATGTAACCATAACTTCAGCAGGATGGTCTCATTTGTTCCAAGTGTTTTGGAAACAGGGCTGTAAAATTCATTATGGAGGTCTTTGAAGAAACATCTCGATGAAGAAGGACTGTCAGACGCTGACTCTCCAGGATGTACCTGAAAACTCCCAAAGCATCCTTGGATAAACCCTTGAGGATGGGAATATCGTGAGGGGAGGCTTGTCCACGCTGAAGTCCAGTTTTGGGGCTTCACCTTCTTCACAGCAGCGCCTCCTCCTGATGCTGGAGTTCAGAGCTGAGGTTGTTGGTCTTTCTGGCTGTGAGATATTTCTACCTCACAGACAGCAGAAGCTTTATTGTTCCTCTCACATCAGAGCCTCTCACAGAGCTGCCGGGTGTTTGGGGAGCATTGTGGAGGTTTCTGCGAGGCAGCCTGAGGTAAGTCTTTGGTTCCCAGCACCAGACCAGGACGTGGGTGTTATCAGCAGGCTGTGGGACACTGGGACAGAGTTCTTCCACTGTCCTCTCTTTATGGTCTGTGTGGGGAGTGAAATGAGCCACCAGCCTTTCAACAGCTGCAGTCAGGGAGGTGTTTTCTTCCAGGAGCTGGGAGAAGCTTGGCGGTCCAACCACAAAAATCTGACCTCTTTGATACTGAAGAAAGAAGCTCTGTCCTCCAAAAGGATCTCCTGAACATCACTGTCCTCACAGTCTTCAAACGCTGGCCTGCAGCATCTCACCTGCTCCACTCCTCCCTGCAGAGACAGCAGAGCTGCTGCCCCCTCAGACTGACTCCACCCTGCTGCATCCAGGAGATCATTCCTGCCCTTCTCTGTAAGACTGTACAGCAGAGCTTCACCTGTCAGGACTGACAGCGCCACACACACCACTGTCTCAAACCTCCTTCCTGCTAGTTCTCAGGTTTATAATGATCACATTATTTATGGAGGGCATCACTGTTTGCCTGAATTCTTCTCTCACTCTCATTTTCAATGTTTTCTTTCACTTCACGTTTTATTATCCTTATTGTATCACTGTTGTATGTGAAATGTTGCGCTCAGTACGGGCCTGTGGGACCTTCAACAATGCTGTTTTAATTGTTGGCTACACCTTTTTATTTTATTGAGCTGATTTTGTTTTCCTTTTTATTGAGTTTGAAGTTTACATGAAATCATCTGAACCCAGTTTTATTCCAGTGTTTACGTTAAACTGTCTCCGCGCTATCAATAAAGTTTATTTAAACCCAATTAGTTATGTCCTTCCGCCCAGATGTTTAGAGCTCCTCTCCTTCTGCCACGTTTTTGCTCCTTTCCAGAGGCAGGAACGGGGCTGGGAAGCCGTACCAGAATCTGATTGGTGGGAAAACACGAGACCCCGCCTCTAGTCCCGCCTACAAACTGATTACGTGGCTGTGATTGGTGGGATACGTAGCCAGTCACGGTTACCATGGACTTTGGCTTTGCTGGTATCCAAGTGAGGACGTGATTTTCGGTGACCGCGTCGCTGCATCGCGGACAGCGGCGGAGCTTTCACTGCGGCGGAGCTTTCACTGCGGCCGGTTAGCGCGTCACGTCGTCGCTGCGCAGCTGAGAAACAAACAGCGGAGAGTTTACGAAGCTATGGCGCAGAGAAAGAACCCCCGAAACCACCACAAGAAAGGTCAGTGCCCGGATCTGCCCGGACCGCCCGCCTGCGCGGCTCTCATTCATATTTCCGTTTAACATTCTGCAGTTTTGGGGCGTTTTCCGTTTTGGGGGAGGATCCCGGGTGCTAGGACAAAAATTAGAAAGATTATAAATCTCTACGATAAGTTCTTCCGTTCGGCTTAAACACAGGTACGATGTACAGCTCAGACCCCGGCTTTCGAGGGTACATCTCCCGAGGTTCCCACACCATAAAGCGCGTCCCGCCTGGCATCCAGAAGCAGCGGTAACCCGCAGTTAAACCGCTCGTTATTAATAAACTAAATATAATTAATGTGCTTTACTTAAGCCGAGCGGAGCAGTGGCTTTAAAGTGTTCGTACTAATGTGATATCTTCTGTTTATAACGTGTAGCGCCGCCTCGAAACAACAACACCTTTGAGTGGAAGACTTCTGGATGGAGTCTGGCGGGATGTTAGAGGACCGCGGGGCTCGTTTGGCCCTTTGCTGCTAGCTCTGCCAGAATAAGCTGGGAGGCGTACGCTTCCCAGCTTAGCATCGCTCTGTGTGAATGCTAGCTGCATTGTCCTTCAGTAACATGGAGGTGGCCCTGGAAATGATGCTAAGCTAAACTAGCCCTATAATTAAGAGCCTGCTAACAGCAGCTAACGTTCAGGGGCAGCGGTGAGAGTTAGCTCTGGGCTTACTCTCATTATTTACACATTTATGAGCCTCACACAGGTTATTCCTCACCGGGATCTGGAATTCATTTAAAGGGTAATCACACGAATCATTCCTGTGATGGGCTGAGGTCCCAATAATCCTGAAACATCAACACTGAGGAATAAAAATGATTTTATGTGAAATAACAGAGAAATGCTGACGTCACCATCATTGTTGTGTTTATTACAGCTGAGTTTGTCCCATCAACAAACACGTTTCTGCCTGCTGTTGACCTGATAATCATAATGAAGAGCATGAGTGCGTGCTCACACTGAGCGTGTGTGTGTGTGTGTGTGTGTGTGTGTGTGTGTGTGTGTGAGGAGGAAGCTTGCAGAGAAATGCAGCCCCCGCCTGCTCTGACCCTTTGTGTGTTTTGTGAATGCAGATAGCAGCAGCAGGCTCAGCCTAACCCCTGACCCCTGACCCTAAGCAGGGCATCAGGGATGCTCATCCTAGACTAAGCCCCTTCACGCTGCTCTAGGCTGCAGGTTATCTCATGTCCTGTAAAATCTTGGCTTTTTAACAGTGACAACTGTTGAACTGGTTTCAGTTTGACCTCCTTGTTTCTCTCATCATGTTTCCAGCTGTAATAACACATGCAAACACCTGTTAAATAAGGTGGGGGCAAGAATAACACACATGTGACACCCACAGCTTGTTTGCATGCAGCGAGCTCTGTGGTCTTTGCATGCAGTGGTGGGTGATAGGTCATGAGGACCATATCAGATGGCTGTAGCGTGCTGCTTTCAGACCGTCTGCAGGGTTTTTATAACTCTGGGAGGAAGTCTGCCTTTATTTCAAGAACCAGGAAGCATCAGAGTTCTGAGAAACCTGTTTGGGGTCTTTTAACGACGCACTCTCTGCTGAGTGCACCAGTTGACTGGTTGCCCCTCTGAAACAGGTTTGCCAAGCTTTGTGTAGCCTTTGCACACACACCCCACACAGAGCAGTGTTACTGCAGCCCGTTTTTCGCACTGCCACGAACAGCATGTTTACTTCCTCTCATAAACCTGTGATAGGAGCAGATCTGAAGTCAGTTCTGCAGTTGAAGAGGGGTCAGTTGGCAGTTGCAGAAATTCCTCCACATAGTGACGTAGTTGCTGCAGGACGCTGATATAACTGCACAGTGACTCAGAGGCTTTGGTACATCAGTATAAGCAGAACAGAGGCAGGTGGGAACCAGTCGAGTCGGTGTACGCTGCTGTGAAGTTGAGTTGTGCTCATCGTTGCACACTCACTCAGATTGTTGGCAACGTGTTGCCAATCTGTCTGCGTTCATAAGTTAGACTGCAGTTATTTGCACCCCTGTGAGAGGAGCTGTTGCTTGGAGATACATTGACCTTTGCAGTCTCCTTGCAGCCGTCCAGAGGATGCTGTACGCTCACCCTCCAGGGGACCAGTTGGTTGCAGCCACATATGTCGCCTATGCCTCGGGCCGGCTCTGGTCTGAACCACAGCACTGAGCGAGTCCTTAACCTGCTGATGTCATCAGCCTATCCCTAATCCCAGACCTATGAAGGAGCCTTCAGTCAGAGTCTGAGCAGCTGTGAGAAGCTGCCCCCCCCCCCCCCCCCCCCCTCCGAGGTGTTTCACACAGGTGTGTGCACCTTTGTTTTCTGGAGAGCTACCTGCTGATCACTTCTTTCAGGGTCACACCCGACAGCTGAGGGAGAGCCCCCAGGAATGCCAGTGCGAAGGTCATGTGGGGGCTGTTCTGTCCTCTCTGGCATCGCGGGGTTGTCAGCTCTAATAATAGTGTGGATCAGGTTCAGCCGCCCGTCACAATCCCTGCACTGCTGGGAGGAAGAGGAGGAGGAGGAGCCGATTCAGTCTTTGTCTTTGCTCGGGGACGCTCAGAGCTTTGGGATGAGCGAGCGTTACTTTTAAAGCTGCTCTTTCACGTTGTTTTCGTTTGGTGCTTTGATTCCTTGGTGGGACCCTCGGGGTTTATCCCTCCGCTCGTGGTCTCTCAGCTCGGGTTCATCTCGTGGATGAAGGAGCTTCAGTTTCTATTTTAGTTTAGTTTGCTGGTTCTGTGGACCGGCCATGCAGCGATACCGCCACTATGGCACCTCCTACACCTCCTCGCCTGCTGCAGCTCCTGTAGAGGAGATCCACGCTGAGGAGGAGGAGGAGGTGTACACTGAAGAGGAGGTGGAGCCGCTGATAGAGGATGAAATGCAGCCTCTGGTGCAGGAGACCGGTAAGACTGAAGGATGCATGCGGCTTAGATTGGTTTAGGTTTGGCTCTTATCCCCTCTGGTTTGGCTCCTTTAGGAGGTGTGAAAGGGGAGGAGGAAGTGACACAGGTGCAGGAAGAAGTGCTTCCGGTTTTCCAGGACACAGGTAGGAAAGGCATGGATTGGCCTGGTTTGGAATGGTTCTAGAAGGTCAGGGTGTGGTTCAGCCCAGCTTGGTTTGACCTTGTGCAGTGTACAGCATGCTTTTAACACAAGCTCAGCTACATCCTGTGGCTGCTTTTCACAATAAAAGCTCAGGATCTGGCATCATTTGTGATGTGTGGTGTGAAGTGAACGTGGCTCAGCATGTTTCCTGGATCTTGTGGTGTCGGCATCGAGCTGATTATTGAACATCGTTTGGGATCTTTACCACAGCTGATTTCCTTGAAGGAGCTCTGACCCTGAGTGGAGCTTCAGACAGAAGAAGCTGCTCCATCATCACAGCCGGTAGTGCTGCGTGGCTCTCATACACTTTGTCTCAGCTGGAATTAAACCAGCGACCTTTGTAAAAAGTGTAAAAACACTACTCTGTGGGAGCTGACGCATGCAAAGAGCACTGACCTCTGGGTAAAAGCCCGTGTGGGGGCGTTTGTGTCCGAGTCTCTTTACAGCTTTTCATCCAGGTGACTGACGCAGGTGAGCCTCACGTCCATTTGAGGCTTGCAGAGGCTCGGGCTCTGTGAGGGCGCTAACTTTGCTGTTATTGGCTGCAGCTCTTTCAGTCCTCACACAGCTGTTGTCAGCTCGCTCTCTCTCTGTTGGGATCATACTGACTCGGTGTCTCTCGCTCTGTTCCAGGGTCAGCCTGCCCTCCATGCAGCCATGTTACCCCCCCCGCTTTTTTTGTGCTGGATTTTCCCACACACACACTTTGACCGGCACTTCCTGTCTCTCTCTCCTCGTCCTCCAAAGCTCTTAAAATAGTAAAACAGTGTGCCAGATCTCTCCAGCTGGAAACATGACGCCTCAGTCCATTTAGCCTCAGACTAGTCTCTGAGAAGGTCTTAAAATTCATCCTTCAGCTTCAGCCGCTAACTCTTTTCATAACTTATTCATATGCTCAGGGTCAGAAGCACTGTTTTTCCTGGGTCACAGCCTTACCTGTGAAGGTAAGCACAGTGAATCCGTGGATGCGGAATTCTGCATTTCCTGTTCTTCAGGTCATTTTATAAACCAAATATTTGTATCCAAGCGCAGCCACAGAGCCGGGTTCATTTCTGACAGCGGGCCGTGTGACATGTCGTTAGTGTGACTCAGCTGTACAGGAGAGATCCACGTGAAAGACACGGTTAAGTTCTGACTGCAGCCGGACATCACCATCCACAGGGGGGTGGGGTGGGGGTGGTAGGCGGTGGGGTTGGATCCCTGGCTGCTCCAGAATCCTTAAGCAAGAACCCGAGTAGCTCCGAATGCCTTCCCAGAGTGAATGTTGCTGCACAGGGAAAAGTGCTCGCGTGAATGAGACGTGCTCCTTTAATAAGCACCAGTTTGACCCCTGCAGGTTGTTCTGATGCTTCATCAAACACACTGAAGCTGTTGTGTAGTATACTTTTGTGATTTCACTCTGCTCCTGTGTGAGTCCTCGCAGCAGTGCGCCTCTCTGCGCTGCTGTCAGTGAACCTGTGATGCAGCTCAGGTTAACACATTAAATTAGACTCAGTGTTTCTTAAACTGCATACAGATCAGTCGGTTTGGTGTTAACATCAGCTTTTCATGTCCTCAGAGGGGAAGACGGTGCCGGTGGAGAGCAAAAATGGAAAGAGGACAGAGGGAGGAGAAGGAGGAGGAGGAGGCGGCCCAAAGTACTCCATGTTCACCTGGGTTGTGGTCCTGGCTCTTCTGGGAGTCTGGAGCTCCGTGGCCGTGGTCTATTTCGACATTGTGGACTACGACACCGTCATCGGTAAGTGGGAGGGTGAGCTGGGTCTGAGTTAGAGGGATGATGGTTCAGTGCAGCTTTTATTTTGAAGGGGCTCAGCCTGAACAGCTTTGTGAGCAGATCTTTCTGGCACAAACAGAGAAGTGTTTAACATGCATCGACTGTGGTTGTTTTGCAGAAGTAACACAGTCATATTTAGCTCTCATCATTTGAATGTATCCTGAGTGAAGATGACATACAGACGGAGAAAGGCTGTCAGCAGGACACTGGTGGTTAGGATCTAAATGCACCTTCAGCTCCCAAAAATCAAACCGAATCAGACTGTGAGCTGACATAGGTCCATATTTATTCAGTAAAGTTTAACATCCACAAGATCGAATTATTATCACACATGAGCCAAAACTCAGGTAGAAATGACCCAAGAGACGGAGCACAATAGAAAAGAAAAGTGAAGTAAAATAAAAGATCTGGATACGACAGTAAGGAGCTCAGTACGGTCCTCCCTCCGGCTCTCCAGCTGCTTTCATTGTCCAGACTCCTCACAGTCCACATGATGTCAGCAGACAGTTTATTCCTCCTCTCAGCACTCCTGCTCTGAGACCTCTCCACCTCTGCAGCGCCTCCAGGCCTCACCAAGGGTCAGCGTGATCAGATTTCATGCTGCCAGGAATACAACCAGAAGAAAACCAGGAGCTGAGAATGTGAGGACCAAGGAAAACCAGTTTCATCCATAAAGGAGCAGAGGGAGTGAAGGTGGATGATGGTTGGGACAGAGGAGGGAGGGTGGAGATACTGGAGGAGAAGAGGAAGACCTCAGAGGAGGTTCATGGATGAAGGAGGACATGCAGAGGGTTGGTGTGACAGAGGAGGATGCTGGGATAGGGGAGATGGGGGCAGATGATCTGCTGTGGCGCCCCCTAAAGGCAGCAGCTGGAAGAAGAAGCGTCTTAGTTTTCCAGTTAACTGTTTCCACACGTTAACAACGCCCGCTGTGGCCCAGAGCCCAGTAGATCAGGGTGTGGTCCATCCATGGGCCCCTTTAGACACAGCCCTGCATGCTGCAGGCCTTAAACCTGCAGCATGCAGGGCTGTGTCTAAAGGCCGGCAGCAAAAGCCACATTTCCATTAGTACCAGCTACCAGGTACTTTTTTAGTACTCACTCAGCCGAGGTTCCAAGCGATCTGAGGCAATCCAAAAATGTGACGTGGAGGACAGCATGCCGCTGATTGGCCAGAGTGTTGTCACTAGTAGCAGAGTCATGAGAGCGACTCCTTCACCAGAATCAAGCGTGCCATTTTTAAAACCCCACAGCAAGAAACTGGAGGCACAAAGCACCGTTTGAATCCACAGACCAACAGTTTACAGCAGTAGTTTTGCAACATGAGAGCCATCTGAAACACACACACACGCACAGCATACATATTATAACCCTATACTGCCGGGCGATCTCCGCTGAAGCACCATTACCTGCCCCTACCAGCCGAACAGCTGGTTAGCACAGAGCCTGAGGCGGCTGATCAAAGGAACTTTGAGTTACCGTAATAACGTTTGTCCTATTGGAAAAATTCAAACAGTTTCTGAAAGCTGAGAAACTGCACTTCACAACCAACATAGGGCATTACTGTGGTGTTATTACGGTAATTGTTGCCATAAGTCCGCGAACGGCGGCTCTTTTGAAGTACACTGAGCCGATTATGTTCGGGGGTATAGGGTTATAGTTAACAATGATAACCTTCATCCATTAAAACACTGTATGGGGACTTATGCATGATGATGATATTAAACTGGCATTAGCTGTGAGCTTGCCTCTTTCTCATCTATTGTTGTGTTTTGAGTTGCATACAAATAACGTCGAGACACTACTGCCCACACTGCTATATCGACTCCACCCACACTGTGGTGGTCCTCAATTGCAATGGACACACAACACGACTGTGGCGAGTTGTGTTGACCCGCGCTGAGTAGATACGATGGAAACGCAGCAAAAGTTTCTAAGAAACAAATTGGAAGTTGGTGGCAGCCTAAAAACATATTTGCTCCTTTTAGTCTTTAAAAAGCGCTCAGATCAGCCTTTCTCTCTGTGATGGTTGGTGCACACTGCCACCATTACTGGCCCTGGATCAGTGGTTATCCTGACACTGAGGCAGCCACATTCTACCTGTGCACCTGACATCTGTCACCACCCTGTACGCCCACTAATCAGCCTTAAAGTGCTGCTGTGGGGCACCACAGTGGGTCGTCTGCCTCCGGCTCACTCTGTCCTTTACTGCATTCATCACGTGTGTCATGTGGACATGATTATTAGATATTTACAGATAGATATTTGGATTCAGACCCAACATTGAAGCAAAAAGCTTGTGCTCAGAGCTCGTACTGAGACATACGCAGACACTCAGTAACATCTGTCACGTCCCGCCTCGTGTCAGTGAAGAAGAAAGCCTCTGACCTACTTGTTTGGGTTCTCAGCAGCATCTTTATTTGGGTCTCGAGCTTTCACACACTCTGAAACAAAATGTTAAAAGGGTGGTTTTCATACAGGAAACTGGAAACATCTTCATGTGGTTTGATGCAGAGTTCTCAGCATCTCTCTCTCTCAGACACAGGGCACAAACACTGCTGTGGTCTGATGCAGTGAGAACTTTATTTCACACACTAATGCTGTGATTGACCGATTTAAGCATCACTGATCAGACCTCAGAGCGTCCTGCATGCCTGCAGCTGCAGCCTTCGTGCTTTTGGTGTGCAAACCAGGTGGAGCGAGGTGAGGAGGACGCCATCTGTGGGCTGGAAACCTGTCTGTGTTTGCTGTGGTCTGTGGTCTCCTGTTATTAGCGTTCAACCGGGGTCACCGTGTTAGTGTCAGACAGGAGTGAAGGCACAGAAAACACCAAACCAAGCTCAGAGCTTTGGTCACCCTGCTGAGATGTTCCCACCTGAGGAAACAGGTGGAGCTGCTTCAGCAGGACTTAAAGACGAAGGCCGGACGTTTGCTCAACGGTCCTTTGGCCACATCATCATCATCATCGAACAGTTTCAGGATGAACTGCAGCCACAGCTTCCTCTTCTGTTTCCGAGTCACTGATTTCAGTAATGCTCAGTAAAGTCATGTAAAAGGAGAAGCTGAACTTTGGATATAAAAATGTCACATCTAGACGGTCTTTTTTTTGGGGGGGGGGGCAGCACTGCTGTGTTGTAGGGCAGGAAACACTGAGATCAGGACATTATCTCGGCTTTCTGTGAGAAATACGCCGCCAGCTGCTGTGAGTCAAACAACAATAAAACAATAACACGCTCGACTTCTTTGTGGGAAAACAAGTTTTTCTTTAAGTGGAGCGATCTCAGCGCCGCTCCACCTGACCGATAAACCGCCCTGTTTGTAGACTTCAGGACTCCATCACACACTCACATCAGCAACAACTTCCTGTTGAGCAAACTGTCAGCTGTGCTGAGGTCACATTGTCTGGGAACGATAACCGCAGTGAGACAGACCGGCCTGTGCAGCGTCAGCTTCACCACACGAGCCGTGCACGCTCCAGACGCCCGTCACTGCCTTCATTCGCCTCTTAGTGAATAAATATGAAAATATCTTTACAGGTTTGTTCACACTAAAATCATCTGCACCAAACCTGCTGACGTTTGAGGCAGGTAGGCCTCAGTGTGGGCGGAGTCACAGAATTTGTGGTTACACATGTTAGCAGCCCTGCAGTTATTGTGTGCGTGCGTGTGTGCGTGCATGTGTGTGTGTGTGTGTGAGTGTGTATCTGTGTGTGTGTGTGTGTATCTGTGTGTGTGTGTGCGTGTGTATCTGTGTGTGTGTGTGTGTGTGTATCTGTGTGTGTGTGTGTGTGCGTGTGTATCTGTGTGTGTGTGTATCTGTGTGTGTGCGTGTGTATCTGTGTGTATCTGTGTGTGTAACCCTCCATGTGAACAGTGCCTGTGTTCCTCTGACTCCTCCTCTCTCTGTATCTCTACATGCAGCCAGAGCTCAGGAGTTCCGTATGAACTTTTCTGAAGTTTTACAAGGTACGCTGTCTTCATGTGATCGTCCTCCTCCATCCATCATGTTGCACCGTGAGCTCATCAGATCACCTGTGTTTGCAGTGTCAGTGTTAACGTAGTTTAAGACGTCTGAAATGAATCGACAGAATGTGAAGCAGCATTGTCTATAAAATGATATCAGATGAAGTCGGGCAGCGCTGAGCTCGATGGTGCGGCGAGTTAATGCAGAGCCTCTGTGAGCTTCCTGATGACTGCTGGGGGGTGTAACGAGGTGAGCAGGTCTGCTTGCGCTCCCTGCAGGCAGAGATTTTATGTAAACAGTTACGTGTGTGGTGTGCAGGCTGCCTGTGTGCATGCTGTAAACAGCTCGAGGTAACCTACATTTCTTCCCACACCTCAGTCATCTCAGTCAGCCTGGAATTCACAGAGCCGTAGTTACTTTCATAACCTCTGTTATGCTTCTGGTGTGAGAGTCCGCCACAGAATCTGTCCTGCTTGGGAGATGCATGCCTCTCAGGGAGGTCAGCAGTCTCTGGTCCTCCCCGATGTTTTATCAGGTTCTTGTCTGTCCGGATGAGCAGGTGTTTACTCGTGAGAGAGGACAGGAACTGGCTCAGCACCAAGTACGATCTCGACCTGCATGTTACTGCAGGTCAGAGTGTTTATTTAACCCGGTGAGGCATTTTTATTGTCAGCCTGGGAAAGGGCGGAAAACGGAATAGAAAGGTTAAATGAACAGCTACGCACACCAGAAATAAGCCCTCTGCTAATCTGCTGCCCCCTGCTGGTGAATGTTTTTATCGCACTTTGCAGAAGGTTTACAGTGAAGGGCTGTTTGTCTATGTTGTTTTGGTGTGTTCATGTTTATTTTATGGTTCATGGGGTGATAGCTTTAGTGAGTTCAGATCAGACTGGGGGTCACAAACTAAACTGAGTCTCAGAAGCTTCCAGCCTGAGTGGGCTCCGGGGTTTTCCTTTAGCCTATGCTGCTATCTGACATGATTTTCCTCATCACCACATGCTTCCTCTTTTCACAGAGCCGCTTCCTCTGCACTTTAACACACCGATGCATGCTTTTATTTTGTGGGGCATTCTTTCCTTTATTTGCGCGAGCAGCAGTGAGTAGTAGACAGGAAGGAGAGCGAGGGGAGGCACACAGCAAAGGGCCGCTGGTCGGACTCGAACCCGAACCCTTTTCAGCTGTATGGCTAACCAGTGAGCTAAACTGGGGTCTGCATGCTTTTACTGGCTGATGCTGTGATGTCATTCTCTCACATGGTCTGAAGGTGATGACCATTTTCTTAGTTTGGGGTAGAATGAGACTGATGACGCCCTGTCTCATGTACGCTTGGTTTTCTGTTTTCATTATGTGACCCCACCCCCACCCACCCGGTGTAAGAGACAGACGTAGCCACTGATGTCACTCATTGATTTGCTAAGTCCAGTTTTGACCCTTTTTGGCATTTTGTAACCAAAAACGAGGTCTGGCTCCGACTGTGAAGCTCAAACATACACAGAGCTGAAGGGAAAACCTCCCTGGGGGGGCTCTCTCTTTCTCTGTAGGCACATACCTCCACAAATGGACACAACTGCCGTACCACAGCTGGTTTTTTGCCCCCTGGTGGCCATAAAAAGAATGCAGGTGTGAGGCTCTCCCTTTATTGGCCTAATTTTTCCATCTTTTATTCTGTCTGTGGTGCAGACGGGTTTTATTCTGTGATCATTATTAAATGATGGCATCATTTATGAGGGAAGTCGTGTTGGTTGCAGTTACTTCACCTCACTCACTTTGGATGTGTCAGAGATGCCCTGATTATCCCCACAGATCAGTACGGCGCTCTGACGCTGGCAGGTTAAGAAGCAGAAACTCGACTTCGGTATTTGCCGACGGGGCCTCGAAGCCTGCAGAATCAGGAGGTTTAGTAACCCTGAGCTCCTCTAAAGTCCAGCACTGCTGCAGCAATGAGCCACTTTAGACTTGGGGGTCATTTCTTTGTATTAATGTTCAGACCTCTTCCTGTGCCTTCTGTTTTGATTTCTTTGTGTTCTAATAATTGTGTTTTTATGAACCAAGTGAACTGAGCAGGTAATGAAACCCTGGACTGGAGCTTCAGACCTGCATGGTTAAAACAGGCTTTCTCCTGTTGGTCTAACTTCCTCCTCCTCCTCCTGCAGGTAAACTGACGGCCTACGACACGGACGGAGACGGAGACTTTGATGTGGAGGACGCCAAAGTTCTGCTCGGCAAGTCTGCTTTCATTTTCCTGTTAGCATGCTGCTGCTCTGCCTGATGTGGTTTACAGATGTGTGGCAGTGCCTCCCATTCAGAGATTAACCAGTCAAACACTAAACTGCTTTAAAGCTCAGCTCTAACACGGAGCAGCAGCCTGACTGCAGACACTGAGGAGATGCTCAGAGAGAAGAGTTACAGCCTGATACTAATTATTCTGGGTTACTTCAGGCTGTGCTCTACTCCTCCTCATGACAGCATGGCATTAATCTAAAACATGTATTTTACCTTGTTTTTACTGTGCCTGGTAGAACTGCAGTACTGCACCTCAGTGCTATTTGCTAACACGTGATATTAGCAAACATGTAAATATAAAGCTGGATAAAAACTCCAAAAAGCTCCAGATTAGCAGCGCTGAAATGCAGACAGAAGTCCTCGTTTCCTGTCAGTGTTCCAGCAGGTCAGTGAAAAGTTCAGACGGTATAAATCCAGAAAGATCCGGCCTCCGATAGTCTCCAGGAACCATCAGTTAGCTGTTATAGTGTTTCAGAGTGTAGTTACATGGGCCAACACACAGGGGGCAGTAAGCTAACACAATAATAGTCTGCTGGTCCAATTTTAGCAGCTTCGCTGCGGCACGTATGCTGTAGATTATGTTATATATGTGTGATTGTGGGGTGGCTGCTTTAGACATGGGAACAGGTGAGACAGTGAGGTTTCCACCTGCACATCACAGTTAGCCAGGGCTGCAACGATTCATCGACGTAATCGATGACGTCGACTACAAAAATTTGTCGACGTGGAATTTCATCGTCGAAGCGTCGTACTTTTAAACTCATTCATCTATTTTGTTCTGCTTATCGTGTGATTTTGTAATTGCACTACACTACAGGAAGATATGGGGGCAGTATTGCCTCCATTGCCTGCCAGCAACAACAATACCAACGAAGAAGAAAGTAACAGAACAGCATAACAATGGTGGAACAGAGAGGAGGGTGGAGAAAATGAAAGAAAATAGAGACAGACAGTCAGAGGTGTGGCAGCATTTGACAGCAAAACAAAATAAAGCTGAATGCAGAGCAGAGCGTTCCTTCCAGCAGCATCACTGCAGTGCTGAGCGTTTAAAACGCCGCACCCTGGAGCTGTGACGTCAGCTGTGGATGTTTACGTCAGCGCGTCGCTGATACCTGTTAATGTTTGTACAGGTATGTTTGTGTTAGTTTACCTGAAACAAGCTCTCATGGATGATGTTTGCTGAGCGCCACCATTTCAGTGAACGTGTGAAGGACAACAGGAGCAGCTACGTTGGCTCCTATTTGTTTTCTCACATTATTTATCAGCGTTCATTCTGAATCATAAACCTCTGTATGAACTGAATCATCTGTAAACTTTTCAGCTGTTTTGGACGGAAAAATCTTTTTGATTTAATTTGAAGCCTTATTTGAACTTTTGGACAGAGGCCATTTTTATTTATTTGCACATTATATTTTCATTTAAAAATAAAAATTGCATTTACTTTAATATGCATTTTTATTTGATATTTATTGTGATGATCACATTATTGTTAAAAATACATTTGATTAGTTTCAAACTCGTATTTTTATGGGTCATTATTTAATTGTGAAAAGAGAACAAGATGATGTTAACAGGTGGGCAGGCTTGAACAGGTGGATTAAGACTGAAATAATCGTTGACTAATCGATAACAAAAACGACAGATTATTCGACTACCAAAATAATCTTGCAGCCCTCCAGTTAGCCTTCCTCAGGTGGATGAACATCAGCTGAACATCTGCAGGTTGTAAGATTCATGGCAGCTGTAGAGTCATAACCTTAAGCTTTACATCAACGCGTGAACCTTGAACCCGTAACCATTCATCTTGTAGTTAAAAACAAAAATATTCTGTACATATTATAAATGCAGACAAACATGCTCCATATGGCACCAGACCTCACTCCTGTGGGTGATAGGCCCCTCTGGGTGGTGGGTCCGTGCCTGGGCCTATGGGCAGAGGCTCATCCACCAGGTGCTTGCTCTTGAGTCCCCCTGGGCCCTGCTCCAGGGTGGGGCCCTTTCACTCTCAGTCTAGCCCCAGTTTGCCTTTGGAAAACCTACCAGCACATTGAATGCACTAAGGTCTCAGACAGGTCTTAAACATCTCTGCAGTGTTATATCTTCAGCCACCTTGACTCTGCACAGTTCTGCAGCAGAGAGTGACTGAGGAGAAATGGTGTCAGGAGGCCTTCCCTTCATTCAGCTGTCTGTGTTCAACTTTTTTATGGTCAGTGAAGTGAACGCAGCGGCCAAGAGCGCCCACTAGAGGCTCTACCTCAGCTCTGCATGATTCACACGGCTTTATCTCATCCTGGGCTTTGGCGCAGCCCCATCACCTCAGCCTCTGCCTGAAACAAGAAGATGTTAGCCCCTCCCCCTTTAAGCCATGTGGGTGGGGCTTGTGTGAGACAGGCATATAATGCGTAACCCCCCCAGTGATGTCACACAGATCTAAGAGTAGAAAAAACTCTTTAGATCAGTCTGCTGACTTCATCATTTGAACCTTTAATTTGAACATGTGCCATTGGAACATGAGATATGTGGCAGGAAATAAGGAGTAGCCTTTATTTTGATAGGACCAGGCATGTAGGCACTGGAACTTCCTGTATCAGCTGGCAGTATAAAGTCTTCATAGGGAAGCTGTCATAGATGAAGGGCTTTAGCAGCAACATGGCCGCCTCCGTCTCCTTTAATGAGCGGGCAGCGTGTCAGAGGTCACCTGACTCGACTGAGACAGGAAGTAGAATCTTTATTAAATGTCTATAGTTCATCTTTAACTCACTATCTTTCTCTTGTCCTGTATCATCATCATCATCATCATCATCCTTTATCTTATTTTGAAACTTTTTTGTTCCAGTTAATCCATCCATCCATCCTGCCTCCTTCTCTCCTTCCTCCTTTTCATTTACCCTTCTTTTTCTTTTATGATTTCCTCCTTTGACCCCTTTGCACTTCCTCCTTCCTTCTCTTCCACCCTTCCTTTGTTCTCCTCTTCCTCTCTCCCGTCAGGCCTGACCAAAGATGGCGGCGGTAGTGCGAATGCCGAGTCGCTCGAGGAGGTTCTTAATATTTTAGCTGAGGAGGGCTCTGATTGGATCTATGGCTTCTTCACCTTCCTTTATGACGTCGTGTCCTCGCCCTTAGACCCGGGTGAGGAGGAGGCGGCGACGTCTGAGATGATGAAGGAGGAGGAGCAGGAGGGCGGGACGACCTCCTCGGATGACGGGGAGAATAAAGGGGTCATTCTGGACCTCCAGAACCAATAGGAGGACAGGAAGCAGAAACACAGCCAGTAGGGAGGCTGCTGGTCCCAACCAGTGTGGACCAGACTGGGATGTACTATATCCCAGTACGACTGGTGGAGGGCAAACTGGGCAGACTGGTCAGAAACACCACAGACAGGAAGACATGAAGGCTGAAGCGATCCCAGATGACAGTTAATCTATGAGACTGATTAGTGTGACAGATTCTCTCCTTTAAATAAAATCCTGTGAGGTCAGAGGTTCCCACGCTGCCCGGCAGGTCCGAGGGCGAGACCACCGGAGACAGAAACTTTAAGAGACGGTTTTATTTCAGCCAGCTGTTTACCACCGCTTTCATTTTACTGCCACCTCCAGCTGTTATCGAGCCAGAGGAGTAACTGGTGGGCCTGCTGTGATGCTGTGACAATAGAAATACTTAAAAGTCAAACAAAATGTAACATTTGGGTCGTTTTTCAAGTCCGTTAACAAACAAAAGGATGAAGCGAGCGTCTGTGGCTGCTGTACGGAGGGTCGAAGCTGCCAGAATAACAAACAGCCCAATAAATGATTTCAAATATACAAAAACAAAAATACAGTCCTGCAGTCACCACTCACACCCACAGCAAAGGAAAGGGAAACAAATAAAAATGAGTAAATCAACATAATGGATACAGTGGAAGCATTAAAAGGTAACGTAAATTGGGGGGGGGGGGCATGGTAAATAAGTACCAAATTTAAACTAAAATGACAGTTTATCACATCTTCTGAAAGTATAAATGATTTATTTTTGCATTATTTATGACACTACAGTATTAACTTCATTAATGATTTAATTTGTTTTAATGTTGCCATGTGTGGTCCTCTGTAGAGCTTTATGCAGTAGAAAATCAGCCACAGGCCAGATTTATATAAATGTACATTCAAGGACAGGATATTTGATGTCACAGACGCCTTTTTATTATTTTTATTAACTTTAATTTTGTTTGCAGTATTTGTATTGTAACGTTTTGTCTTTGTAGATTAACTGTAGCGTAAATAAGTGTTGTGATTTTTTCCCTCCACTGGGCTGGGTTCAGGGGCTGATGGTTAAAGGTAAAGCTGACATTTGAGCTTCACAGCGATGCTGCAGAAACTCATTCTTTGCAGCAGGATTTGGGGCTGACTCAGGGTAACGTGCATCCAGAAAAGCATCCGTCCATGCAGCGTGCACGTCAGGTTACTGCGTGCACTATGACCTCAGCAGTGCAGAAACATGAACCCAGCTTAGGGTTCAGTGCATGTGGGAGACCTGATGTGCTACAGAGCAGGTTATGTTTGAGATCAGCTGGTATGACACCAAGACCCACTGACCAATCACATCCCCCAAAAACAGTGTCCCGACCCCTCAGACCTCAAAGCCGGAGTGGAAGAGCTTCAGTCTTTCCCAGCTTCACAGGAGCAAATAAAACAAAGTTATCGCTCCATAAACTCCATCTAAAATCTTAAAGAGACTCTCAGCGTGTTTGTGTTCACATCACCTGCTCCCAGTGCAGCTCTGTACAGGTTTTAAATATCTTGGCTTTATGTAATACAAACTGTGCCTGCCATAATGAAAGCTGTGATAATAATAACTCACAGTCCTTCCAGGCTTTGAATAAACTTTATTAACATACATCCTGCACCCTCGTACTGCTGCGTTCAGTCTGGATTATGTGTTTAAACTCTTCATATTCACACAGAGGTGCTGCTGTTTGTGTCTTTAACACAAACCTCTAAAACGTTAATGTGCACATCAACATGTGGAGTTTGTAGGTCTTAGCTTTGACCTTTCACCTGACCTTTGGATCACATAAGCATTATGTGTCCAGAAAAAACTGCAATGGGTCTTTTTTATGTAATGTAACAGGAATGTCTTAAATGTTCCTGTTAGGAATAAATGGCTTTGATGTGTGAGTGAAGGAAAGCCCGATCCCTTTCAAACCTCCTGTGTCCTGTGTGTGTTCACCTCACCCTTTTTATCCTGTGTTCAGACGATCAGAAGCTAAGAGGTCGTGCTCTGAGGAGAGCCAGGCTGAGGAAAGGTAGTGTACAGAGTCTGTGTGTTTGTGTGAGGTCACAGTTGCTGTCCTGACAGCTGTCTGCTTTTCAAACCCCGTAGAGGTGAAGAAGAGAGGATGGGGTAAAGGTAACGGTGTCCCTGCACGACTCTGTTTGATGCTGAGTGACTAACCGAGCTTTAACCCTCAAACTCGTGGTCTCTCTGTGAGCACGTGGCCACCTATGACTTTATTTAGTGGCTCTGTTTGTGTTTCTTTGTCGATGACAGATATTCTAAAAGGCACTAATGCCATTAATTACAGCTTTTTCTCATTTACTGAAGATGAACACTGTTAACATTATGGGTTCGCCCCCAACTTTGGTCATTTGTGCTGAACCTGACCACATGTATGTAACAGCAACAAATATTATTAGTGTGAACACTGATGCTTCAGATTGGTGGAGCCAAAGTCTGGATAACTGGAGGATAACTGTAGTCAAAAGAGAGCATCTCTGTCTCAGAAGTTACTCTGAGGAGCAAAGGATCATCAGGAAGCCCTGAAATCATCCCCCTTTTATTTTGCTGTCAAGTTTCTACTGCCTGGGTCTAGGTTTTGTTACAGGCATGCAGACCTTCACTATCAAACTCTCTGATGTGTTTGTCCTCCTAGCAGATGAGACGTTAAAGGCCTCTGATCTCCCTGAAGGTAGCGATCCCTCTGTGTGAGGTTTGTTTGGAATATTTGGTGCTGAACTGCTGTGTATGATGGGCTGTTTTTCCCTCCGTGTGTTCTAAGTAGAGAATACAGGAGAGGCTGCTGATAGGAAGAACACGACTCGAGGTACTAAAACCCGCTGACTGCATGTCCACAGTGCCCTCCCTGTGGTTGGTTTCATTTAGATATAAAGACTGTTTAGAAAGTGCAAGGTTATTTGTCCATCAGAAAACTGCAGGGGCGTCCACAGCAGAAGGGGAAGCAAGCGATGGCAGGAAGAAAAACTGCTGGCCAGAGTTAAACTGTTCCCAGCTTTGAGGTGAGCAATTGAAGCTACCGCCAGTGGGAGTGGGGGGTGCCTTAATTAACACATGCTAGGGTGGCAAATGCATTAGTCAGTTACCAAGGCAGCTGGAGCTTAGACTGCCCGCTAGTGACCAACCGCCAGCTTTGCCCTTTGTGGACGCCCCCTTCAGTCCATTGAAATTGGACTAGCTTTGGCTTCAGAGTCATCTTCATGTGCACCTCTGGGCTGTTTCCAACACTGCTGCCATTTTAAATCTCTCCCTGGATGTCCCATTCTGTCTACTTGAGCTTTCCTGTCTGTGATTTCACCACAAATAGACATCACATGTCTTCCAGTTGACCCAAATTTCATGTTGAAGATAAAAACTGGTCTGCTGCTACAACCGAGAAACCAAACAGCTGTTCTGAGTTGAAGAGTCTACCTGTCCAAGCCCAAAGGCAGTGCATCAGATCAAAGAACATGTTTACTGGGTTTTTAATTCAGTTCATCAAACTCATCCCCCAGACAGACTTTACTGTAAAGTCATGAGTCATCAAAGGGAGAACTAAAGATGTGCCACTAGTCCACTGGTCTTTTATTGTTGGCTCTAAGAGCAGCCGCGCAGCACTAACTAGGGCTGCAGGCTGGCCACACCTCGCCAGACTCGGCCACTCTATCAGAATTTGTCCTCTTCCGTGACATGAAACTCAAGTAGAAGATTTCACTGTTTTGAGACAATGGAGGAAGGACAAGCGGTCAAAACCAGGAAATGGCAGCAGTCGCACAAGTTGTCCAGAGGCGTGCAAGGAGACCATTAGCCAAATTTAAATCTGGTAAGGTTTTTGATCTTCACGTGCCCAGAATGTTTTAATCTCCCCTCATGCACGATGGCCTGTTCTTTACAAGGATCATTTCAGCCTAGATGTGAATCAGTTTAACTATAAAGGAGATGTGATCCCATCCCCAGCATCTCTAACATTTCCTTGGTTGCCGTGTGCTAGCAATTTAACGAGTGATAGTGGCAAGCATGCAGATGATAATCTTATGACCTTTGACCTCAGACCGCACTGTCCGAGGCACCGTACTGCGCTCAGCCCTCAGGGAAGAGTTGAGGTTGATCCACGAGAAGATGGAGGCCAAGAGGATCGCTCACATCGCAGTAGCTGAAATCAGGGCTTTTCTCACCCAAGAGGAGGAAGACAGGATGGCTGTTTGGGCACTGAAGATGAAGGAGCTAAAGGCAGCTCAGGAGCAACTAAAGGAGGAGAGGGAAAAGGAAGAGAGGAGGAAGGAGGCAGAGAGGCTGGAAAGGGAGAGGATAGAAAAGGCAAAGCTTCAGAAGGAGAAGGAAGAGAAGGAGCGCATGGAACAGGAAGCCAAGGAGAAAGCTGAGAAAGAGAGGTTGGCTCAAGAGAGGGCAGAAAAAGAGAGACTTGAGATGGAGAGACTTGCTAAAGAAAATGCAGCTAGAGAAGAAAAGGAAAGACTCGAGCAAGAGAGGGCGGAGAGGGAAACGGCAGAGAGGGAGCAACAGGAGAAAGAAAGGCTAGACAGAGAGAAGGCTGAAAAGGAAAGGATTGAGAGGGAACGCGTTGCAAAAGAAAGAGAGAGAGCAGAGCAGGAGAAGGCAGAGAGGGAAAGACTGGAAAGAGAGAGACTCGAGAAAGAAAGGATTGCTAAGGAGAAGGTGGAGAAAGAAAGGCTGGAGAGGGAACAGATTGCCAAGGAAAAGGAAAGTCTGGAGAGAGAACGGATCGCCAAGGAAAAGGAAAGAGTGGAGAGGGAAAGGTTGGCCAAAGAGAAGGCAGAGAAAGAAAGACTGGAGAGAGAACGAATTGCCAAGGAAAAGGAAAGGCTGGAGAGGGAACGGATTGCCAAGGAAAAGGAAAGACTGGAGAGGGAACGGATTGCCAAGGAGAAGGCAGAGAAGGAAAGACTGGAGAGAGAACGGATCGCCAAGGAAAAGGAAAGACTGGAGAGGGAACGGATTGCCAAGGAAAAGGAAAGACTGGAGAGGGAACGGATTGCCAAGGAGAAGGCAGAGAAGGAAAGACTGGAGAGAGAACGGATCGCCAAGGAAAAGGAAAGACTGGAGAGGGAACGGATTGCCAAGGAAAAGGAAAGGCTGGAGAGGGAACGGATTGCCAAAGAGAAGGCAGAGAAAGAAAGACTGGAGAGAGAACGAATTGCCAAGGAAAAGGAAAGAGTGGAGAGGGAAAGGTTGGCCAAAGAGAAGGCAGAGAAAGAAAGACTGGAGAGAGAACGAATTGCCAAGGAAAAGGAAAGACTGGAGAGGGAACGGATTGCCAAGGAAAAGGCAGAGAAAGAAAGACTGGAGAGAGAACGGATTGCCAAGGAAAAGGAAAGACTGGAGAGGGAACGGATTGCCAAGGAGAAGGCAGAGAAAGAAAGACTGGAGAGAGAACGGATTGCCAAGGAAAAGGAAAGACTGGAGAGGGAATGGATTGCCAAGGAGAAGGCAGAGAAAGAAAGACTGGAGAGAGAACGGATTGCCAAGGAAAAGGAAAGACTGGAGAGGGAACGGATTGCCAAGGAGAAGGCAGAGAAAGAAAGACTGGAGAGAGAATGGATTGCCAAGGAAAAGGAAAGGCTGGAGAGGGAACGAATTGCCATGGAAAAGGAAAGACTGGAGAGGGAACGGATTGCCAAGGAAAAGGAAAGACTGGAGAGGGAACGGATTGCCAAGGAAAAGGAAAGAGTGGAGCGGGGACGGCTGGCCAAAGAGAGGGAAAGACTGGAGAGAGAACGGATTGCTAAGGAAAGAGAGAGAGTTTCGAGGGAACGAGCTGAAAAGGAGAGACAAGAACAACTGGGAAAACAGAGAGCGGAGAAAGAGAGGCTAGAGAGAGAGAACACCACTAAGGAAAGAGAGACACCTGCCAGGGAAAAGTTGGAGAAGGAGCGCTTAGCCAGGGAGAGGGCGAAAATCGCACAGGACAAGGAGAGATTGGAGAGAGAGAGAGTAGAAAAAGAAACGGCAGCGAGAAAAGAGGGGAAGAGGGTGGAGCGGGAACAACTGGCGAGGGTGGCGAAGGTGAAGCTAGAGCGTGAGGAGAAGATGGAGGCGGAGCAGCTGACAAAGGAGAGAGAAGGAAATGGCGTGAAGAGACGAGTGTTCCCGGAGAGGAAGCCAAACGCTTCGGCGGGAAGAGGTGAGATAACTGAGAGGGTGACAGCGGTCAGGAGAGAGAAGAACATCTTAGAAGAGAAGAAGAAAATATCTTATGGAACAAAATGATGACCTTACAAATTGTCAGGGCTCTGATTGGTTGGCCTTCCCCCCCATATTCAGGAAACAGATTTTGAAAAGCCCACCCTTCCCAATGAGATCCACAACTTTAATTCAGACTTATACTGGGACAGTCTGTTTTTTTTTTTGTTTTTTTTTTTAATCATTCTGCTGCAAAAGGGTTTAAAAAGCATTTCCTGTCATGTGTTCTGCTTCTGTTGATCAGGACATTACAGAGCGCCATTACTCCCATCTTCACTGTGATAAATATAAATACACAGCTGGAACTGTCGAGAAGTAGAAATGGGCGTTTCAAGCAAAAATACTAGATAAATATCATCGTCCCCCCTCAAAAAGCTTTCAGAGGTGACTTGATGTTCAGGCAGTAGAAACATGACTTCAGGGCTCTGAGGGGGCGACCAGATAAATTGATTAATTACAGATGGAGCCACAGGTTCTTTGCTCCTAAATTACTCTGTTAATGCCACAAACCTGTGGAAGTGCAGGTGGGTTCTCATAACAAAGACCTGGCTCTGCAACTTGTTTTTATGAGTCTCTATTTGATGATGATGATGATGATGTTTTTTTGTGTTTTTTCTCATGTTCCTTATACAGAGGAGGAGGAGAGCCAGTATAGGGCGTTTGATTGAATGAATTCAGTTTTGAGCTTTAGTTATACATAGTGAATATAAGTGCTGAAGGATGCTGACCTGTTAAAACAACCTGTGATAACCGAATAAAGCATCTCTGTGTCATGACCTTTCAACACCTCTGAAATTATTTTTGCTTTTTCTCCAAAATGTGAATAAAACCTTCTCATCGCATTAAAATAAATTTCTTCTGTGTGGTTTTTAAAAAATGAAAAAGCTGCAAGAATATGAGCTCATTTTTAATAATATAATAAACATCATGTATTTTTATTTTTTTTATTCCCATGGCTTTGTTTCATTGCTCAAAGTACAGGTCGAGGAGGAGGAGTAGCAGCAATCTTCAATTCCAGCTCATTAATTAATCAAAGACCCAGACAAAATTTTAATTGTTTTGAAAGCCTGACTCTTAGTCTTGTCCGTCCTAATTGGGAAAATCAATAACCTGTTTTATTTGTTATTATCTATCGTCCACCTGGTCCTTACTCAGAGTTTCTGTCTGATTTCTCAGACTTTTTATCTGATTTAGTGCTCAGTTCAGATAAAATAATTATAGTGGGTGATTTTAACCTCCATGTAGATGCTGAAAATGACAGCCTCAACACTGCATTTAATCTATTGTTAGATTCAATTGGCTTCTCTCAAAATGATCTTTTCTTTTTACATTTTAATATCACAGCTGAGTCTTTTTTTAATAGAGGAAAAAAGCATTAATTTATTTGAGGAGCATTATTATTTAAATATGCCAATAGTTTATTTTTGAGCAATTTCTCATGTACATCTACAGCTAAATGTTAATAATAGTGTCTGTGTGACATTCTGGACATGTAGCTTTGATTCTGAAGGGCCTTTTTGTTTATACCTTTACGAAGAAAAATATTGAGATATATCGTATATCCAGTGGCAGATCTAGGATTTTTCTGAGTAAGGGGCCATCAAGGGGCCACAGTGTTCATAGAGGGGCCAAGTATTTGTGGTAGATGTGGTGATATACGGACCAATAAAAATTAAAGCCATTACATTAAAGTTATGGTAAATCTTATCACCATGAGGTGTAAGAATTCAGTGAACTTATGTGCCATTACACTAAATAACAATATCAGACATTTCATACATTACAGCATTAACTGTTGTTGCTCTCCCTAAATGATTTCTGACCTGATGAAAGGGGCTGGAGGTGTCCTGCTCCTGACCAGCCTCTGGTCTACTGTGTCCTGCTGCTCTCTCCCTCCTCTCACCCTGCACATCTTCAGCTGCAGACTCACTCTGCTCAAAAACTGCTGAATTCCCTCCTGAGACTGACCCTTTCTTTTCATATTCTTCTCTATCACTGCCAAACATTATAGTTAATGTTAGCACACAAATTACAAAGAAGTACATGAATTAGTGAAATGCTAACATTCATGTCTAAACACAAGTAGGGCCTCAGTTAACATTACTCTTAACTAACTTTGCTTCTTAAATGAATGTTTATCAGACTTACGCTGTGACAGCTGTGAGTAAAAAGGGATTTATGACTTATCATTACCAACAAACTCCTCAAAATGTGGACTGGCATCAGTTGTTGGTTAAAAAACTTTCTCCGCAAGATCGTTCAAATCTTCTTTTTCTTCTGTAAGTCCAGAATGTCCAGCATGTTCATGCTGGACATTCCTATTTGGCTCATTAGTGCTACTGGTGTTTCGGCATGGAATTGCATCCACCTATAATTTGATCCTCGCTCTCGAACAAAGGACAGATGAGTGACAGGACAGGGGCACTTCAGGGGGCCAATCAGATTTCAGATGGGGCCAGTGCCCCTGTGGCCCCGCCCCTAGAACCGCCCCTGCGTATATCGCCATTCAGCCAAAAAATATTGAGATATTATTTTTGGTCCATATCACCCAGCCCTACTCCACTCTGCATTTTCAATATAAAGCACCGTGAGGTGACTGTTTGTTGTGATTTGGCGCTACATAAACAGAATTAAATTCAATTGAATTAGTTTAAATCAATGAAATCAAGTGTGGTTATATAACAACAGCAAACTATTTGAACTTATTTTGACAGTTTAAAAAGCTAATTTATTTCTTCTCTTTATTGCTAAATTTCCTGTTAGTTTGTACGAGTCTGAATGTGTTATGCTGGGAAACACTGGAGGCGGGGATCCATTCCCATACTTGAAGGAAGCAGTTCTGATTCTTCAGCATTAGTTAACTCTGTTTAGAAGTCCAGTTCAGGTAGCTGAGGGGAAGCCCAGCAGACCCTGGAGGTCTCTGCTTTGTGTAGAAAGGTTTTTTCCATAATCAAAATACATGCAAACGCCTCCAACCGCCTGACAGCAGGGAGAAAAAAGTCAGTTGAGAATGAATAATGAAGGCTGAGTCCGTCTTCCTCTGCTCAGCCCTATCTCCAGCCGCCACTGCTTCCTCCTCTGCTCGCCACTCTGATCCAATCAGCTCTGATTTCCTTCCACAGGAAGATCATTGGGGTGCTGTTGCTCCTTAAAAACATCTTAAAAACAAAACACTGTTTTTTTTAAGGCACTGTCACACTGTACTGTAAACCAAGTCAGGTATACATCAACGTTTTTCCTCTAATGTTGGCTTTAAATCACAAACACAGATTAGCTCGTTAGAGACTGAACGAGTCTGTAAAGCAGAAACTTAAAGGTTTTTATTCCAGCTTGACTTTCTGAACTTTAAACTCTGAACAGGACTGAAAGAAGGAAAAAAGCTGCATGTAGGAGACACACCTGAGGAGAAAGCAGGTGAGTTTACACACACACATTGTGTTGATGTCCTCTGGGTGTGCTGACCTGATACCTGAGGAAACCGCCTGATGAGTGTGTGACCTCATTCCCACCTGTGGGTTTAGACCTGCGGGTGTCTCTGTGTCCCGCCAACAAAGCCTGAGTCTCAGTGAAGCTTTCTATCAGCTCCACCCTGCATCTCACACCGAGCCGCCCAGTACAACCAGTCTGCTGCTGGCAGGCCAACCAGCAGACTGGAAACCTCATTACTACCTGTCACTGCAGTCGTGCTCCTGCTGGTGTTTGATTAAAATAACTGAAGAAATCACATGTTAATAATAGACTAAACCACTTCATGCACGTTTTATTGTGAAAGGCACAGACAGCAGTGACAGGACTTTCTGTCCTCCTCAGAGTCAGAATGAAACCTTTACCCTGTTTTCCTTTCATTCAGCTTAGCCTCAGCTGGGTTATAAGACACAGTGACCTGTTGTGCCATCAGGTGGTAGAGGAAGATGAAGTGGGACTCATATTTTAAAATGTGCATGCAGATTATGATCCCTGTTACCTGTGATACATCATATTAATGCCCTTTGTTAAAGGAGTCTGTGTGATGGTTACTTACTTCAGTCACTCCTCTTTTTATCCTGTAAATTTAAAGCTTTAAGACCTGAAGAAGCCATCGAGCCTGCAGCAGAAACAGCCAATCAGCACGCAGAGCCAGCAGAGGCCACACCCTCCGAGACGCCGCCCGGGGAGACTGCATCAGGTACGTGTACAGAAAGAAGGAAGTTCAGTCCAGGAGACACAGCGAGCATTTAGAAACAGCCCGGCCGGTCTGTCAGGATGTTCCTGTTTAGACGACTCTGGGACTGGGACCGTCTGTCCCATCACTGCAGATACAATCGGTCTGTTTCAGCCCTTTGGAAGCCCAGAGTTTGGATGTAGGGAGACTCAGAGATCTCAAGCTGGTTCCCAGTCCTCCACTGGGATTCCTTAAATTCACTGAACTCTGATGATGATAGGACTCTGCTGGTCACCTGATGTGGTCAAATACAGTCTGCACTCTTTAGGATGTAAACTAAACTTGCGAGCATGTCGTTGATTCCACGTGGCTCAGAGTGAAGCTGAGATCAGCCCCCTCGTACCCACGGCTCTGAACGCTCACGTTACCTGCTGCCCGTCACACCTGTGTCATCAGCTGATTGCATCCTTCACCTGTTGATGTCACGATGGTAACATTATGGCTTGTGTGTGTGTGTCAGCTTCTGGATCTCAGGATGTGGAGTCTGAAATCCAAGGTTGGTGCTGCTGCTGCATGCCTCCACCTTCATGTTAGCTGCCTGCATGTTAAATGTCTTCATGTTCCCTCCGTGCAGATGATCTGTTTCTGCTCCTCACCAACACATTGAACTTTATCTGCAGCCGTGTGGAGGTTTGTGTGTCTGCGTTTGTGTGGAGGTGGAGCAGAGTGATGGATGAACAAAGACCTGATCCAACAATCACTTTAAACACAGCAGTCAGCACAGATCTGCACCACTTCCTGTTTGTTGTTTACTCTCCGCCCTGCTTTAACGGGTTTAATTAAAAAGGCCCAAACATGTGCACAGACTGCAGAGACGCAGGAGCAGCTTCAGCTGCAACGCTGCTTCTATTCATCTTCATTTCATGTTATTGAAGGACTGAAGTCCACCTCCAGAACACACGCAGACACACAGTTTATTACACGTTAGTAATAATAAACTGTAGTGTAATAAACTCTGTGACCTTGGCTCTATCACTCAGGGTGCTGTGGGTGGCGCTGTTTAACGTGACTGCTGCACATGAGTTATTTTCTAACCTGCTGCATGTCGAGCAGCCTCATAAAGACTCAGTATTTCTGCATCTCGGGCCTGATGCAGACAGAGACAGCCCTGCTGTGAGTTCACAGCTTCATCAGACGCTGCACTTTACATAAATCATTCCTTCAGCACAGACTACAGATCAGGCTAAAACCAAACTCCACACCTGGAGGTGTGTTCAGCAGCTTAAATGAGAGCAGCCACACCATCCCAATAATGCTGCTTCTTAGCGCCCCCAGTGGTCATTCTGAAACAGTGTTTCTGAGTTCACTCATGCCTTTAAAGCAGTGCTTCTCAAATAGTGGGGTGCACCCGGTGCGCTACCAGGGAGGGCACGTCTGACCCCAGGGAACATGCTTTTTTTGCCGTACTAGAATAAATTGTAATTGCACATCCACAACAGTAGGTGGCAGTGGCGCTCTCATTGTCAGAGTGTGCGCAGTAAGTAATAGCTCTATGGTGCACTGGGGGTTTTTTGCCTACTCACAGCACAGAGCGGGAGTGTGTGGGG
This sequence comes from Archocentrus centrarchus, assembly GCF_007364275.1. Taxonomy (NCBI): domain Eukaryota; kingdom Metazoa; phylum Chordata; class Actinopteri; order Cichliformes; family Cichlidae; genus Archocentrus; species Archocentrus centrarchus. Next base: position 890,132 of record NC_044365.1, on the reverse strand, counting down.
GCGCGAAAGGTTTTCTTCTTCCTAGGGGGGGCATAACAGAAAATAATTGAGAAGCACTGCTTTAAAGAGAGACCACGGGACTGCACAGCCACACTTTCACACACTTCTCTGCTCCTCCTCCCGGCGCTGCTCACGACGTCGCCCTCTGCTGGAGACATGAAGCCCAGCATGTTGTAACTGCACGTGGCTGCTGAGCTGTTCTCCTTCACCTCGTGTCTCTGGTTTTATTCTTTAGCACGATGCATGATGGGATACAGTGCTTGGTTAGTGAGTTGGCAGCAGGGGGCACTTTAAGCCCACTGTAGTAAAACTGTACATTTGAGTGACTCCTGCATCTTCTTCATCCTCCTCCTCAGCTTCCTTATACTCCAGCTCATCCTCGTGACTTAATTTTAACTCAGTCTCCTTGTTTTTCTCTAGCTGCTGTGCCCCTCCCTCCACCAGTGGAAGACAGCTTTGTACCAGGTCAGTCAAATACAGCCAGGGAATTTGGATTATTCTGCTGTGGTTGGTGTTTGGGGCTCTGACACAAAGACAGGAGGCAGAGCTGGAGATTCTCAGATGTTCTCTGGATGGACAGAAATGAGTCCATCAGAGGGACAGCTCAGGGTCAGAGAGGCTGACAGGGTTTGGACATGTGCAGAGGAGGGAGGGTGGAGATGAAGATGGAGGAGGAAGACCAGGAGAAATAAGGAGTTCCTTCCAAGTAAATCAGTGGAAAGATTACTGATTAACTGAGAGGATTAATTAGTAAATCATTAGTCCTCTCAGGACTCGAGGGAGTGGACGACCCTAACCCTCCCACACATTTTCACATCATTTTCTCCAGGTTTCCTCCTCATGCACTCACAGAATGCGTCTTTGCCTTCATGAACATGAAGTTTTAATTCTGAGTAAACTGCAGCTGAAATATATCCAGAGGTTTATTTATTAAAATAATCATTAAGGAGAATATGCAGAGTACGGGCTGAATGTTCACCAATCGAGAACATTTGAGCAGATTACATTCAATTTAATGTTTTTATAAATGTTTGTAATAAATGACTTAAAGTCGGCATTTTGGGCATAAATATGTTGACTCCTCCATCTGCTGCTGCACGTGTGATCATGAAAATAACGACTGTCTTTGTCGCAGACGATCCTCGAGAGAGCGCGAGTCCTGATGGTGAGTAGTGTCTCTGTGCTGTCTCAGCTGCAGCAGCTGTTCACAGCTGTCACATTAATCCGTTATTTCTCCTCTGCAGGCGATGACGCCGACTCGATCGACACCACTGGAGGTGAGCTGGCAGACGATAATGAAACTTTATTATTTTAGTTTCCTGGTAAAATATGAGTGATGGTGGTTCTGTTTCCTGTTGCAGTTCTGCTGGAGGAGCGTCAGAACGAGGAGAGCGTGGGTGAGTCCCAAAGTGTGGGCCGGGGCCCCCCGGTCTGTGTTTGTTATGGCTGAGATACTGATGTCTGTGTTGATTGATTCTGTCAGGCTTCTCCTGAGGAGTTAGAAGATATTTGCCTACATTGTTACTATTAAATGTGCTTGTTTTTAATGCTCAGACTTCAGTTTCTTCCTCCTACCGTTCAGCATCAGGAGATGAACACGTTTATCTCACGTGTTGTGATTTGTTTAGTCTTTTTTGGAGTTTATTTCTCCACTCGCTGAGGTTTTGCTGTTTCGGGGAGGCCTGATGGATCTTTTTGGAGCTCAGTGTCCTGGTTTCTGTTTTGCTCTGAGGCCCACAGAACGCCTCAGGGACACTCAGAGCTTCACTGTATCAAAGGGGGCTGTAAGAAACTCGAGATTAAATCTCCTCTCCATGATGTGAAGGATTTTCTATAGTAAACTCATCAGTATTATAATACATTCTGCTCCTCCTGAGTGATTATTCCTCTAAAAGCTCTGAAAGTGTCAGAAAGAGATTAAACTGACCTTTGTTATCACCTCTGATGATGTGCTGAGATCTGAACTTTGGTTTCTGTCCTTCAGTGGAGTCTGGAGAAAACCTGACGAGCTCCAAACTCACACAGGAAGCAGGTTTGTGAAAATTAAACTTCAGTCTAAAACATGTATCTGACCACTGATTAAAGTTATTTTTGCTGTGAGAGAAATATGTGACCCATATTTGCTGGATTTTCAGGGCCAAATAATTCAGCTTCACATCCACCTTATGTTGGACCCAGTTTGTATTTTTACTTCTGGGCCAACACATTTGTCACTGTCATATCTGAGCTCGAAGGTGCCATGAAAGTGGCCCAGATAAAGACTTCATTTGTAGTCTGCATTTGTATTTGTAAGTGCCTGTGATTAATCAGCTCCCTGAACATGTGGAAATATTCAGTGTTGTTCTGAGATTTTTGATCCTTAACACTCTGTTAAAAATGGATATATGGATGGGTGGGTGGATGCATGGATGGATTGGGTGGATGGATGATGGATGATGGATGGGTGGATGGATGGATGGATGGATGGATGGATGGATGGATGGATGGATGGATGGATGGATGGATGGCTGGATGGGTGGATGGATGGGTGGATGGATGGATGGATGGATGGATGGATGGGTGTGTTGATGGATGGATGGATGGATGGGTGGGTGTGTGGATGGATGGATGGATGGATAGGTGGGTGGGTGGGTGGGTAGGTGGGTGGATGGATGGATGGATGGATGGGTGTGTTGATGGATGGATGGGTGGGTGGGTGTGTGGATGGATGGATGGATGGATGGATGGATGGATGGGTGGGTGTGGGTGGTGTGTGGATGGATGGATGGGTGTGTTGATGGATGGATGGATGGATGGATGGGTGTGTTGATGGATGGATGGATGGGATGGATGGATGGATGGGTGGGTGGGTGGGTGAGTGAGTGAGTGGATGGATGGATGGATGGATGGGTGTGTTGATGGATGGGTGGGTGGGTGGGTGGGTAGATGGATGTGTGGGTGGGTAGGTGGGTGGATGGATGGATGGATGGATGGATGGATGGGTGTGTTGATGGATGGATGGATGGGTGGGTGGGTGGGTAGATGGATGTGTGGGTGGGTGGGTGGTGGGTGTGTGGGATGGATGGATGGATGGATGGATGGATGGATGGGTGTGTTGATGGGTGGATGGATGGGTGGTTGGGTGGCTGGATGTGTGGGTGGGTGGGTGGATGGATGGATGGATGGATGGATGGGTGGTTGGGTGGATGGATGTGTGGATGGATGGATGGATGGATGGGTGTGTTGATGGATGGATGGATGGATGGATGGATGGATGGATGGGTGGGTGTGTGGATGGATGGATGGATGGATGGATGGATGGATGGATGGATGGATAGGTGGGTGGGTGGGTGGGTAGGTGGGTGGATGGATGGATGGATGGGTGTGTTGATGGATGGATGGGTGGGTGTGTGGATGGATGGATGGATGGATGGATGAATGGGTGGGTGTGTGGATGGATGGATTGATGGATGGATGGGTGTGTTGATGGATGGATGGATGGGTGTGTTGATGGATGGATGGATGGGTGGGTGGATGGATGGATGGATGGGTGGGTGGGTGGGTGAGTGAGTGAGTGGATGGATGGATGGGTGTGTTGATGGATGGGTGGGTGGGTGGGTAGATGGATGTGTGGTTGGGTAGGTGGGTGGATGGATGGATGGATGAATGGGTGTGTTGATGGATGGATGGATGGGTGGGTGGGTGGGTAGATGGATGGATGGGTGGGTGGGTAGATGGATGTGTGGGTGGGTGGGTGTGTGGGTGGATGGATGGATGGATGGATGGATGGATGGATGGGTGTGTTGATGGGTGGATGGATGGGTGCTTGGGTGGCTGGGTGGGTGGATGGATGGGTGCTTGGGTGGATGGATGTGTGGGTGTGTGGATGGGTGGATGGATGTGTGGGTGGGTGGGTGTGTGGATGGATGGATGGATGGATGGGTGGGTGGATGGGTGGATGGATGATGGGTGGATGGGTGGGTGTGTGGATGGATGGATGGATGGATGGATGATGGATGGATGAATGGATGGATAGATTACTGTTTCCTATTGTTTCCTCTGACAGATGTGAAATGTAACTTTTCTGTGGGGCGGGGCTTGTGTCACAGCTGATCGTACTCGGCTGAGCTTTATTGGCTGAGGCTGCAGCTGCCTCTGAAAGCCACCAGCTGTTCCTCCACACAGAGATCAGGGAGAGTGTATTTTGTAACTGGGCTACAAACAGTGTACAGATACCCCTGAAAGCAGCAGGTGTGTTCACAGCCTGCTGCTTCAGGATCTCTTTGAATCCTGTTCTGTTAGCTGCGATCACGATGTGATGATTAAAAGTAGAACATTACAACAACCTGCAGCTGGTTTTCAGTGTGGAAGAAGAGCAGGACACGTGAACCTCAGTCTTCACTGATGAATTTTTACTCTGCTTTCAGAGGCGGTGGTAGAAGCAGAGAACCAGCCTGAACCATCATCAGCAGAAACTCCAACAGAAACGGAGGCTGAGGGTGAGCTCCCTGCATCTTTTTTTTAAATCTTTATTTTACCGACTAAAATGTTTGAGACTCAGTTCTCATTTACAAACATGACCTGCCAGAGCAGGAACGCTTCAGCCTAACTTACACACACTAATGTAACATCATTCGAGGTGCTGCCATAACAGCCAGTTCCAAATTCACTTCTGAATTTCATCCTTCTGTCCACTTTTCCACTGCGTATGCTGGTCAGATTACAGACCCTCCTCCAACCTTTTTAGCTGTTTCCAGGCCAGCAGAGAGTCTCTCCTCGGTACCCAGGGTGCATCCTGGTCAGGTGCTGAACAGAATCGTCTGGCTGTGTTTGATGCGTCTGCTCTGAGCTCCTCCTGAATGATCTTGTCGTCCTTGTGTGCTTGCACGGCAATCTGACCTTTGGTGTCAGGTTTTCTGAGTTTCAAACCCAGAGCAGTGATCATGAACTTAGCCTAAGGCTGAGTCCAGGCAGCCTGCAGAGGACGCTCATTTCTGCAGCTTGTTTCCTGTTTCATTTTTTTGGTCCACAGCTCAGGGGAAGGTGAGGGTCCCGGTACATCGGCAGCTTCACCTTCACCCTCATTTCTCTTCCTCACAGTAACCAGTCTGGCAGGCTGGTGCACAGGAACAACAGTTTGTTCCACTCACGCGTGAACAAGACCCGAAGTATTCCAAACTCCTCCACTCTGGGCGAAAAGTCATTCCCAACCCAGACTGGGAACTCCTTTTTCTGTCCAAGAGCCATGTCTCCAGAATCTCTGGCTCTCACACTCGGTCGTCTGATGGAGCCAGATGGACCCCATGACCTCTGAAAGAGGAGGTCAGAGAGCTGCAACGATTCGTCAACATAATCGATGATGTCGACTACAAAAATGAGGAATGAAGATTGAAGAAAAATGAAGATTTTAATGTTGACGCATCATATTCTAAAACCATGTCGGTGATTTTGTAACTGCAATACACTACAGGACAATATGGGGGCAGTATTGCCTCCATTGTCTGCCAATAACAACAATACCAACGAAGAAGAACATAACGTGAACAACATAACGCTGGTGAAGCAAAAATAAAGCTGAATGCAGAGCAGAGCTTTCCTTCCACGGCAGCATCACTGCAATGCTGAGCGTTTAAAACGCCGGCACCCTGGAGCTGTGACGTCAGCTCTGGATGGGTACGTTAGTGCGTCGTAGATACCTGTTAATGTTTGTACAGTAATGTTTCTGTTAGTTTACCTGTCGGAAACAAGCTCAAGAATCAAGAAGACTTTATTGTCATATATATGTAAACATATAATGAAAACATATAATGAAATTTGCGTTCCAGAACACCCATCCAAGAGAAATACAAAAAACAGAAGCAAACAGGGCGGACAGGTGTCTGAGGTCGTGCAGCCGTTGCCGGCGCTACCTTTATCAGTCCCAGAAAAGGATACAACACACATCATAGGGTAGTTAGGTTAAAAAAGAGTCATCTGGTTCAGTGTTCGACATGAGCACCATACCAGGGTCCAACAAAACCACCTTAGCAAAGCATATTTGCACATTTAAAGCTAGGATAGCAATATGGTCGGGGAAGGGAGGGGGCAGGAGGGGATGCAGACGGAGACGAAAGGGTCAGGGCATTGTGGAGCCAGATGCCAGCTCCTAGCCAAAACAGTTCGCTGATAGTGATGGAAGTTCATCAGCGGCCGAGGTACACCAGATCCAGCTTCACAAATCACAGAGAGGGCCGAGGGGGAGAGCGACCGTCACACACAGCCCTGGAGAGACATGATTGCCAGCCCAAGGTCGGCTAAGGAGCCGAATCCCTGATTGTTTTTGGAACAGGCTGCTTGTTTTTTTTCCAAAAGCCTTCAGTCTCACTGGGGAACCATTCAGTAAATCCAATATTCCAAATTCGTTAGTTACTCTCCTCACCGTGCAGAACCGAACCTTATCTCCAGATCAAACCCCTCTCGCCTGCGAGCACGTTCTCAGCTGGGCTACTCGCCCGCTTTACGGCTCAGGTCCTCCAGGCTTTGAGTCTGAGTTTGTACGGCCCTGCACAGCCCATCCACCTGGGTCTGCAGCCTCTGCAGATGTCGAACTGCTGCCCAGATTTTCTTGATTTCCTGGTAAATCAGGTATCCTCCGAGCCCAAACAGAAGAGATACCCCTACCACATAGCCGAATGTGTAGACGTTTTCCACGTCTTCAACCTCGAGGGCTGAGAAGCACACAGGTCTCCACGAGCTCCAAGAATCGATGACGTATCCAACCGGATCTGTTCCACTCGGACACGCAGGCTCCCCTTTCCCCAATCTCATAGTGGAAAAAATTCGATCAATGGTGTTTAGGGCCCAGTTTGCCAGATCCATGTTGCTCTCAATCTTATTCTTATTCGGACAGTGTGTAAGAGACGCTCTCACAGCAAGCAGCAAGCAGGAGAGATGGGGAGGGCAGGGAGAGAGGTAGAATGCGACGTCTCCGTCAAGAGCATTCTATCTCTCATGGATGATGTTTGCTAAGCGCCACCATTTCAGTGATGTTAGCTAACGAGTGAAGGACAATAGTCCTTCAGACAGAATCACAGACATAGGTAACCCTTTAACACCGGGCGATCGCTGCTGAAGCGCCCGTTACTTGCCCTCAATAGCGGTGAACAGCTGATTAAGACGTGGCGTATCAGCTCGGAGTCAGGTGATCAAAGGAACGTTGATCAGCTGGCTTATTACCGTAACTCCGCAACCATTTGTCCTATCGAAAAAATGCAAACGGTTCCTGAAAGCCCAGAAATTTCACATCACAGCCATATAGGGGTATTACGGTATTTGCTGCCAGAAGTCCGCGAACAGCGGCACTTTTGAAGTATGTTGTGCCACGGGGGAAACATTCGGTGTCAAAGGGAGACAGGACGATAGTCTTTCACTCGTTTACTTTACTTTGATGTTGAGGTGAAACAGCACCTTTGAGAGAGCGAGGTCTAAACCCTGTTAAACTGTCGTAAGTTTGAAATCTCATCCTGCTTCACATGTCTGGGTCCAAACATCTGAAGTAGGGATGCGGCAATCCAATATTCAGTATCGGCATTGGTCCTATCCTGACCTCAATTACTGTATCGGATATATCGAATCGAATAAAAAATGCAATCAGATCCATTAAATAGCGTTTCGCTCACATTAGCTGCATTACAGTTCTCTGTCGTCGTCTTCTTGTTGTGGGTCTGCGGTTGACCAAACCAGCTTAGAGCTGCATTACCGCCACCTACTGGACTGCAGTGGATCAGGAGTTAGAAAAAGTTCTCGGTCGCTGTGACGGATTCCCTTTAACACTGAGTGGATCATCGCTGACATGTTTTTCCGCCTCCACCGCTCTCTGCGTGTTTGTGCTCGCTGTGCTGAGAATTTCAGCTGTTATTTTTTCTCTACTTCAGCTCCCAGAACAGATCACTATAACCATGGTTTGCTAGTGAGCGCCGCTATTAGCACTAATGATCATTCTGTACCGGAAGGACCCCTTCTCTGTCACAATATTATTGATACTTTAATCCCTGATTAGTGACTAAATATAGACCTGCAGTAGAAACGGATTTAGGAGAATGCTTGTGAATATAAAGCATTACAAGATTACGCTCACACAGCCCCCAGTTTTTCAACATAAACACTGATAACACAACAATAGCAATCAGCTGATTTACCTGCAGTCTGTCTGCACAAGTGCAAAGAGGTGGAGCTGGTGAGCTCAGGTGGAGCGGAAGGAAGCTTTTCCCCTGTAACCTCCATTAAACCTTTACTGGGAAACAAGTATTTCTTATCCAGTTACAAGGGAAATCGATGGAATAATCAATAGAATATCCATCCATCCATTCACTTTCGCTTATCCTGTTCAGGGTCGCGGGGGGCTGGAGCCTATCCCAGCTGACATAGGGCGAGAGGCAGGGTACACCCTGTACAGGTCGCCAGCCTGTCGCAGGGCCAACACAGAGAGACAGACAACATCCACACTCACATTCACACCTATGGACAATTTAGAGTTTCCAATTAACCTAACCCCATTAACTGCATGTCTTTAGACTGTAGGAGGAAACCGGAGTACCCGGAGAAAACCCACACAGACACAGTGAGAACATAATTGAGTACTAAAATAATCGATAGTTGCAGCCCTAATGAAATTTCCAACATACCATAAGCCAATGCATCACCTTCTCACATAGGAGCAACAGGATTCAGGTGATAGAGCGATTGTTGTAAGTAAAGTTCATTTATTTAGTGCTTTACACAGACAAAAAGTCACAAAGTGCTGTACAACAATTAAAACACAATATCAAACAAACAGATAAAACACCATGTTAAAGCATATTAACATTAACATATTAAAAGAAAAAGAATAAAGTCCACAGAAAGCTGGTTAAACAGAAAAGTTTTCAGCTGTTTTTTAAAAGATGTCACAGAGTCAGCTAAATGGAGCTGGAGTGTAAACAGCTCCAGAGCTTTGGTGCCACTGCCTGAAAATCTCTGTCCCCCTGGTTCTTAGTCTTGTACGTGGGACAACTAAAAGATTTTGATTTTGTTGTGTGAGAGACTGTTGACTTATATAAAATGTATCCAGGCATTTGAAAACAATTGTTTAAAAAAAAAAAAAAAATCGAATTTGTGTTGTTGTCGGCAGATATCCAAATGTAAAATATCGGTATCGGTATCAGACATTAAAAAAGTAGTATCTTGCCATCCCTAGTCTGAATCAGCCATTTCTTTGCTGTGATGCCACGAAGCTGAACTCTAACATGTCTGTGATTGTGTCTGTGATTGTGTCTGTGATTGTGTCTGCTTGCAGGAATGGTGGAGAAGCAGGCCGAGGAGAAGCTCAAAGAAAAAGGTACAAACGGATTAGATTCAGTTTCCTGTGTTTCATTTCTCTGCTGTTTTATCATCACCTCTTTTTCTCTCTTTTCTCCAGCAAAGAAGAAAAAACCAAAATTACTGAACAAGTTTGATAAAACCATCAAAGCAGAAATCGATGCTGCAGAGAAGCTTCGCAAGAAGGTACGAAAAACAACAAAATAACACCTGTGTGTGTTCCTGCAGCATCTACACACGAGAACCTGCGGCGCTCACAGCGGTTACTTCAGGATCATCGCCAGAAACACAAAGCACATTTCAGCACGTTTCAGCTCTCCTTTGATCTTCTTGGCAGTTTGAAGCCAAATGAAACAAACTGCAGGCACCTCTGAGAGAACGACCTGTGATTTTCTCCTTCTAAACTCTGAAGTTATTATAAGCTCCAAACACTCTTCATTATTCAGCCTCATAGGTTGAAGCCTGTGAGCTTTGTCCTGACTCCAACACACAACAGTACCAAACTAGTTTAGAAATAATGCTGTCATTATATCACACAGATGGTGCTGTGATCCACAGTGAGAGTAGGGAGCAGGTGGAGGAGAGCCTGCAGAGGTGGAGGTATGAAAGTAGAAATGAGACCAAATCCATGTGTGTGGATGAGAGTGAAACTGCGAAGAGCAGAGGGAGTGAAGGTGGAGTTTAAATACCTGGAGTCAACTATCCAACCAATAGGTGGTGCATGAGAGATTTGAAGGAGAGGGTGCAGCAGGTGGAGTTAAGCATCAGGGGTGACCTGTGACGAAAGGAGATCAGCCAGAGTGAAAGGGAAGGTTTAAAGATGGCAGTGAGACCTGCTGTTATGGGACAACATCAGAGGGACAGCTCAGAGTCAGAGAGGCTGAGATGGTTTGGGAGGGTGGAGATACTGGAGCTTCAGGCAGGAGGAGAAGAGGAAGACCTCAGAGGAGGTTCACAGAGGAGGACATGCAGAGGGTTGGAGTGACAGTACCCCTGCAGCCACTCTGAGTCCCGCCGGTCTGTGCAGATGAGTGAAATTAAAGAAAGAGCCAGTTTCAGTTCAGCCAGCTGCAGATCAAACATCTGTTTGCATCCATGCTGACATCAGGTCATGTGATTCACAGGCAGCAACACACATGTTAAAATGATTCATGTTTGTACAGTTTTGAAATGAGCAGTGATAAATAAAGGATCACTCGCTGATACGGTAACAAAAAAGCCCCTCTGAGACCACATATTTAAACCTGTTGAGTTTGTGATGTAATCAGCTTGTCCCTCCCTCTCTGTCAGGGGAAGGTGGAGGAGGCGCTGAAGGCGTTTGAGAGTCTGGTGCAGCAGTACCCGCAGAGCCCCCGCGCCCGCTACGGGAAAGCACAGGTACCCCGTCAGTTACAGCGAGCTGCTACTGCGTCAGACACACAACAGCAGTAACACGTTTCTGTGTGCAGGCGGAGGATGACATGGCCGAGAAGCTGCGCAGTAACGACATGCTGCAGAGAGCCATCAACACCTACAGAGAGGCCGCTGAGCTTCCTGACGCGACCTCCGACCTCCTGAGAACAACGCTGAAGAGGCGAGCTGAGAGGCAGCAGTTCCTGGGTAACACACAACAATAATGCAACACAAATTTATTAAAAAGATAGGTGCCTGTTAGCAAGCACCAGTGCACCCCTGTATCAGATACTACGCATTTATTTACCAGAGAGTATTAGGAAGAAGCTTTGTGGCCAGTATGGGCACCAGGCTCTAACCAGCTGAGCTAACCAGCCGCAGTCCTGTGTGTTTGACAGTATAATAGAGACACTGGTCACAAAGACATGAGGAGGGCGCTAACGAGCTAAATGAGGGACACTGATGGACACAATTGTGTTCCATGAGTAAGGACCTAATCTTTAAACCTTAGATCTCAGGCTTCATTATTCCTCAGAGTGTTCCTGAACATAAGCTAAACTTGACAGGGACCATAAATATATCTCTTAGTTTAATTCTCAGTTTTTATTTCACCCATTTTCACTAAAAGTCCACATCGTTAGTCCACGCTCTTTGGTTAGCACCAGTGTTAGCACCATGCTGTAACCTGAGCTAAACCACCACACAAACATTTTACACTTTCCTGATTTCCTCTTCCCAGGTCGGATGAGAGGTTCTCTGGCAACTCTGGAAAGGCTGGTTCAGATCTTTCCCGAAGACATCAGTCTGAAGAATGACCTGGGTGTTGCCCATCTGTTGCTAGGCGACAACAAGGGGGCCAAGAAGATCTACGAAGAGGTGCGTGAGCGGCAGTAACTTTAACAAACACACAGATCCTTTCAGGTGTTCTCTGCCTGTACAGGTCTGTGATTGGCTCTCTGTCCTCTGTGCCCTGCCCCCTTAGGTTCTGGCAGTCGTGCCCAGTGACGGCTTCGCTAAAGTTCACTACGGCTTCATCCTGAAGTCGGAAAATAAGATCGCAGAGAGCATACCATACCTGAGGGTAAGCACACACGTTTTCATGTTTGTAGGTACATGTGGGGACCTTCAGGTTGTGCTTTCACCTGCGTTACAGAGACTGCGTTACAGAGGGTCAAAGAACCCAAATTTCCTATATGAAATATTAAAAATCAGGACAAAAAGGTTTCCTGTACTGAATCAGTAGATCTAGCCAGTTTTTCTGATTTCAATTCAATTTTCAATTCAATTTTATTTATATAGCGCCAAATCACAACAACCTGTCGCCTCAAGGCGCTTTGTATTGTGGGTAAAGACCCTACAATAATACAGAGAAAACCCAACAGTCAAAACGACCCCCTATGAGCAGCACTTGGTGACAGTGGAAAGGAAAAACTCCCTTTAACAGGAAGAAACCTCCATCAGAACCAGGCTCAGGGAGGGGGGGTCATCTGCTGAGGGGGGAGAGAAAGACATGCTGTGGAAGAGAGCCAGAGATTAATATCAATTAATGATTAAATGCAGAGTGGAGTATAAACAAAGTAAATAAGGTGAATGAAATGAAACAGTGCATTATGGGAACCCCCCAGCAGCCTAGGCCTATAGCAGCATAACTAAGGGAGGGTTCAGGGTCACCTGATCCAGCCCTAACTATAAGCTTGATCAAAAAGGAAAGTTTTACGTTAATTTCCTGTTCCAAAGTCAGATATTCGTGCTAAACATGAGCAAACTTTAAAATGAGGTGTGTTCCAATAATCCCTGTGAGCTGATCTAAACACTGAGTTAGGAAATGATATCCTAAATATGGCCATCTACGGTTCAGGAGTCCCAACCACCTATTTTGAACTGTGAATCATTTAAAGTTGCAATAGTACTCAAAGAGTAAAACTATGGAGCCGGGAATGAGCAGAATGGGAACGTCACTGTCACATTTTCCCTTTCTGTCTCCCCAGGAGGGTTTGGAGTCAGGTGAGCCGGGAACAGACGACGGGCGCTTTTATTTCCACCTGGGAGACGCTCTGCAGAGGGTCGGAGACAACAGCGTGAGTAACGCCTACCTTTGGGATGTTTCGCTCACAACAGGCCCTCTATGGGCTTGTTACACTTAAAATAGTCAAAGGGGACATCACATCCAGTCGTGCAGTTCTCAGTTTTTGTAGCCTCGTGTTGGAGCTGCTGCGCTGGGTTTAAGATACGAGTGTCGCTTTTTAACCACTAATTTAATGATAAATCTGTGCAGAAGCTCTGAGATTATACGGAGGGAGATCCTGCAGCGGTTTGGAACAGTGAAACTTTCTGCAAAGATCGCAGCATTTTCTTTGCTTCGTTCTCCTCTACTAGCACTAATGTGAAGGTTTAGTCTGAGTGGCGACACCTGTTGCTCAGGAGAATACTGCAGCTGGTGCTCACACATTCAGCGCAGGTGTAAATGATACTGAGCTGGGCCAATGTCACCGCTTGCATCCAAAGTGACCAATGTGGCAACTACAGCAGACTCCCAACATTACAGTCCTGCAGTTTCACCTGCTGGCCAGAAGGTGGTGCTAAGGACAGTCTGAGCGCCTTCATAGATAATCTCAAGTAAACTTGATTTCACCAACTTTATGGCCACAATATTAAACACATTAATGAGTGCTGAATGGTGATCTGAGCCATATCTTTAGAGCTTTATATAATCTATATAATGGTGCAGCTCTTATTACCGCTGCAGATACTCCCCCCCCCCCATTTGGTTTAATGAAAGAGTTTCTCATGTATGCTGTAAGCATTTCTTATATTCTGACAGCAACTAAGGAGATCACACAAAGTTTGGTTTTTATTGAAACTGTACTGTGTGGCTTTGCTCTGAAATCTGTGTTGCCTGTATGGGGCTCAAACCTGTGACCTTGGCATTATTAGCACTATGCTCTAACCAGCTGAGCTAACATGGTACGCGGTGGAAAAATGAAACCCTGGATTCTGCTGTCTAACTGCCACTCTTTAGTCCAGTGTGAGTGTTACCTTAAAGAACCCACCGTCTCTGTCTGCAGGCGTACCACTGGTATGAACTGGGTCACAAACGCGGCCACTTTGCATCAGTGTGGCAGCGCTCGCTCTACAACGTGGACGGCCTGAAGGCTCAGCCCTGGTGGACGGCCAAAGAGACTGGATACACGGACCTGGTGAAGGTGTGCTGTTGCACTGTGCAAACATTCACATGTACAATTTAGAGGTTTTTAGCACAGAATAATTTCTGTGTGGTGTATTCAGATGTTGGAGAGGAACTGGAGGACCATCAGGGATGAGGCTCTGGCCGTAATGGACCAAAACACCGGACACTTCGTACCTGAGGAGGAAAACCTCAGGGAGAAAGGAGTCTGGGGCCAGTATACGCTTTGGCAACAAGGTACACAGGAAATTAGATATTTTATAATCAGTTCAGGGGTTTTCCTGCCTCAGAATCAAACTCATTAGCATCACACAGTGAAGGCAGTGAGTTTGTCTATCTGACTGAAATCTTTACATTTGCTGCTTACTTCACACCATTAGCACCATGAAATGACTCTGGGGCACCAGAGTGCTTTCGTGATTTAGTTTCTCAGATGTGACTCAAAGCTGTTTTTCTGTGTCTTCACTTCATGAAATCATAATTTCTTTCTGTGTGCATTCAGGGAGAAAAGTTGGAAACGCCTGTCAGGGCGTCCTGAAAACCTGCTCGCTGCTGGAGAGATTCCCTGAAGCTACAGGCTGCAAGCGAGGACAGGTACAGAAAACATGGTTATTCCTGCTGTTACGATGGACGTATTAACATGGCTGTCTATGGGGACTGGCTCACTGTGGGGGCCTCAAGCAGTCAGTAGAGGCACTGCAGTTCTTTAGAGGTGTTTAGAATTACATTTGTAAACAGCAGGGGGCGATAGTAATGCAACAACCAGCAGGCAAAAACGAACCAAAAACAGGTGAATTCTGGCACTGTTGGCTTGCCATAGAGGTACTTTTGGCCCCGTAGTCACAGAAATCGTTTCTGCTGCAGAGGAAGGAAAAGATGGGGTTCTCCTTCGGCTCTGAGGATGAGGAGTCTCTGTGGAGGTGATGCAGCTGTGATGGAGAGGGTGATGTTACAGTTAGGATAAAAACTGCGGTGCAGATTAATCTGATCTTTCACAGCTGGAAGTATCGCGGCGTTTTACAATCGGGGTGACTCGGAGTGTTTAATCCGCTCGCCCTCTGACCGCCCTTCCTGTCTCCGTGCAGATTAAGTTCTCCGTGATGCAGCCCGGCACTCACGTGTGGCCTCACACCGGACCGACCAACTGCCGGCTGAGGATGCACCTCGGCCTCGTCATCCCCAAACACGGCTGCAAGATCCGCTGCACCAACGACACCCGGTACGCCGCTCACCTTCATCCCCTTCATCCTCCTCATCGACCTCTTTCCCCTCATCATATATTCCTTCTGTCCTCATTTTGTCTCCTATCATTCTTTCCTTTTCTTATTTCCTCTCACTGTCTTCGTGCCCTGTTTCCTCTCCTTGTCTTCTTTTCTCAACTTTCCTTGTGTTTGAATGTTTCCTCTCATCACACATATAACCTTGTCTCCTTTCCTTGTTTGTGGCCATATCTTACACCCCTCTTTGTTTCCTTTGCTTATCTTGTTTCCTCCATCCTTGTTTTGTTTGCTTTTATGTTTACTCTTTTTCTCTTCTTTATTGTTTCCTTCTTTGTCTCATTTTCTGTCATCGGTTTACTTCTTCTCCTTGTCTCCTCTCCTTCCTTCTTCTCACTGGTCCCCAGGTCTCCTCTGCTTCCTTGTTTTTTCTCATTGCCTTGTTTCTTCTTCTCCTATAAGCATGTCTCCTCTGCTCCTCTCCTCGTTTCCTCTGATCCTATAACCTGGTTAATCTCCTTGTTTCCAGTACTTGTCTCCTTTCTTCATACTGTTTCCTTGTTTCTGTTCTTTTAAAGAATCTTGCATCCTTTTGCTGTTTCCTTTCCTTGTGTTGTCACCTTTGCACCTTTCTTCCTCTTCTTACCCTGTCTCCTCTCCTGCTTCCTTCTTTGTACCCTGTCTCCTCTCCTGCTTCCTTCTTCTTGACCTGTCTCCTCTCCTGCTTCCTTCTTCTTGCCCCGTCTCCTCTCCTGCTTCCTTCTTCTTGACCTGTCTCCTCTCCTGCTTCCTTCTTCTTGACCTGTCTCCTCTCCTGCTTCCTTCTTATTGCTTTGTCTCCTCTCCTGCTTCCTTCTTCTTGCCTTGTCTCCTCTCCTGCTTCCTTCTTCTTACCCTGTCTCCTCTCCTGCTTCCTTCTTCTTGCCCCGTCTCCTCTCCTGCTTCCTTCTTCTTGACCCGTCTCCTCTCCTGCTTCCTTCTTCTTGCCCCGTCTCCTCTCCTGCTTCCTTCTTCTTGCCCCGTCTCCTCTCCTGCTTCCTTCTTCTTGACCTGTCTCCTCTCCTGCTTCCTTCTTCTTGCCTTGTCTCCTCTCCTGCTTCCTTATTCTTGCCCCGTCTCCTCTCCTGCTTCCTTCTTTGTACCCTGTCTCCTCTGCTGGTCTCTTATTTCCTCTCTTCTTTATAACCTCGTCTAAACTCTTCTTCGTGTCCTTCTCTGCAGGGAGTGGGAGGAGGGTAAAGTCCTCATCTTCGACGACTCCTTCGAGCACGAGGTCTGGCAGGAAGCCGACAGTTACCGCCTCATCTTCATCGTGGACGTGTGGCACCCGGAGCTCACGCAGTACCAGCGGCAGACTCTGAGCCCGATTTAGACCCGATACAGGCGGGCGGCGAATCACGGGAGAGGACTTTTTCTTCTTCTGTGGTTGAAAGAGCTGCGAACAGCCTGAGTCCGAGCGGACGGGCTGACGTGTGATTTTGCTCGTGTGTGGATAAACTACTAAAAGGCTGTCGAAGGATCAGACATCAGCCTGAAGGATTTCGGGGTCGTACTACTGACTGGCATCAAACTGAACTCATGCGGTACTCGTTACAGCCGAATGTTTCGCCTTCAGACTGAAACAGAGTTTTCTGTGTTTTGGAGGTAAATGAAAGTTAAAACACTAAAACATCCGTCGGGTGGATGAAAGCAGCGCAGCAACAGCGAGAAACCAGAAGCCTGAGCTTCAGCTCGACCGCGGTGCAGTTTTCATCCAGGCGGGTTTTCATTTCTCTTTCATCACTTTTGCACAATAACAAGGTCACGCGGGGTCAGAAAAGATGATTTATATTTGTATTAAAATAAAAAAGAAAGAGGTGTCTCCTAGTGTTTCTTCTGATGATGATGATGATGTGTCTAACGCAGCCCGTGGTGGAAGTGGGACGAGCCGCGCTCACACCGTTTCCTCGCGGTTCTGCTGTGGTTGATGATCTGGCCTCACATGTGCGTCTCGCTCTCTTTCACGCACACACATGTGGGTCTGTGCTCAGCAGAGTTCATGATTTCCTGAACACTTTACTCATTTAACGAGGTGATTTTTACAGTTTACGTTAATGTCAAAGGTCATCTTCTGAAGCTGAACTCTGCTCCGTGGAGGGCGGAGCCCAGAGGAAGAGGATCCCTGAGGTCAGTTTCACAGCAGTGATGCTGCGACCTCTGTGACGAACGGTTTACTGCGTTATGTTTGCCGGGTCATCATCAGCGGTTACTGTGGACGTGATCGATTTTGTGGTGAACTTTTCACAATAAAATTTCACGCTGCCATAAAAACGTCCAAAAAGCACGAGTCAGTGTTCCCTTCAAAATAAAGGTCCCACTGTCAGAATAAAGCTCGCTGTGAGCAGAGTTGGTGTAAATGTTTACTTCTTTACATTCATTGAAAGGAAATACATTACATTGGAGTCGAGTTTAGCCCTGATGATGAATCATACACACTGCAAAGATCTGAGAAAGTCGCCTCTGCTTTTACAAACAGAAACGATCCACCTGCACCTTTAATCTGAAAGCTGCAGGAAGTGATTTCAGAGATCTCAGGATGACATTTTAGCCCAGTGAGTCACTTTTTTGCAGTGCAATAATACTAACAACAACAAGAGTAACAATAATAATAATATACAATCTTCAAATACATTAGAAAACAACAATCTTTTCCTTCACTGCAGGAGAGGTTAAAGGTGAGTTTGGCATCCTGTGGTCTCTTCATAGCAAAATCATTCTCCATGCACGTAATCCAGTGCCTTTATTTTGAAGTTCCTGTGCAGCGTGGGTGCAGAAAGGTGAAACTGATCTACCAAAGTGACGTTTCTTCAGGCCGTCCTCGATGTTTCCCGCCTGCACCTCCTTCTGCTGGAGTCCAACTTTTCGTTCATGTTCAGATAAAAAGCAGAAAAACTGAACGTTTGTTTCACATTCAGACGTCTGAAGGTTTCACCAAACACAGAGCGACACGTTTGCATGTAATTACGCTGCAGTTTGTCCCGTCAGGAAGCTGAGGGCGCTCTGCTCAGCTAACGTGATTATTATTTAACTCACGCTGCAGCCAGACGTCCACGAACGGCATTTAAATTTGTCGGCCTTAAAGCTGCTTTAACTGTATTTTGGCCACTGGGGGGCAGCAGAGCACCCCTTAAATTTGTTACCCAAACGTTTTCATGAATTTGGGCTGCTGTGTGTGTCCATGCGACAAAATGAATTTACTCTCTTCAGAGGGAAACTCTTCATTCGTCCTGGGAGCCTTTTCTCTGATTCAGGTGATAGAAAATACTAACTGTGGCATTCTCAGAGTTTTTCAGATTTATGACATGAGCTGTGTTTAACAATAAATGTAATAAGTAGAGTATAAAAATAGTTTGTGTACTGAATAAAGTAATACTCATTAGGTGGATTTATAAAGTGTCCACAAACGGCTCTGTTCACCCATATTTGGTGTTTTTGTCTCTCAGATCAGGAACAGTAAACACTGATGTGAAATTTTAATGCTGTTTCTGGTCTCTTATAATTTAGTCTATGAAACACTAAAGTGTCAGATATGAAGCCCGGAGTCATGACTCGTTACATCCAAACACACAAACGCAATGCAGCCGGACTCACACAGCAGTTCGACGAGGATTGGGGCGAGTAAACGAGGTCATCGTTGTGAGACTGTCGTCTGTGTTTAGATGAATCCTCTGAAACGCTTCTTAATCTGGACTCGAGTCTAACGTCGCTCAGGGCGCAGCTTTAAATAAAGTTTCAGCACATTTGATCCTGTTTGAGTCACCGAACCATCATCAGTCAGGTCTGTGTGTGTGTGTGTGAGTGAGTGTGTGGCTGCTGTTTGTTGTTGTGAACATCAGGACAGATGCTGCTGGCTGGAGAGAGGCTCAGCTGTGAGGCATTACACGGCTCAGAGACAGGTCAGAGTGTGTGTGTGTGTCTGTGTGTGTGTCTGTGTGTGTGTCTGTGTGTGTGTGTGTGTGCTGTTCAGGAAGTTCAGATCAACAGGACGAAAGGACACGAGTTCAAACCATCAGCTTAATCCACAGCTGGTGCTGAGAGTGTGTTGAAGTGGATGTTGTGCATGTTTGTGATGCTAGCATGTACACTCAGTGTGTGTGTGTGTGTGTGTGTGTGTGCGTGTGTGCGTGTGTGTGTGTGTTCAATCCAGGGCCAGTAGCGGCGTGCTGGTCTCTCTGTCCGTCTGTCGCAGGGTTCCTGGTTCCACCGCCGACTGAGACCTGAAACATAAACGGTCTCAGCAGCTGATCGTCCTGCAGGCTGTTCAGTTTTATCACAACTACATAAAATACACACATATACAGTTTATACATGCAGTGCTGTAGAAACAAAGTATCTCCTGATTTCTTTGGTTTTTGCATATTTGTCACGCTAACGTTCAAACTAATGTTAATATCAAAGATGACCTGAGTAAATCCACAAACACAGGTTTAAATGATGGTTTCATTTATTAAGGGTACAAAGCTCTGCAGCCCTGCCCCCCCTCTGTGAAACTGCCCCCTCATTAATCATCAATGAGCTGATTAATTTCAGCCTCACTCAGGCCGGATCACCGCAGACCTGCTGAATCAGGAACTCTGACAAAGTGAAGCTCAAAGATCTCAGAACGCAGCACATCATCCACGATCTACAGAAGGAACAGAGTCAGGAACATCTTCCAGTCTGAAAGGCTCACAGAGACCTCTCTGAGGCTCTGCGTTCATCACACAAGAACCCAGAACAACATCTGAGGAACTGCAGGCCTCACGTAGCTCCCTGAAGGTCAGAGTTCATGATTCAAGCTCCAAGGAGAAAACCACTGCCGACCAACAAGAACTCAAAGGCTCAGCTCACATCTGCCAGCAAACATCTGGATGATTTCTGACACGTCTTTGCTGCTTCCAGGAATTCTACCAGGAAATCCTGAAGGACAACATCCACCCATCAGTTCATGCCCTGAGGCTCAAGAGCACTCAGGTTATTCAGCAGGACAGTGATCTGAACCTGAGCAGCAGCTCCACCTCTGGATGGATCAAAAACAAAACAAAGGTTTTGGAGCGGCCGAGTCAAAGTCCAGACTGGGATCAGACTGAGACCTTTGACCTTAAACGGGCCGTTCATGCTGGAACAAAGTTCCTCCACAGTGATGAGAAAGACTGACTGCCAGCTCTCCCAAACCCCTGAGTGCAGGAGCTGCAGCAGCTTTTAGATTTCAAACCTCTCGACATCCACCAGGTTACTGCTCACTGCTCAGGCTTTGGGAACGTGGTGCGCCGCGTCTCACCAGGTTATTTATAGCCCCGCCCCTTAGTGTTTGTCAGAGATCTGCTCACCTTCCCTTGTGTGCTTCCTGTTGGTTTCAGGTTGGGAGTTTATTGCCCTTTTGGGTTTGGTCCTAATCCTGCTGACCACCACAGTGTGTGGCTGAAACAAAAACTCTATGTCATCATCAGTGACCCCAATCCTGACCCTACTCTAACCATCACAATGTCATTTTAGTCTTTGGGCCATTGGTGAACAAAGAAATAATCACTCTAATAGACACGCATCAAAATCTATTCATCTTTATTGCAGAAGAAGGTTGCAGAGGGGTGGAGCCTATATGATAAAAGGTGCCCCGTGGACAGGTGACCACTCCAACGCAGCGCTGACAGAAGGTGACACGCATGCTCACGGCCAATTAGAGCCACCATTTAACCTTTGGACTGCAGGAGGTCCCAGCCCAGGATCTGACACATCACACCTGGTTTATTTCAACCAGGTGTGATTCCTTTTAATCTAATGTGGCTGAATCTCCAAAAAAGAGGCGGAGCCACAACGGAGGCATTATAAGAAATTCAATCTTTAACTCCACCTGCTCCTTCACTCATCCTCACCTCTTCATCATGTCTTTGTCTCCTCCTCCTCCTCCACAGTTCTCCCTGACATGCAGGGCATCGTAGGTGAGCGTGTACTCGGTCTCGTCGTTGTAGTCGGGTCCCAGCAGCGTTCGCGCCCAGATGCCCATATCGTACGGCGGCAGCGTCCCACCAAACTCGGACGGCAAACACTCGGGATGGATGAGCTGGTGGAGCGAGTTCAGGTTGTTACCGTGGAGGAAGATCTGAGGAGAGGGAGCAAAGATGAGACGTTAACCTCTTAGCATCTACCAGCCCATTGGCCACTCATCTAGGGTCAGGGTCAGGTTAGGGTCAGGGACAGGTTAACAGCCACCTATCATTTTCTGTTTGGAACAAGGACCGGAACATTTATTTACCCTTTTCCTGGTCTTGTCTTTGAGGAACGGCTTGATGATGGTGTACATGGCGTGAATGTACCAGGGCTGATTCACAAAGTGGATTCCTCCAAACCGAGCAGGGAAACTGTCCTGAGGAACAGAGAGCAGAGAAGGACCTTTCACCTCATTCAGTGTGAAGCTTACAGAGAGAAGAGGATGAGGTCTACCTGAAGGCCTTCTATGGCCAGTTTGAGGATGTTGGGCGTGAGCTTGGAGGCCTGTTTGAAGGAGAAGTTGCTCCAGTCGATGATGAGGATGAAGCCGTTGATCTGGAGCTCCGGATTTTCTATCAGAACCTCCAGAGAGAGAAGGATCGCCCGCAGGATGTCCGTGAAGGAGTTCCTGTTGGGGGGAGGGCGGGTGTTTATGAGCAGCTGATCGATGGCTGAAGAGAGCGTGACGGCGCTTTAACCACAGCTCTGCGTTTTAGATCAGTCAGCACTGAAGTGACTCATGGCTCTTTGTGTTTTCAGTCAGTGCAGTGATGGATGAGTGTGTGTGGGCGTGCACGTCGATCACTGTGAGCGCGTCGTGTCCTCACTTTGATTTACAGGCTGAAATCCTTCGAGAAGCGCCGTCAGGTAGCGGAGCTTTTATTTTGAAAACCACTACCTGATAGACTGTGGGTGTGAGCTCTTTCAGTGTTTGCACCGTCCAGCCTTTCAGAAACTCTGGATTTCAGACGCAGCCTTCAGCTCAGGGTTGAAGCTGTGCTCACAGTTTCATTTTGTATGCTGGAGTTTTCACCTTGTAAATCATTTCAAAATGCACTGAATGTAAAACCCTTACAGTATTAGAGAGAAGCCCAAACCACTCGATTTACTGAACATTTGATACAGAGGTAAACGTCCTTTAAGCTGTAGGTGACAGATGGTTGCTACCTGGTCACATGTCATCAGTATCCTGCCCTCTCATTGGTGGTTGCTTCAAATGTTCCCATTGAAGTTAAATTTCCCGCCCACTTTTTTTTCCACTCGTAGTCACTTGAAGTCATTAAAAGTGCTTTGAGGCGTCTTTGTTGTGATTCGGTGCAATATAAATAAAACTGAAGTGAACTGAGATGAATTCTCTGGTCACCACGTTGCTGTGAACAGCTTCCTGTATGGGCGGAGCTTTAAACGTCTCCACTGACCTTCAAATCCACACAAACACCCGGGTCTGAATCATCAGGCTGATGAATTCAATTCAGCTTTATTTATATAGCACCAAATCACAACAGTCGCCTCAAGGTGCTTTGTATTGTGGGTAAAGACCCTCCAATAATACAGAGAAAACCCAACAGTCTAAACGACCCCCTATGAGCAGCACTTGGTGACAGCGGGAAGGAAAAACTCCCTTTAACAGGAAGAAACCTGCAGCATAACCAGGCTCAGGGAGGGGCCTGCACTGACCTCAGCTGCTACTTTAACTCAGAGGCACTGTCAATGAAGTTGTTGCTATGGCAACATTTCACTAATGAATAAAAAGTTGAATTTCAAATTCGCAGCAGTTCATCTAAAAACAGTAAGTTAGCGTTTCTGCTTCAGGACGTGCTGCCAGTGTTTAATATTTCAGGCTGGTTATGGTTTAACTGGTTAACTTGGTTCATCTTCACTGCAGATGCTGGTTAATTTCAGCCATCGTGGACTCTCTGCTGCACCATCAGAAGAGAAGAGAAGTGCTGGAAATGTTTAGCATTAAAATCTTTCTGTTTGTTCAATGAGATTCCACAAATACAGACAGATGGAAAACCTGCAGAAGATAATTGGAAAATAACGGTTTTGGTTTTCTATGAAGGGTTTTGCTTTGGTCAGCGGGACGAGGTGAGTTCAGGGAAACTGGGATAAAACCAGCGGAAATTTCAGGAGCTTTTCAAGAGCCGCTGATCTGTTTGGAGATGAACGAGATTAAAACAAACCCACCAGAAATTCAGCCTGACTCTACAGCTGGTTGGATAAATTAATCCAGGCCTACAGTTACGGCACCCCGCTGTGTGCACCTGGATCACAGGGTCCAGATTACTCATGGATTCTCTGAAAGCACTCAGATAAACAAGACTTTTACAGAATCAGTGTAGGCTCGGTTGTCGTTTCACAGACTGAATAAATGTTCGAGTCGTCCTCATTATAAAGATAAATGTGTGTGTTTACCTGCTCTGGTCCCAGTTGGAAGCAAACAGGATGAGGATTTTCCGCCCATGCTGGTCCGGAGTCTCCAGCACGCCCGGGAACCCGTCCATCAACGCTCGCTTAATGCCCGGATCATCCACCTGATAAACGTGTGCACATGTTAAAGGAGTCCAGTATCAGTGTTTCACTACACAAAGTACACATCTTATAGTGTACTCTGCACATCAAACTACAGACCAACCTTCCAATTAGTAGTGACCTGCTCTACCTCCTGAGCCACAACCACCCCAGAACATACCGGATACCCCTGTAAAAGCTGGCTGTGATGTTCCTAAGACACTAACTGCAGACACAGACCTTGAAGCTCTGGAACATGTCGAGGTTCTGCTGTCTGAACTGGAAGTACTGGGCCAGCAGTCTGAAGGTTTCCACCTGGTCGAACTTCCTGGCTCGGAGGAAGCGAAGGATGAAGTCGTCGTCCGTTCGCAGGAAACCGATGTCGGGCCTGGTCACGATCATGTCTCGAACCTTTAATGAGCACACAGACAAACTTTTAATAAAAGTGTAATGCAGACTCATCCTCACAAAGTCTCAAATTTCAGTCATGAATCTGTCCCTTTTTTCATGTCCTCTTTAGACTCAGAAGCATTTAAAGGACCCTTACAACGATGAAGCTGCTTCCCTCCAAATGAGCCACTAAGCAAAATTTAAAGAGATTAAATCTGATGTTTCCAAACATCAGCTAATTTTATGTGAGTAATAGTAACTTGTGTGAAGATAAGCTGATGGTGCTGATTCTCCGGCCTGCAGAGGAAGCTAAAGGAAAAGATCAGCAGAGCCAACAATGATCCAGCTGTTTGTATCAGCAGAAACATCTGCAGACTGACAGCAGTCACACCACTGAAGAAGAAGCTATCAGCAGAGGAAGTGATGATCACCTTACAGGTAGTGATGAGAAAATTAAGCTTTTGTGAAGCACTGAACCAACTGAACTCGAATTGTTTCGAAAATAGGTTCATTACTCGAAGCTTCAATTATAGCGCCCTCTCCTGGAAAAGTGCAATGCTTTCATCTACACACCTGCACGCACACGCTCACACACCTCAATGATCTGAAGCATCTTTGCATTGTTTGAGGCGCACACGTTATGACCAAATATCATGATATCAGGTTCTATTACAAACAAAGATGGATGAATGTGTGTGTTGTGTTATTGAGCAGAGTGCTGGGAAAACATAACTGGCTGTGCTTGTGTAACTACCGCTTTAGTGTTAATCTTGATACGACAGCGTCCGTCATCACGTTGAAAGGACGAGCCAGCAAAGGTTGTCTTTAATTCATAGCTCAGCAGTAACTGATGGTCATAACAACACTAAAACTGTGAGTATGAACCTGCTGACTGTCTCGCTCTCGCTCCTTCACTCGTAACCAGTGAATCATCTGAACCAGTCAGCTGATTCAGTCCGAGAACGAAGCAGTCGCTGCTTCAGACGTCATATGTCACGTGATTTTTTTCTCTCTGAAGCAAGCTTCGAAGCAGTGGTTCTCTGGAGTTGGAAGCCCAGGGTTCGAAGCACGTATTGAAGCTTCGGTTTCACACTCTATCACTACTCACAGGTAACAGCACAGGCTTCATTACCTGTGGTTGGTAGAAGGTTACACTGCACACAGCTCGGTGAATGTATCAGAGACCGACTGATTCCTCAGCAGTAGTTTAGCTTCAGTCCCCAAAATGTTACCAATGGAAGTTTCTTTGGCTTCCTCTGGTGTTCCCTTGTGTGTTGGTGTCAGGTCTGTGTGTGATGGGCTTCTCTCTGTTTTTAGTGACAGATTTTGTTTCCTGTGTGTTGCTTTCAGTTTTGCTGCTTCAGGTCTGTTTCAGCTGTGTTCAGTTTCTCAGGTGTCTCCACTCTGCCCTGATTACCCTTCTGTGTTATACTGTAGCTGCTGTGTCCCTGTGCCTGCTAACCTGCTAACCTGCTAACCTGCTCCTGCTCTGTTGGAGTCTGCTGTTTGGCTCCTTTTCCTGAAACTCAGTCCCCTGGGAATTGTGTCTTTCCTGACCTGTTGGTGAGCGGCTGCTGGAAGTTGCTGACGGTCAACAGGTGAAATTGTCCGAAAGAGGGTTTTGAACTCAAAACCTCCCTCTGATTGCTTTCTTTGCTAGCAGATTGCTGCGGTTGCCGGTGATTTTTATGACTTGTCTGCAAACACTTGCCAACTGACACTCAGAAAAGTGTAACTGCAAACAGAGTCGTGTCTTCCACACAAACTCCAGACAACCATGGAAATCTCCTGGTGACCAAAGCAATCGCAGCAAGGTTTCCTCTTTGTGACCAGTTTAACCCACCAACAGCCAGCAACCTCATTCAACCACCTGCCCGTGGTCTCCGGGTGTGACTGAGGCCTATTGGAGGACAGACCTGCCATAACTTCCACTCTGCTCAGTTTGTATATTCATGGCGCTGGGAGCTGAATTTTAGGATAACCTCATGAAGGGGAGCCAGCTTGGAGACCCAGAAAGCTTTTAGCTGTACAGGAAGTGCTCTGAAGCCGTGAGACAGGTGTGCGGTGCAGCCGTCTACCTGCTGGATGTCCTGGTGCAGCGTGTCCGGGTTCTCGTTCAGCTCGAGCCGAGCTTTCTCCGTCGTCTCTGAGCTCAGGCCGGCGTGTAGGTGAGACATCATGGATCTGGATCAACTCCCGATGTCCTAAATGGTTTATCCACCTTCTGACGAAGTGTCCAAGCTTCCTTTATTCCAACCTCTGGAACTCAAAGTCCAATAAAGACCTGCGGGGTGGTTTGATTGGCCCTTTTATGGTAACACAATCGTATTTGCTGTCTGTGTTTGTGGCGTCTTTGAGTTCAGATTTCACACCTGCCAAAGGGACCGAGTGAGGAGCAGTTTGATCCTTTTTCTGAGCAGGAAACAATCGTGGCTGTCTTGTGTGCGTCGTACAATCCACCGCCGCAGCTCATCGACCGACAGTCGCTGTTTTCGCTTACATCGTCGGTTCTCAGGAAGATGAAAGTCTTCAAAATCCTCTGAACTTCGGACGGAAAAAGAAAGTCAGCTTTCGGTTTTTGCTGCTGAGTTTCTATCCTCGTTGTCCTAATCCTCCTCCCACTCAGCTCCTTGTCTCCTCCTGCTCTCCATCGTTGCTCTTTCAGCTTTCATCCAGTGCGAATCTCTGCTGCGTCATGGTGAAGCCGTTTGGCGGTGAAGGTTGTGCTGCTCTGCGCTCAGCTGGGTATCGAAGAACACTCAGAGCTCAGTTGGACCTCCTCAGCCTGGGAGAGGAGACAGATGAAGAGGGACGGGTCATGAAACTGACTTTAAAGTCATCAAAGAGTGAAGGCACTGAACAAGATGTTTCTACTGCACCTGTTACAAACACACGGGTCAGTATTCCTAAACTAGAGTTTTATTGACAATGCATCAGTTAAATGGTATCAAATACAATCTCAGCATCAGCTCTGCATCTGAGGAGCCTTAAACCTGCATGTCTTCTGGTGGCCAGCAGAGGGCGACTCCTGCGGCTGTAGAAAGACTTTTGGTCCTATAGACATCCATAAGATAACATCCTCTCTTCTCTCCTCGCTCTCTGAAAACACTTTCCCGATGAGTTTATGAAACACCAGTTTCAGATCACGCTGAATAAATCTTTTTGAATTATGGTCACTACAGTCAGGAAGGAGGCTCACGCTCAGTGCCTAAAGACAGTCAGGGTTCAGATTACTGTGAACTCATCAGCTAAGATCCCATAATTCTCTTTATCTTTAGTTTATGAAACAAGAAAAGACGTCAGAGAATCAGGATTCAGGCTCGGCTCCAGGCTCCTGAATAAGACGAGCCTTTAAGCAGATGAAGCCACAGAGAAACCCTCTCTGACCGAGCGTGTGGCTCTCAAACTGAAACTAAAACGTGTGGTTCACAGCGCGAGCAGCCGTCTGGTTTCACCGTCCTGCTTAATAAGACTGATCTGGAGTTCTTTGCTGTTTCAGAGTTTAAGCTTTTTGGTTGTTCTGGTTGAATTTTCTCTTTATTCATACGATAGTTTTTCATTCTGTGATATTGTTTCTGTGGTGATTTTAGTGCTGTCTGTGTCATCAGTCCACTCTCCAGCTTCCAGTATCATCATCTGGGTCCTCTCCACAATAATCTCCACACTTACCAGCAAACATTGGGGCCCACACGGCCCACTGTGGGCCCACTGTGGGCCCCAATGTTTGCTGGGTACATTTATAGGAGCTCCTGCTGTCCTGTAATCAGTAAAAATATCCGTTACATTTATTATTGCAACAATAAAAATCAGCTTCACTCCAGATTCATCCCTGACGTGGAGCTGCTCAGGATCACCTGCTCACATGATGCTGATGGTCCTGATGGTCTGCTCCGCCCACCACAGAGCCCAGTCGCACCTGCCCTCAGGTTTAAAGTACCAGAGGTACAAAAGTTCCTTCTGTCTGACCAAAGGGTCAAATCCAGCTCAGATGTGAGAGCCAGATTTGACCCTTTGAAACGTGGGATTATCCAGGATGTGCTGGAAGGCTTTAAATTAATTTCATGTGTTAAATTAATCAGACGTCTGCATCACGTCGGTGTCACAGCAGGAACCCAAACCCTGACCAAAGGAACGTTTGTTTATCTAAAAATCCAGATTTTTCACCACAGACGAGCCAATAAAATAAATCAGAGTTTATACTGAAACATCTGCACAATTTTCTGTTTCCCTGCATGAGTTTATGATCTCAGTCCTTCTGACTGACCCCAGGTCAGATATGTTTACTTACTGTTTTTATCTTTGAATTTCAGAGCTGATTTTTGTGTACATTCATTAGTAGTTTATTGCAGTTTCCTTCTTTCTGTTGGTGCATTTTAGCATCTATTTTGAATATTTTCATGCTTCTTACTTCCTGTATCACAGACTCCACTCCCCCAATGCAGTTTTTGTGCTAATTTATTAAAATTTTTATTTGTTCATTTTAATGTTGCTTCCCTCTGTCTTTGTTTGTATTTTTTATTACATTTTATTTACTGTCTCCACGTTAGTTTTTTTTTATATGTATTTTCTCTGTCTTAATTTTTTACTTCCTATGGGCCAAACATCTGCGCCTTATTTCTAATTTCACGGAGGGGGTCGCTGCCCGCAGATGACCCCTGTGCATTGGCCTGTAGACCCCCACCCCCACCGCTCCACCCGCCGTCTCCATCTGCCGCCACATTAATTGTGTCAGACTGTGCGTGAAACAGCGGGAGCTGCAACATCTGCAGGAGCCGAGCTGGCGGCTCAAAGTGACCCTGAGGATGTGCGGGCTGCAGGCGTCCTCCTGCAGGCGTCCTCCTGCAGGTGTCCTCCTGCAGGAGTCCTCCTGAGCACCCTCCGCCCACCGCTCCTCCTTAGAAATGAGATTACTCACAGTGCGGAGAGCCGCTACCCGCCCGCTGCTGCTGCTTCAATCCCGGCCGTCCCGACTGGCCCGACGGCCCTCCGGCGGTGGTGCTGATGCTGGGGACGAAGGAGGCGGAGGCGGCCATGGGACAAAAGAGATCTCCGTTAGAGTCCAACCGGAAACAAGACGAGACGAAATAAAACGACACGAGCGTCCCTGAGAGGAGGAAGCGCGTCCGTCTGCATCATGAGGAGCCGGAGCAGGAGCAGGAGGAGGCGCGTTTCACTCTGTGCTCCCACAGAAGACGTCAGGATGCTCCCGCACCGTCAAGCCTTCATTCACAAACTGCACCACTTCCGGCCAACGCTTTCAAAATAAAACACACACGCAAACTCACGAGGCGCTCAGAAGGTTTCTGATGCCCGGAAACGATTTTTTAGGGAAAAGTTTAACCTTAGACCCTGACCCCGCCCCCTCAGGCATCACCTGACCGGAGGGATTTTCAGCTTTTTTAACTGTTCCGCAAACTTTTGAACAAAAAGGAGCAAAAATAAAGACTGAAACATGAAGAACGGTTTACGAGAGACCCTGCACTGATCTCAGTGGCGCCCCCTGTTGTTCCTGCTGCTCCCTCGCTGTGGACTGAGAGACTCATTTTAATGCTTTAGATATGAGACTGACAGGAGCCGTTTTTACTTTTCTGTATTTTATCACTTTCAGTTAAAACACCTGCACAGCAGGACTGAGCTGTCATGCTCTTAAACTCATATTTTTATAAAGCTAAACAGATGGTTTGTTGACCAGTTAGAAGTTCCATCACAGTGTGTGGAGTTTGTCAGACTCAGGACTCTCAAACACAGAGTTTTACCTAAATGAACTTTAAATATAAGGTGACATAAACTTTTAATCAGCTGTTGAACCTGAGTGCTGCAGATTTTCGCTGCTTTAAAAATATTAAATTTACATTTTTCAAAACGCAAATAAGAAAATCACCACATATTGATAACTGGCTTCAAAGAGCTGTGATCAGAAACGGTGATAAATCTTCTGTTATGAACTAATCATGTTTTATTTTCTCTCCTTTTACTGAGCACGCACGCGCTTTTATTTTGAACCCCAATCCGCCCGCTTCCGGTCTCGTTCACGTAAACAGCCCGTGACTTCACACACCTAAGAAAGCGAAGCGCGTTCGCGAATCAACCTGGACAGATTGTAGGTCGTACGCGCACCCGCACGAGCGCGCGCATGTTCGCAGATGATGAAGGCTTCAAATACGTCATTTTTCTTTTATTTTACACCGGAAATCATCAAAGTTCACTATCACAGATTTCATAAAACACGCTTTAATTTTTACTTAATTTATTTATAAATTAAAATTTTCTGCTTGATTGTTTCCAGTTTATTAATGTTTATTTATTTTTCCTAAAATCACATTTATCTCATCTTTAATATGTGGCTACTTACACATGTGATGATTAAGTTTATTTATTAAAAGTCATAATTTATGGTTTACGTCTACTTTTTATTATAAAGCACTTTGGTATCATTGTGCTTTATAAAATTTACTTATTTTATTTCATTATTTATTTATTTTGTTTATTTCTTGGGCCATAAGTAAATATATTATATTTAATATATTGCCCTCCTCTTCCCTTTAATTCATGTTTGTTATTTTCAGCCTCTGCCTAACATCTAATTATGACAAAAATAAAACACAGCTTCTCCCAGATTTATGTTTTCCTTTAAATAAAAACTGTCATTTAAATTTAAATAAAGATATTAATTTATGTGTCGTATGATTTTTCCTGATTAATTGATTTATTTATTTTAATATCAGATGTGTAAGTGAAAGCTTTATCCTCATTCCAAAGAGGCCAGTATCACCCAAACCTTTATGCTGGTCCAAACCTAAACAAATAACAAATCTTTATTATCATAAAATAAATAAGAAATTAAACTAAAAGCAGACAAACACAGGAGAAATAATAAAATCAATAAAAAGATGTTAATGAGAATGATCAATTAATGTCACATTTTAAATTAACTGGTGCCCATATTTAGTTTTTTATTATATTTGGTGCATTTACCTTTTTTAGTCTTGAAGTTTTTAAAATGATTTTGTCAGTTTTCACCACGCAAAAACTTTAGAGAAATTTAAAAATTAATAAAAAAAATGTATCAACTAAAACATTTTTAATGGTGTCATATCAGCTTTACATATTACTGTATTTATTCTGTTAATTTCTGCTCTAAATTAAACTGAAGATAGAACAACAAACAAACAAGCCCCCAAATTTTAACAGTTAGCATTTTAGATCTGGTTGTTGTTGTTGTTGTTGTTGTTGTTGTTGTTGTTGTTGTTGTTGTTGTTGTTGTTGTTGTTGTTGTTGTGGTGGTGGTGGTGGTGGTGGTGGTGGTAGCGGTAGTGTATTTATTTGTTTGTCGTGGGAAGTCTTTTATTGTGAAAGCGGACGTAGTCTTTATCGTCGCTGTGACGTTCTTCCTGTCGTGCTCAGGATCTCGGTGCTGTGAAGTTCTCCGTCGGGTCTCTCCTGTCTCCTTTCAGCCTGTATTTTATTAAAAATCTTTGTTTCCGGTTTCTAAATTACTTCTGTCGCGTTCCCGGAAGTTTCCAGCACAGGTTGGAGCAGGTGTCACAGCGCGCGGCGGTTTTTATTCCTCTTATTTCCAGGAAGTGTTACAGCTAACGTTAGCTCAGGGCTAGCCACTATTCAGCCTCCGGAGAGAATCAATAATCATCATCATGGATCAATCAGGAGTCACAGCTCAGACACCGAAGGTAGGACGCGCTCTGTGCGGGCTTTCCTGCCGCTGTTACCGGTTAAACTTCACGGCGCTGCTGCGGCTCACGGAGCCGGCAGGGCGGCCCTGTCCTTTAAAGGCTCGGGCCGCAGATAACCCGGGTGTGACCGGGCTGTGTTATTTTAGATAACAGCTGTTGGATGAGCTCACCGAAGAGGGCCGCAGGCAGCCCGCTGTGACCCGGACCGGGCCGGTGTTGTGCCGATGTTTGTGTTTTTATGTGTGATGTGGGTAATGAGCCTGTAGCCATCAGGATTTATGAAGGTTTATTGATAAAAATAAGAAATGAACTGATTTCCGAGCATCTTTTTGACTCCGTTATTGTATCTGCATTATAATCAGCACGGAGCTCTTAAAATGTGATGTTGTGTTTGTTTCTGCTGGCCTCAGATCGGTCTTTAAAGACACATTTTAATGTCAGTGACCCTCGTTAATAAAGACGTCACTGTGGCACAAACTGCTGGCAGCCTGTGACAGGGATGTGGTTTCTGACTCTGAATGACTGATGTCATTACTGAGAGATCTCATAGACACGCGTTTCACACATTATAGGCCAACAAGTCATTTAGTCTAAATAGGTCATTAATGAGGTTTCACCTCTGACCCTTTAAAGCCGGCCAGGGGCTGCATCATTATCAAAGACAGGAGGCGTTACACTGGACGTTTCTTCTCATGGTTTTGAGATGAACCGGAGTCACAGCCGGCTGCTCTGATCTGAGCTGACCTGCTGTATCAGTAACGAGCTCGTTAATGGAGGTGGAGCTGGTGGGTCTCTGTAGGGAGGTTTGGATCCAGACTTGGACCGCCTCGCGGCAGCTGCAGATTTGCGTGGCCTCCTTGGCTGACTGGCAGCCAAAAGCAGCCGTCATGTGACTGCAAATAATTCTGTCTGAGCGGCAGTGCTGCAGACATGTCTGAACATGTTCTTCTTCTCTGATTGCTTCTGCTGCTCTGTGACTCAGACTTTACCTTTGACTTGTGACTCACTGTCTGTTTGTCCTCGTATCATCAGCAGCTGCCTGTTCACCGAGCAGAGGGAGCAGCTTTCACTTCAACACGGCTGAATTCAGCAGAAAGAAACGAGCTGCAGCAGTGTGTTAATATTAATATTAATATTTCAGAAAAAAATTTAAAATTGTCTATTATATATAAAACCTAAATGTATATGAAATAAAACATAAAATAAATTAATATATTTTAATATAATATATGTGTATAAAAATATAAATAGTACAGAATATTAAAAAAACTAAATAGGTACATAAAAATATTTATAAAATAATACATAAAAAGTGTATATGTAAAGCAAATTGAGAATAAATGTAATAAAATAAAAGTCCAGCTGTCCTGGGTTCAGTTTTTCCTTCATGATGGTTTCCTGACCTCATCATCATCGGTCAGCGTCTCACTAACATGATATAAATACTCTGATTACTCCAGCGGACTGATGATTTCGTGTTTGTTCTCAGAGCCCGTGGGGTTCGGTGGCCCCGGCAGCTCCGGCCTGCTCGCTCTCCGAGGTGATGAGCGAACAGCTGGCGAAGCAGCTGGACGAGGAGGACGACGCCTTCCCGGCGCTCTCAGAGTAAGAAGCTGCTGAGGGTCGCACCTTTGCCGCCTCCTCTGCACGTTCGGGCTCTAACCCTAACCCTCTGTCCCTCAGCCCTCCGGCTGAGCTGCTGCTGGCCGACGAAGCTCCCGACACCACCAGCGACCTGATGCTCGCCCAGATGCTGCAGATGCAGTTTGACCGCGAGTTCGATGACCAGCTGCGCCGCGAGGAGAAGAAGTTCAATGGGGACAGCAAAGGTGGAGGCGCCGCTCCGTCACACTCCGCCCTGAGCTTCAGAGGGGCTCACGGGTCTGTAAACGGTGCTCAATAAAGTTTGACTCAAAGTGTGCTTCTGTTTTAGTGTCCATCTCCTTTGAGAACTACCGCATGGTCCATCCGTACGAGGACAGCGACAGCTCCGAGGACGAGGTCGACTGGCAGGACACGAGACACGACCCCTACAGAGCCGGTGAGACAAAACAACAGGAACACCTCCGAGCGACAAATGGCGGCACAGTCGCCGAGCGGTTTATGACTGTGTGTGTGTGTGTGTGTGTGTGTGTGTGTGTGTGTGTGTGTGTGTGTGTGTGCGTGTGATGTTTCAGAAAAGCCTCAGACCACGCCCAGGAAAGGCTTCACGGGGAAGGGGAAGAACATCACCACCAAACACGATGAGGTGACCTGTGGCCGTAAGAACACGGCGCGCATGGACAACGTAAGGCCTCCTCACGCTCGTTAACACTGACGAGGAACATCAGGAATCAAATATTCTTAAAAAAACGTTTTTATTAGCCTGATCTTTGGGATGTTGTGTACAGCAAACACAGGTTTAGGTCCACACAGAAGACTCAGAGTGTTTCCATCAGTCAGAAGCAGTTTGATTTAGATTTCAGAAGCTGAGCAGAGTAAAGTGTGTGAATCGCTGATTCAGCACGCCGAAGCTCCCGATCAGCCGGCTGTGCTTTTTGATTTCTGCTGCTCTTCCTCATCCAGTTTGCTCCGGAGGTGCACGTCGGTGACGGCCTGGGGATGGACCTGAAGTTGTCCAATCAGGTGTTTAACTCCCTGAAGCAGCACTGCTACAGCGAGCAGAGACGCAGCGCCAGGCTGCACGAGAAGAAGGAGCACTCCACCGCCGTACGTACGGAAACACCGCCCGCTGCTGGAGATGAAGCTGCCCTCTCTGACTCCTCCTCCTCCTCTCTCCTCAGGAGCAAGCCGTGGACCCTCGCACTCGTCTGCTGATGTACAAGATGGTGAACGCCGGCGTGCTGGAAAACATCAACGGCTGCATCAGCACCGGGAAGGAGTCTGTCGTCTTCCACGCTGACGGAGGGAGGTGAGGGCAGCGGCGCCTTGGAGCTTTAGGAAAACCAGCCGTGAAACCAAAAATACACTGAGACAGGAAAAAGTTTAATAAACCTCAAACTACTGCTGTAGTGTAGTGTAATGGTCCTTTAACTGTGGCAGAAACACTGGACTCTGTCCTGCTTCTACTGTTTAGCTTCTATTCTAGCTTCTACTTTTCTAGTGAGATCAGTTTGTTTACAAAGAGAGGAGATTGTCATTGTTTTGGTCTTAAAAGTGTTTTATAAGAAGTTACTTAATGCAGTGTGTGTGTGTGTGTGTGTGTGTGTGTGTGTGTCAGCCTGGAGGAGCAGCCCGTCCCGGGCGAGGTGGTGCTGAAGGTGTTTAAAACGACGCTGAACGAGTTCAAGAACAGAGACCGCTACATCAAGGACGATTACCGCTTCAAGGAGCGCTTCAGCAAACTGAACCCGCGCAAGATCATCAGGCTGTGGGCCGAGAAGGAGATGCACAACCTGGCCAGGTGAGTGAAGTCGGCCGACGAGGCCACGGGAGCCGCTCCGCGATGCAAACGTGTCCACGTGTGCTTTCAGGATGAAGAAGGCCGAGATTCCCTGCCCCGAGGTGGTGCTGCTGAAGAAGCACATCCTGGTGATGTCATTCATCGGTAAAGACCACGTCCCCGCCCCCAAACTCAAGGACGCCGTGCTGAGCTCAGAGGACGTGAAGAACGCCTACAACCAGGTCCTACACGTACGTACGCCGACAGGAAGCCCACTTCCTTCCTTCCTTCGTGCATTTCCTGCAGAGCCCGGCCTCGCTGTTAGGACTGAGTTGGATAAAAACGCTTATCCGTGCATCTTTAGTTCCTGTGCTCTGAAAACGCTCCACACTGACTTTAATCTGTGCATGTTTGTAATTCCCGAGTCTGATGGTGTCTCCGTCTTCCCGTGCAGATGATGCAGCAGTTATATCAGGAGTGTAATCTGGTCCACGCCGACCTCAGCGAATACAACATGCTGTGGCACGAGGGGAAGGTACGAGCGCTCCACCCTCCTCCACCTCTCTGTCTCTGCTCTGAGCTGCTTCTCCCAAACGTTCCTGCTTTTATTCCATCTCTTCCTTCCTCCCGTCTCTTTGTGACCTCATCGGTCCCCTCTGTCTCGCTGCAGGTGTGGCTGATCGATGTGAGTCAGTCCGTGGAGCCCACCCACCCTCACGGTCTGGAGTTCCTCTTCAGGGACTGCAGGAACGTCTCCACGGTAGCTGGACCACCCTCCTCCTCTGTGCTGGATCCACAGCATTTCTACTGGATTTCACTTTTTCCCGGTTTTTCTTTCAACCCTGTTTGTTGCTTCAGTTCTTCCAGAAGAGAGGGGTGAGCGAGGCGATGAGCACCTACGACCTTTTCAACGCCGTCACCGGCCTGAACATCCCAGTGGGCGCCGAGGACGAGGCAGAGTTCATGGCGGAGGTAATGGCTGCTTCCTGTTTTCAGACGCTGTGGACGAAGTCGGGCCCATTCCAGACGGACGTCCCGGTTATGGCGTCCGTCATGAGCAGCGTGTGTCACATGGGCTCCAGCTGCTTCTTCCTGTCAGCGCTGTGTGTGCGCCGAGTGGAACTGTTGTGTGTTTAGACCGTTAAACAACAGTAAAGTCTTTAAAACACCTGAAGTCACACTGAGCTTTAACCCCGCCTCTCTGCCCTGACAGATCGTGGTGTTGGAGAAGAGGAATGAAGATCACGTCCAAAAACGAGGCAAGAAAACCTTCCCGGTGACCTCGGAGGACGGCGGCCCCCCTTTAGAACCCGACGCCGACGACTAACGCCCACCCAGCTCGCGCTTTCTTCACGATCCCGCCGTGTTTTTAGAAAAATCAGAAAAAGATGAACGGAGGCCGAGGAGGAGGGCCCTCCGACCCACCACCCTCCTCGCTGCTTCCTGTGGACAGGAAGAGGGGGGGTTTAAAGTCAGAGCGTCAGAAGATCCGGACGGTTTCCTGATGCTCGCGTCTCGCATCTTCCTGCTAAGATTGTCCCACGCTGCTCACAGTGTGTGTTTTTATAATAATCCGAACGCTTCTAGTAAACTTAGCCGCTCCTTCACCGAGGCGCTGGTGCTGGGATCAGACCGCAGGGAATTCTGGGAAACTGTGATGTGGGAATCAGCTGGAATGTTTTAGAAGCAGACCCTGCAAACAAACTGAAGCTGCAGCTAAAAATGTTTTAATGATATGAATCAGCTTCTCTTCAAATAAAATCAATATCAGAGCTCCAGTTTTCTGGGGTCAAAGGTCATAGAGGTCATAGCGGTGTGGGTCGTTTCTGTGGAAGAAGTTTAAAAGTGTGACTGAAACGTTCATGGATGGATTATCAGATATGTTTATAAAAAGGCATGTGGGAATGATGTCATGCAGGAAGTCCTGGTGTGTGTCGGGGTGCTGAACAGGATGTTGGGGTCATGGTGCAAATTCAGATTAAAAGACAAACATGGAAAATCCTTTGTGTTGGCTTTTATTTTGTTAGAATATAACATTTCCTGTGAAGCTAAAACAAATAAAAAAATCAGCTTGTGATTTCAGGAAGTAAACGCATAACAAAGCATGTGATCTGCTCACTGTCACATGACTGCCATTGAAGGAGGGGCTTTCCTGCTTAAACCAATGGCCTTCAAAATAAAAGGCCTCACACATACAGGCTCGTTCTTCTGTAGTGAACATTAAAGATATGCATAAACATGCATGACTGCACAGAAAAGTCCAAACACAGCAAGGAGCTGATCTCAGGTTCCCGCAGGTGTTCCCATTAGGCTGCATCCATCCACTTCTCTGGGCCCGGAGGACACTGATGCTTTCAGTTTGACCTGGATGTTCCTGCAGCCTCCTCCCAGTTAGATGTGCCAAAGGCACCTCGATGTGTCCCGGTCAGCACTGGTGATGGGCTCTAAGAGCCGGCTCCTGATAGTGAGACGTTTCATTTTTCTTTTTGTTCTTTTCATTTTATTTTTTTTTTTTTTGGTGGAAGCCGCATGCGATTGGTTAAGATGATTGGTAGCACATGATTATGGAAGCAAACTTGTGTCATCAGGATCTGAATTTTAAATGCCACTGAATTTCTTGCACTGAATTTTTTTAATGTCAAAAAACTATCAGAATTTTTTTGCCTCTGAAATTAAGTCTCTGAAATTTCACTGTCTCATTTTCCAATTATTTTTCAATGGTTAAAATTTCAGGATAAGAAATTCACCTTTTAAAAATTCGATGCAGATATTTTCGTGTACTCAAATTCGATAGGCCAAATTCAGCGTCTAAAATTCGCCGTCAGAAAATACGCATGAAACATCCGCCAGCCCCAGGGAAGAGCAATCGATGCTGTGTGAAGTCGAACCAACTTTCAGCCAATCACGCAACGCTTCTTCAGTCATGTGGTACATGGCTGGCGCCCAGCGGAGAGACAGATGAACAATGGCGGCAGCACTAACACTTTGTAAGCAAATTATTCTCTTACTTTTCTTCAGTATCAGTGCAGTAACTGACACACACAATGTAAAAGACTACACATGTATGTTACTGCTGATGATTTTTATTAAAAATTATAATAATAAAAACTTATAAGCCTTCTACTGCTCACTTAAATAAATGTAGTGTTAACAGTAACTAGTGTCCTAAAGGCTTGTTTATTCTGAAATTACGTACAGAAATAGATCCGCTCGTTACAAATGTCTAAAACATTTAGATTACAGGTTGTTTTTTTTTAGATTACAGTTTTCCAAACGTTTTGTACATGACAGCTGCTTACGTTCTCTAACCTGTAGGGGGCGGTCGGCAGTAGACTTTACCAACACTGGAGGCAACGAGCAAGAGCAACAACAACAATCATGGCGGCACCAACGAGAGCTTTTCGCTATTTTAGTGAAAGAGCGAGCGAGAGAGAAAAGGCGACAAAAGCTGTGTGACCTTTGAACCCACGGAGACAAACTTGGCAGTGAGCGACACCCACTGTCTGCGCATGCGCTGCTCTGTTGGTCGCACCTGCAGGCTGTTTCTTTTAGCTATAATATTGTTATGTTTGGAGGCATTGATGAGTTTTCCTGTAAGGTAAGCATAGGTGTCCAGTATAAATATGTTTGTGACAATCATCAAATACTTAGTATTTCATAGTGGTGTCATTGTACTGTGCTGCAGGTCATGTACCTGGGTGCATCCTCCATAAACCTGGCATTACCTGCTTGGCTTTCTTCCAAGCATCAGCTGAGAAGTTTGGTTTCCACTGAGGTAAATGTATATTTTGATAAACTGTTAGATATTACCCAAACCATGAATAACTTAGTCATTTATGTATTCACTGCTCCCAGTTACTGTACTCACTGCTAACATTAGGAGTAAAAATATGGAACACTATAGATGTATTTTTATGGTTTTTAGGGTATGTGGTGATCGGAGGTGGAAAATCTGGACATTGCTCGCCTCATATTCAGTCTTTGGTACTGGGAGGAGCAGCTTTATATCTGGGAAAAGTGTTTAAAACCAGCTGTTAGTCGAGAAGAATGTCGACACTGCTACTTGAACGCTGGCACCGAATACTTAGAGAAACAAAATCCAGAATGTGGCTTATGTAGAAAGATGTATTTATAAAGTTATGAAAATGAGTACAAATAACCAAAAGATGAAATTTCCATACCTCATTTACTTCTTTACTACCTTTTAAATTATCTGTAATAATGCTTTTATTCTTAATATCAACTTTAAATATTTATATTCAGATGTCGTTTGTGTAACTTTAGGATTGAGGTTGTGGGAGGACCTGTGGGTCGCTGTAACCAGCATGATGTTCTCCACTACCATGAAGAAGGTGGCTTCCTCAGCATTGGCAATGCTTCTCACCTCTTCTGTTGCCACGCCCACAGGAGGACCTGGACACGTTCCATTGTGGTTGGGACAGTCACCCACTCAGGACAGAAGGCCACATGACTCCTAACCAGCTGTGGTCCCCGGGCTGTGCACACCACCCAATTCATGGACCAGATCGCATGTGCATTTTTTAACATTTAATTTCATTAGGACAGGCTTTTATATATGTGGTGTCTGTTCAGTTTCAAAACCTCAGTCTGTTTGTTTCAGTAGGATCCGGATTTTTCCTGTATGGAATGGGAAGACAGTGGACTTTCTCAGAATCAGCACTCGGGCATTGTGGTCCCAGACGTGGCGTACCCTCTGACCTGAGAACAAACGTGAGCCTTAAAGGAGGAAGTTGACAAAAAAAACTGCTTTGGCTGCAACATTTATATGGTGCTGTTCAGTTTTGTGAGCATTTGCTTATTTTGTGAATAAAAGAGGATCCAAGAATCAAAATAACTGCACTTGCTTGGTGTTTGCTCTGTTTGGTGAGTCAAAGGGAGGATATGGAAGACAAGTTTGAAGCCTAAATATTTATTTAATGAATTTCTGTGAATAGCGTACATGTAAGCCAGCTCATGTAAACTCAGGACTCTTTTAAAATCCTGAAACCTTGAGAGCTCTGGTACCTGTAGTGATGAGTTTGTTTTATTTTACGAATAGTGAAGATTTGCAGGCATTCAGGTTTTGATAAAGAAATCATCTAGACTTGGTTTTGTGAAGTTGAAGATGTTTCATGTCGCATCCAAGACAAGAAAATCAATTCTGAATTGACAGAGTCTCTTGGAAAAAGATGAAATATCAACCTTTGAATTATGGAATTATCAGCTGGCACTTAAACACCACAACAAATCCTGTGTGGCAGGTAGAAGAAGAAGCAAGTCCCTCTGGAATGAAGTGTAATCGTTGTGGAAAGGGATGTGCAGAATCTCAGAGCTGGTTGAGGCTCCTCTGCAGAGCGCTGTTGGCAGGACCTCCCAGCCTGTCCAGAATATCAGCAGTTCAGTTGGTGTTGCTACATAAAAAAAAAGAGAACCTCAAATCTAAAACCAAAAGTTAATTTTTTATTGTTTTACACCTAGAACGTATCCTAATTCTGTTTAAATCACACATGCGAATGTACTGTAACAGCCAACCTCTGGTGATGAACTCATTATCATCATCATCATCATCATCATCATCATCATCATCATCATCTGCTTGTGGCCAAGTGATGCGCTCCAGAAGAACCTGCACTGAAACGGACATCGAAAAGCATAATTCACTTTCTGACCTTTTCAAAACTAAAATATAAATGAGGTCAGATCAGATTTATTAACAAACTTACTTCAGGGCAGATGGTTCCTGAGCCCTCTCTTGGAAGTATCAAAGCTGCTGTGTCTGGTGGCTGAGTCAACACGGTCCACATTGGTGTTTCTGTGAGACCTTCGGTTGCTTTCGTTCAGGGAAGGGAGGTCCTGAGCAGAGGCCAAATCCTGGATCTGCATTTTTTTCTGAAAGCTGTGATTCCCCTTCCAACTTCAATAATGGAGTTTCATATTAGGACATAAAAAGCCACTGCAAAATGTGCACTTAACACAACAGAGCATCCAATTTATGCTCTGATTATTACATTTAGCATCACCAGCATAAGTAAAAAATGTTCTCATTCACTCCAGGTGGTAATCTAGGACCCATCAAGAACAAAAGCTATAATGAAATTAAAGTATGTCCAACTGTGATGAGAGAGGAAAAAGAAACATACAGGCCTGATGTGCCGCAGTCCTCCAGAGTGACTGTTGAAGGTTCAGGATTCCCACCAAGGAGGAGCTGCACAGCAGCAGGGCTTTGTCCGGATCGGTTTGGCCCTCCATGGAGAAAGGAATCATTCTCCCAGCCATTAGGAACACGTGTCCTATCACAGTAAATTGATGTGTGAACTGTGCCAGCGTTCAAGTAGCAGTGTCGACATTCTTCTCGACTAACAGCTGGTTATAAACACTTTTCCCAGATATAAAGCTGCTCCTCCCAGTACCAAAGACTGAATATGAGGCGAGCAATGTCCAGATTTTCCACCTCCGATCACCACATACCCTAAAAACCATAAAAATACATCTATAGTGTTCCATATTTTTACTCCTAATGTTAGCAGTGAGTACAGTAACTGGGAGCAGTGAATACATAAATGACTAAGTTATTCATGGTTTGGGTAATATCTAACAGTTTATCAAAATATACATTTACCTCAGTGGAAACCAAACTTCTCAGCTGATGCTTGGAAGAAAGCCAGAGCAGGTAATGCCAGGTTTATGGAGGATGCACCCAGGTACATGACCTGCAGCACAGTACAATGACACCACTATGAAATACTAAGTATTTGATGATTGTCACAAACATATTTATACTGGAAACCTATGCTTACCTTACAGGAAAACTCATCAATGCCTCCAAACATAACAATATTATAGCTAAAAGAAACAGCCTGCAGGTGCGACCAACAGAGCAGACAGTGGATGTCACTGATGACACAAGTTTGCTTCCATACATGATCGTCTACACTGAGCGGGAGGGTCCACGGACAGGCTGCACACTGAGTAAACAAACACCGGAGAGCAGTGGTGGCAAAAGTACTGACACTCACAAACTGTCATGAGGATACTCAGGGGTTACAGTGGGATTCAGAAGGTGGAGGAACCCTAAGATCAGCTGTAGTGTCTCTGCATGGGGAGAAGAATCACAGCTTTCTATTGTGAGCTGCAGTAAATGATGTTGGTGTGCAGCTGTGATCAGCTGACCTGCTGCTGCTGCTCTGAGGTTTACTGCTCTGTGTGGATGAAGTGAACTCACAAAGATGTAACCCAGTATTTCACAGCTATCTGAGCTGATCTCCATCCCCTACACTGACAGCATACAGGCTGTAGAAATGTTGGATTCAGTGAATGAATCTCAGCATCAGCAGCTTTGATTCAAACTCATCTCTGCTGCACTGATGTAACCTGTAACTCTGACCATGAACACAAACACTGTGCTCCAGTCCAACACAGAGCTTTACTGTAAATACAGTACAGCAAGCTGACCTGTTTATTACGTACTAAACTGCAGTATTTTCATACAATCTCTGAATAACATAAAGTCAGCATACTTCAGTTTGTTTTCCAGTCCTTACCTTTAAATCTAACCTCTCTTCTTCCTCTCCTGTCCTCTTTCTCCATCTCTGAGTGAACTTCTCTCTCTTTGCTCTCCCTGAAATACAGCAGCTCTTCTTTTAGCTAGCAGACACACTGTGTGACAAACTGCACACACTTTGTGTGTTTGCTGATATTTGTTGAGCATTTAGAAACGTTGCATTTACCTGCCACACGTTACTCCCTTCATGCTCGCTCCTCTTCAGTAGCGCTAGCTAAGCTGTTTATGTGCCGCAGCGCAACTTACGGACTCGGTCCGGCCCGATTATAGCGCTATAAATGATACATTAATTATATGGGTTTATGTATTTAATCCCTTTGTACGAGATCAGCCCCGGTGATGGAGGATACGCAGTACGATTGTCTCTTATGTGTTATTATTCCTCCGTTTAGGCTCAGATCGTTTGATGTTTGATGGAAATTCAAACTTTTCTCTGACGTGTTAAAAAGTAACGAGTCTGTTTGAAAATGTAAGAAGTAGAAAGTACAGATACTTGTGTAAAAATGTAGGGAGTAAAAGTAAAAAGTAGTCAGAAAAATAAATACTCAAGTACGTAGTAAAGACTGGACACATTTTAACCTTTTACCTCCAAACGTGTCAAGGAGACACCGCGTACTTCAAAAGTGCCGGCGTGTACGGACTTCAACCGTAATACCACTACATGACTGTGAAGTGCAATTTCTGAGCTTTCAGGTACCCGTTTGAATTTTTCGGTAGTTACGGTAAAACGCCAGCTGATCAAGTTCCTTTGACCAGTGGCAAGACGCTATGTTTTAATCAGATGTTCGCGGCTTGTAAGGTCAGGAAATCTACGATTCAGCAGCGATCGCCTGACGTTAAAGGATTAATGTGTAGACTGAAAATTTAAAATTTAATATCGAGCAGGCTCCACAAACAACCTGCACAACATACACGAATTGTTCATCCCTCAGTGCAATTAGAAGAACAAAACAGGGCAGGTCATATCGGGTAGTAGAAACAGGATCAGCTCCTCAAAGGCCTTTGGATTTTCTGAGTTCCAATCTTTTGTTTTATAATTTGAATTTGGAGCACTCTATTATATGTTGAGTATATAAATAAATGTTTTATATAGGCCTAATGTTGTGTTTTTACATTAGTAATTCATTTTACACTTTTTAAAAAAAAATTAAAATCTAAGGAGCCGTTTGGGAGCCAAAAGAGCCGGAATTCCCATCACTAGTGAGCACAGGGTTCAATGCTCAGCTCTGAGCTCGTCATGCTTTCTCTAAGGCAGAGCCCAGACACTAATGCTGGACAGAGGGTGATGAAGATGGAGCTGCCAGGCAGGAAAGGAGGAAGACCTCAGAGAAGATTTATGGATGTTGTGAAGGAGGCCATGCAGAGGGTTGGTGTGACAGAGGAGGATGCTGGGATAGGCTGAGATGGAGGTGGATGATCTGCTCCCCTAAAGGGAGCAGATGAAATAAACGAAAACGTGTTTATCTGCTTGCTAACACATAAAATTCAATAAAGTCATAATTGAGCAGCTCAGATGGTGACTGTGCAGTCAACTGTTCCCAGTTATCAGCCTTCATATTAAAGCTGTCGGTGCCACTGCTGGTGGGCCATCTTTCATGTACAGTCTCGGTTATTGGAGG
This sequence comes from Archocentrus centrarchus, assembly GCF_007364275.1. Taxonomy (NCBI): domain Eukaryota; kingdom Metazoa; phylum Chordata; class Actinopteri; order Cichliformes; family Cichlidae; genus Archocentrus; species Archocentrus centrarchus. The sequence goes on along the minus strand of NC_044365.1, from coordinate 845,864 downwards.
AAATTAAAGTAGCAAATAGAAGTTACACCAACGTTAAATCCCCCGCTTTTATTGTGAAAGGCTGAAGCGGAAGCCGCGCCGGTCGCCGGTTGTGAGGCTTCGCTCCACTTCCGCGATCAGACCCCGGAGTGCGGAGCCAGAACCGAGCGGAGACCTGCGGAATAAAGCGGCGGTCAGGTGTGAAGATGGCCGAGGAGCATTACTTGGAGCTGAGCGAGAACCCCGTGCAGTTTGAGCACGCGTCGAGCGTCAACAACGTCTTCTTCGACGAGGCCAACAAGCAGGTGAGCTAACGGCTAACAGCTAGCAGCAGGCAAAAACTTGTCAACAAACCCTCCGACATATTAAAAAGGGTAAAAACTGGAATATTTACGGGAGAGTTTGCTTACAAATAAATATGTAAATAATAAATTTACATTAGCTGGTAACTAGCGTAAATAAAAAGTTCATTTTAAAGCTGAAAACTGAATGAAAAGTTTGAAAAATGGGACAAAATAATAACTAAAGGAGCGGAAACAGCTGCGTCTCACTGTGAGCCACGTTATTGATCCATGGGGAATCTGAACCAGGATCAGCTGAACCCTGCTGCAGGTGACAGGTGTGGCTTCTTCTGGTGTTGTGTTTGAGGGACACAGGAAATTTTCATGTCACTAAAAGCTGAGATGTGCATTGAAACATAATCTGCTCAGAGTGTTTGCATGTGACTTCTGAACGCGTTTAAACACACCTGTCTGTACCTCTCTTACGTGGCTGTGCTGGGTTCTGTTTTCTGGCTGCAGGTGTTCGCCGTGCGGTCAGGCGGAGCCACCGGCGTGGTGGTTAAAGGCCCCGACGACAAGAGCAGCGTGGCCTTCAGGTTCGTGTGCTGGAGCTCCAGCTGAGCTCTGAAGATAAAAACATGGTGTTTAATGTGTGTGTCGGTTTGTACGTCACACTGCGGCGCTCTCAGCAGCATCCTGAGCGTCATCACCCGATGGCTGAGCAGGAAGTTTAGTTAAGGAAACGATGAGGTGAGAGGGTTTTGGGTCACCTGACTCACCTGAAACCACCGTAAACCGTTACAGCTGCAGCTCTCTGCTGACATCTAACCTCCCTCTCAGTCTCAGTCTGTGTTTAGCCTGGTGGCGTTCAGGTGCTGTGGACGTTTAACTGTTAGCTTTCATTCATTGAGTGATCTGTGGGCACATTAACATTTGGTGTTTCACACCTGGAGCAGCAGGTGTCATGTGGAAGGTGTTCCTCAGCTCACTGACACTTCAGTGTGATTTTTTTTTTTGGATTTGCAAGTTTGGGCTTAAAGTTTAAAGTGGTTTTACGTGATCGTGCCTGAGGACTCTGAAGTATAAATTTTAATAAAAGTAGTTTCCTGAGACAGATCATTAATCTCTGCTCCAGGATCTCAGCCTTGTGGAGCTGCTGGGAGTCTCAGAAGCCTCCAGTGAGATTTCAGATCACCTGTGAAAGACACACAATAAGCTGAAGCTGCAGCGATGTGTTCACTGGCAGCTTTCAGGTCAGTAAATCAGTAACACTTATGTAAGCTGTGTGCGTTTGGCTCCTCAGGATGGACGATAAAGGAGAAGTGAAGTGCATCAAGTTCTCCATTGGAAACAAGATCCTGGCTGTACAGAGAACCTCCAAGTCTGTGGTGAGTTCAGGGACGCTCAGACATATTTATCCTCACAGTCAGAGCTGCGGGGCTGAAAACAGATATTAAATTTTGCCTCTGCCTTTAGTGGAGAATGTCTGCCGGCTCGTTTTAGCGCTAACCTTTTATATTTGAAATGTTGGGTAAACAGATTTTTGAAGTTTATTTTATTTATATGTCAGACCTCGATGTGACTCATGCTCCGTTCAGGGACGGTCTGAAAGTTTAAAATGTGACAATTTTTGTGTGTCTGCAGGATTTAATCAACTTCATCCCCGACTACCCGCACACAGAGTTCAGTCAGGAGTGTAAGGTACGCTGCCGTTTCTGCGGCTCTCAGTCCGTCTGCTGACGGATCGGGAGAATCTCATCGTGTTTGTGTCGCTCCGCAGACGAAGAACGCCAACATTTTGGGGTTCTGTTGGACCAACTGGAACGAGATCGTCTTCATAACCGACCAGGGAATCGAGTTCTACCAGGTAACCTGAACACCTCACGCACAGACTGCACACCTACGGTCGGACGTGTCCACCCATCACAGGCAGGAATGTCGGGAATCTTTTAATGCAGTCTGTGAGCTGTTGCAGTGGTCGTCCAGCTCAGCTTTAACGACCTTAACGAGAACTGTGTGTTTGAATTCACACTAATGTGTTTCTGCAAACTCACATTTGGGCACGAATGCTGCTGGAAGCTGCACACAAACAGGAAATGACACGAGCTTGACGCTCAGGTTTTCATCATTTAAGACGACAGATGTGTTTTTGTAGCTGAGACTCACCTGAGCGTTACCTGCTCTCCTGTGATGTCACCCTCCCAGCTGACCTTCTGTGTGCTCAGGTGTTTCCAGACAAGCGCAGTCTGAAGCTGCTGAAGAGCCAGAGCATCAACGTGAACTGGTACCAGTACTGCCCGGAGACCTCCGTCATCCTGCTGTCCACCACCGTGCAGGGGAACGTCCTGCAGCCCTTCGCCTTCAGGGTGAGACACATCGCTATAGCAACAGGAAGGCCGCCACCTTCGGCGTGCACGTGTTCATTGGTCAGTTTAGTCTAAAGATCTTTGAGGCGCTCGGCCGTGCAGACGCCTCGGTGTGGCTCCTGTAGGGTGGGCGGGGCTTCACCCCCGCCTGTAAATGGACTAGTTCTTATATAGTGCTTTTCTACTCAGTCTGAGCACTCAAAGCACTTACACAACACGTTTACATTTACCCGTGCACTCCCAATCATACAAGCACTTCCATATTATCTAAGCTAAGTGCTTTAATTATCTAACATTCACACTCTGACGGTCGCGTCGGAGAGCAACTTGGGGTTAAGTATCTTGCCCAAGGATACATTGGCATGCAGCCTGGAGTAGCCAGGAATTGAACCCCTGACCTTCCGATCAGTAGGTGACCTGCTCTACCTCCTGAGCTACACGTTGGTGTAAATAAAGTTTGTTGTATTCATTTTGCTGTTTCAGAACGGGACCATGTCCAAGATGTCCAAGTTTGAGATCGAGCTGCCGGTCGTCCCCAAACCCGCCAAACTCAGCCTGTCTGAGAGGGACATCGCCATGGCAACCATGTAGGTCACCAGCTGATGGAGTTTTTTTTGTTTCGCCTGCTGAAAAAAAAAAAAAAAAGACTAACCTGTGTGTGTGTGTGTGTGTGTGTGTGTGTGTGTGTGTGTGTGTGTGTGTGTGTGTGTCTGCAGTTACGGTCAGCTGTACGTGATGTACCTGAAGCATCACTCGAGAACAGCCAACAGTCCCAGTGCAGAGGTGGTGCTGTACCACCTGTCCAGGTAAGTGCAGCAGATGTTAGAAAGCAGGCGTCCCTCTGGGCACTGACCTCCTTCTGTGTGGATCAGGGAGGGCTCCTGTAAGAAGAGCCATGTGTTGAAGCTGAACACGACGGGCAAGTTTGCTCTGAACATCGTGGACAACCTGGTGGTGGTCCATCACCAGAGCTCGCAGGTTAGAGCCCCGTCCTTCCTCTGAGGATTAATCCCAGGTATTCCGTATGAAAGGCGGAGCTAACCGACCTCCTGCTCTGTGATTCAGACGTCGCTGATCTTCGACATCAAGCTGAAGGAGCCCGACTGCACCCTGAACATACACCAGCCCGTCCTGCCTGCCAGGTCCATCCACCCCTACAGGATCCCACTGTCAGGTACACTCTGCCCTCTTTGCCCCCCCGGATTAGAAATGGGGGTGTGACTGACGTGCAGACGTTCAGCTGTAATTTATGGGTTAAACTGTAGACACATTACAACCATTTTCATACACACACTGTTTTCAGGGGCTCAGATGTAACAGGAAGCTCAGTGTGTGTGTGTGTGTGTGTGTGTGTGTGTGTGTGTGTGTGTGTGTGTGTGTGTGTGTGTGTGTGGGTCCAAATCCTGCTGTGGGGGGGGGTTCAGGGTATCTGACCTGCTGCTTCTTCCTCTCCTCTGCAGGCCCGGCAGTCGTTCCCTCCCAGCCTCCAGTGCCGTGTCAGCTCTGTATCCTTTCTGCACAGTAAATGTTAATGAAGCCTGTCAGAGGAGGAGCTTCTTTTCCTCAGCATCATTCCAGACTCTTCGTCCTGGAGCGTCTTCCAGCCAGACATCATCATCAGTGCCAGCGAAGGTGGGCGAGCTCAGACATTCACACATGATGGAGACAGTGTGTTTAAAAATGTGACTACAGGCCCCTGAGCTCATCGTGGATGTCACCGAGCCTCCAACCGTCCCTGATCAGTTTTCCTCGGTGGTGTTTGGGTGCAGTCTGATTTCCTGAGCTGCTCATTGTGGTCTGAATGAGGAGGAAGCAGAGTTCAGCTGTAGAGTCAGACTGCACCATGAGAGCTTTTTGGTTGTTGTTGCAGCCCTGCTGATCTGTGTTACCTGTTTCAGGTTACCTGTGGTACCTGCAGGTGAAGCTGGCGCCAACAGTCAACCTGCTGCAGGACAAAGGCAAACTGATGGACTTCCTGTTACGGCGCAGAGACTGCAAGATGGTCATCCTGTCGGTCTGCTCGCAGAGTGCGTCTCCCCGCTCCTCCTGTTCTTTAGTCACATCAGCTGGTTTGATAAAAGTCACCTGTAGACTTCCACCCGCAGCAGCAGAATGACCCACCTGAGGATCCCGCTGCTCCTCTGGGTCCACATTTCTGCTGTGATGCTTTTTAAAACCATAAAATCTGAACTTAAATGTACAGGAAACCAGGAGTGAGGTGATGATGTCCCAGTAAAACCAGTAAGAATCTGAGCTCTTTCAACCAGATCGACCTTCAGCTCCAACCAGAGAGGAAACATTCCCCTGAAGGATGAGGTGTGTGTGTCTGAGACGGCAGAGCAGAGGTCTAACTCACCTGTGTGTGTGTGTGTGTGTGTGTGTGTGTGTGTGTTGCAGTTCTGGAGGCCGGTGAGAAGGGGAGCCTTCCTGTTGTGGCGACCGTGTTCGACAAACTGAACCAGGTGTACAAAGATTACCTGGAGGCGGAGCAGAGCTACACCCAGGTGAGTGTCTGATGGAGGTTTCTGATCCCTGAGGATACCTGATGGGATTTCTAACGTGTTCGTTTCCCATTTGGAGGCGATGGAGTCCGGGCCGAGCCGGGGCAGCGCCGCCCAGAAGCGCCCGGTCAGAACTCAGGCCGTCATCGACCAGTCGGACATGTACACACACGTCCTGTCTGCATTCACAGAGAGGAAGGTCTGACACACACACACACACACACACACACACACACACACACACACACACACACACACACACACACACACACACACACACACCTGTGAGTTTCCACCTGAATGTCTTAAAACCAGGTGACATGATGAACTTCCTGCTCTGTGCGTCCTGCAGGGCGTCTCCCACAAGTTCATCATCGCGGTGCTGATGGAGTACATCCGCTCTCTGAACCAGTACCAGATCACAGTGCAGGTAAAGGTGCAGAGCCCACCTCACAGAGCTCACCAGCATCACTGCTGTCAGGTCTGCATTAGACTCACACAAAAATCCCTCAGCAGCTCAGCCAATCACGCTGCCAGTTCTGTACAGGTGCTTTTTCTTCCAGCAGCGCTTTGGGGCTTTGGGGGGGTTGGGGGGTACTCTTAGCTTACTTCCTGTTTATCCAGATTTGGGAACAACACGAGCCCCCCAAGGCTGGGATTGTGTCCCATCCTGGTCTGGATGTTTGCCGTGTCAGAACTTTGGTAACACCTGGAATTATTTGTCTTTCAGCATTACCTGTACGAGCTGGTGATCAAGACGCTGGTGCAGCACAACCTGTTCTACATGCTGCACCAGTTCCTGCAGTACCACGTCCTCAGCGACTCCAAACCGCTGGTGAGTTCACACGTCCTCAGCCTGCGAGTCCTCGGCATGTCTGCAGGTCTGAGGTCAGCCGCAGACAGATTAGTGAATGTAGGAGACACCAGTGTGTGTGTGTGTGTGTGTGTGTGTGTGTGTGTGTGTGTGTGTGTGTGTGTGCTGCTGTATAGACTGAACGTCTTCAGGCTGCAGCAGATGGCTCCGATGTTCCCAGCCTGCCTCTGGAGTCAGCAGTGACCCCTCGCCTCTCACTGGGTTTTGTTAAACTCAGAGGAAGTCGGTTTGGTTGAGCTCGGCTCAGTTTGAGTGTGTGTTGAATTGTGGCTCCTCAGGCGTGTTTGCTTCTGTCTCTGGAGAGCACGTATCCACCTGCACACCAGCTGTCCCTGGACATGCTGAAGGTAAGAGACATACTTAAAAACCTTCATGGGGGGGGGGGGGGGGGGGGGCTCATGCACTTTGGCTGTTGGTTTTAGTGGTTTCCTCACTCACAGCCAGTTAAAGCTTCCTGTTTGTTTGTAGCGTCTGTCCACGGCCAATGACGAGATCGTGGAGGTTCTGCTGTCGAAGCAGCAGGTTCTGGGCGCGCTCAGATTCATCCGCAGCGTCGGTGCGTTAATCGATGTTTCTGCCTTTTTAAAAGTCGTCCAGAGCAAAGTGTTTAAAACAAACTCACCCTGACGTGTTTCTCCCGGCTCAGGCGGCCATGACAACGTGTCAGCGCGGAAGTTCCTGGATGCTGCGCGGCAGACCGGAGACCAGATGCTGTTCTACACCGTGTTCAGGTCGTTCCAGCAGAGGAACCAGCGGCTCAGAGGAAGCCCCGCCTTCAACCCCGGTGAGAACGCACACACGCCCTCAGAGCCGTTCAGCAGGAACACGTGTGGTTAAAGTTCAGCCTCTCGAAGGCTGGTAAGATTCAATTCAATTTAGTTTTATTTATATAGCACCAAATCACAACTGTCGCCTCAAGGCGCTTTGTATTGTGGGTAAATGGTAAATGGACTAGTTCTTATATAGTGCTTTTCTACTCAGTATGAGCACTCAAAGCGCTTATACAACCTGTGCATTCACCCATGCACTCCCATTCATACAAGCACTTCCATGTTTACTAAGCTAAGTGCTTTTTAATTAACTAACATTCACACGCATTCATACTCCGACAGAACGGTCGGAGAGCAACTTGGGGTTAAGTATCTTGCCCAAGGATACATTGGCATGTAGCCTGGAGTAGCCAGGATTCGAACCGCTGACCTTCCGATCAGTAGGTGACCTGCTCTACCTACTGAGCTACAGCCACCCCCAAAAGACCCTACAATAATACAGAGAAAACCCAACAGTCAAAACGACCCCCTATGAGCAGCACTTGGTGACAGTGGAAAGGAAAAACTCCCTTTAACAGGAAGAAACCTCCATCAGAACCAGGCTCAGGGAGGGGGGGTCATCTGCTGAGGGGGGAGAGACAGAGATTAATAATAACTAATGATTAATTACAGAGTGGAGTATAAACAAAGTAAATAAGGTGAATGAAAAGAAACAGTGCATTATGGGAACCCCCCAGCAGCCTAGGCATATAGCAGCATAACTAAGGGAGGGTTCAGGGTCACCTGATCCAGCCCTAAATATAAGCTTTATCATAAAGGAAAGTTTTAAGCCTAATCTTAAAAATAGAGAGGGTGTCTGTCTCCTGAATCCAAGCTGGGAGCTGGTTCCACAGAAGAGGGGCCTGAAAGCTGAAGGCTCTGCCTCCCATTCTACTCTTAAGTATCCTAGGAACCACAAGTAAGCCAGCAGTCTGAGAGAGAAGTGCTCTGTTGGGGTGATATGGTACTATGAGGTCTTTACAGGGGACATATCACACAAAATCCACCTTTTTAGCCCTTAAATACATTTTGTTGTGTACTGAGTGTGTAGCAGTGCAGGAAATTTAATTCATGTCTTTAAGACATTCCTGCAGTTTAACTAATTGATGTGTGTCATCTGGCTTCATTGATAGATAAAGCTGAGTATCATCTGCATAACAATGAAAATTGATGCAGTGCTTTCTAATAATACTGCCTAAGGGAAGCATGTATAATGTAAATAAAACTGGTCCTAGCACAGAACCCTGTGGAACTCCATAATTAACCTTACTGTCTGAAGAAGACTCCCCATTTACATGAACAAATTGGAGTCTATTAGATAAATATGATTCAAACCACTGCAGTGCAGTACCTTTAATACCTATAGTATGCTCTAATCTCTGTAATAAAATGTTATGGTCAACAGTATCAAAGCTGCACTGAGGTCCAACAGGACAAGCACAGAGATGAGTCCACTGTCAGAGGCTCTAAGAAGATCATTTGTAACCTTCACTAATGCTGTTTCTGTACTGTGATGAATTCTGAAACCTGACTGAAACTCTTCAAATAAACCGTTCCTCTGCAGATGATCAGTTAGCTGTTTTACAACTACTCTTTCAAGAATCTTTGAGAGAAAAGGAAGGTTGGAGATTGGCCTATAATTAGCTAAGACAGCTGGGTCAGTGATGGCTTTTTAAGTAGAGGTTTAATTACAGCCACCTTGAAGGTCTGTGGTACATAGCCAACTAATAAAGACTGATTGATCATTTTTAAGATTGAAGCATCAATAATTGGAAAGACTTCTTTGAACAGTCTAGTAGGAATGGGATCTAATAAACATGTTGCTGGTTTGGAGGAAGTAACTATTGAAGTTAACTCTGAAAGATCAACTGGAGCAAAAGAGTCTAAACAAATACCAGCAGTGCTGAAAGCAGCCGAACATGAAGAATAATCTTTGAGATGGTTATGAATAATTTTTTCTCGAATGTCTAAAATGTTATTTGTAAAGAAATCCATGAAGTCACTACTAGTTAACGTGAAAGGAATACTCGGCTCTACAGAGCTCTGACTCTTTGTCAGCCTGGCTACAGTGCTGAAAACAAACCTGGGGTTGTTCTTATTTTCTTCAATTAATGATGAGTAGTAAGATGTCCTAGCTTTACGGAGGGCTTTTTTATAGAGCAACAAACTCTTTTTCCAGGCTAAATGAGCATCTTCTAATTTAGTGAGACGCCATTCCCTCTCCAGCTTTCGGGTTATCTGCTTTAAGCTGTGCGTTTGTGAATTATACCACGGAGTCAGGCACTTCTGATTTGAAGCTTTCCTTTTCAGAGGAGCCACAGTATCCAAAGTTATACGCAGTGAGGATGTAAAACTATTGACGAGATAATCGACCTCACTGGGAGCAGAGTTTAGGTAGCTGCTCTGCACTGTGTTGGCACTGAAGAGCATAACAATGAAGGAATTAGATCCTTAAACTTAGTTACAGCACTTTCAGAAAGACTTCTACTGTAATAAAACTTATTCCCCACTGCTGTGTAATCCATTAAAGTAAATGTAAATGTTACTAAGAAATGATCAGACAGGAGGGGGCTTTCAGGGAATACTGTTAAGTCTTCAGTTTCTATGCCATATGTCAGGACAAGATCCAGAGTATGATTAAAGTGGTGGGTGGGCTCCTTTACATTTTGAGAGAAGCCAATTGAATCTAACAATAGATTAAATGCAGTGTTGAGGCTGTCATTCTCAGCATCTACATGGATGTTAAAATCACCCACTATAATGATTTTATCTGAACTGAGCACTAAATCAGATAAAAAGTCTGAGAAATCAGACAGAAACTCTGAGTAAGGACCAGGTGGACGATAGATAATAACAAATAAAACAGGTTTTTGATTTTCCCAATTAGGATGGACAAGACTAAGAGTCAGGCTTTCAAAAGAATGAAAACTTTGTCTGGGTCTCTGATTAATTAATAAGCTGGAATTGAAGATTGCAGCTAATCCTCCTCCTCGACCTGTGCTTCGAGCATTCTGACAGTTACTGTGACTCGGGGGTGTTGATTCATTTAAACTAACATATTCATCCTGCTGTAACCAGGTTTCTGTAAGGCAGAATAAATCAATACGTTGATCAATTATTAAATCATTTACTAATAGGGACTTGGAAGAGAGAGACCTAATGTTTAACAATCCACATTTAATTGTTTTATTTTTTGGTGCAGTTGATGAAGCTGTATTTATTGTTTTTGAATTTTTATGCTTAAATAGCTTTTTGCTGATTTTAGCTTTGGTTTTTGGTGGTCTGGGAGCAGCACCGACTCTGCCAGTTATCTATAAAGCCCACGTCTGCTGCTCTGCAGGATCAAGTGTTACTGTGGTTACACGGTGATGATGTGGAGCTGCAGAGGCTTCTGCTCGGCTCGAGTTGGTCGGTTAACGCGAAGGATCTGCTGATGTGTTGATCTGAACCTTTTTTGTCACCAGGAGAGCACTGTGAGGAGCACGTGGCTCACTTCAAGCAGCTGTTTGGGGAGCAGGCGCTGATGAAGCCCTCCACCGTGTGACGCCTCCTCAGGGAGGAAGTCACGTACATTTAGCTGCACACGAGTGTCCGGGAGCAGGAAACCACAACATGCTGCAGAGCTGTTTCACTGTGTGAAACCTGCAGGAAGAGACCACAGAGCATCGCATCATCACCTTTAAGAGAAGGTTGGGTCACAGCGCCTGCTGCCATCTTTGTTTACAGGTGGTCATAGATCCTGCTGGATGAGCAGTTATGAAGGGAAATCACCTGTAACAGCACAGCCTTTCACAATAAATGGTGTGTGTTAATGATCATGTTGTTTCTGCTATAATCATGTGTGTCGTGGTTTTCTTAAACATCACCTTCATGTGGTCAGGTTCACCTGCGCAGGTGGTCCTAACCATCTAAATCATGTGTTGCACCCAGGATACTTCATGTGCATGTGAATGTACTCAGTGGGAAGCAGCTCACCGCTGCTCTGATGTCAGTGAGTTGTGGGTGGGGCCAGAGCCTGCACCTGCATGTGTGTATTCTGTAAGATGAAGATGAATGAGTGTGTTAAATGAAGCTGAAGTGTATGAACATGAAATCTGAGAGCTAACCTGATTTTAAATGTACAGCTAATAAAAGTCTGAACCAAAGATGTGTGAGTCCTTTGTGTTACAGTTTGCAGTGATAAAGTGAGTGTGTGTCAGCGCGCACACACATCTGACACACATCATGAAGGTTGAAGCTGTCTTTGGACGTCGGCTGCTTTTTCACTCGTGCTCAGTCACCTGACCACAGGTTATGTTTTTATGAAGTCCGAATCATTCGAGCATGAATGGACCGGTTCTCGTGCAGCTCTTCATCCAGCCGAACACTTTGCTCTGCCCGCTCTAACGTTCACTCATCATCAAACACGGTGAGGAGCTCTGACACGCAGACTGGAGAAATGTTTGGATTGAATGCCCTTCCTGACGCAACCTCAGAGGGTACCTGCTGGAATCAGACCAGCAACCTTTTGCTTCTAAGTGAATGTGTTAACTACTACACTGCAGCACCAGTACCTCAGCAGAGAACCAGTTTTAAACTAGCAGCCGGTCCTGTTCCCATTTCTTCAGCTGAGTCTATCAAAAATGCCAAAGATAACACAGTTCTGTTATTTCATACATTTCTGCACCAACAAGCTGATTCCCAAAGAGCTGCTAGAACTGGCAGATCTCAGCATGGTGAGCAGTGTGGCTTTGAAATGAGGAAACCAAACAAGTGGAGGACAAAGAAGAAGTGTGGGTCCTTCAGAACCAGGAAATGCTCCAACAAAGACCTGACGCTGGACCTGAGAGATCATCTGGACCTTCAGCTGATCCATCTGCTGTTCAATGAAGGCTCATCAGAGATGGAAGGGTGGCTGTGAGGACGCTGTTCTTAATGAAGGGGAACAGGAAAGGCTGAGGTCTGCACTGAACATCAGCAGCAGGTCTGATGTATCCACATCTGAGACCTTTGGTTCAAACCACCATCAGCATGTAGGGAGAAGGTCAGCACAGGTCCAACAGTGAGAGTCTGCAGCATCTGTGAAACACGGTGGAGGTCTGTCATGGTTTGGGTGGTGATGGAGCGCTTTCCAAAACTGATGGAATTATGAAACCAAAGATTTTGATCCACAGTGAAAAACCATCCAGAAAGCAATGATCCAAACACAGTGTCAGCACAGTAAAAGCACACCTGGATATAAAAACACAGGTGAACACCATCAATGATGGACCTCAGCATCACTGCAGCAGTGTGGGATCATCCTGACAGAGAACAGAACCACAGGCAGAAACATCCAAAGAGCTTTGAAGGTCCTTCAGGAAGCCATGAGAGCGGTTCCTGCAGACTGCTGAAGGGAACGACAGGAAGCTGCCTCAGAGGGTTCAGACTGTGATGGAGAATATAGGAGGTCACAGCAAACAGCACTTAAGCCTGTTAGAATCACATGACCTCTGATTCTGCTTCACAGACTGGATTTCCATGTACGTTTGAATCCGTTTCTCCTTCTGACAAAATAAAGAAATGAGGGGTGGCTCAAGACTTATGCACACTGTAACTGCATGTATAACTTGCAGGCAAGTCTAAATCTTTTCTTGTAACAGTTATCAGATTTGGTGCACATGCAGTTGCTTTCAGAGCTCTGAAACAGCCAGAAACAGCCTGGATTCGTTACCACGATGGCTGCTGGGCGCCATCGCTGCTCGCAGAGGGCCTGTGGATGGAAACCATACCACCTTTACTTCCTGTACTTCACTCTGCTGTAATGTAGAGGGTTCTTCATGTGTAGGCTTTGGCCCCCAAAGAAAAATCACTAAGAACTATTTTAAGCAGTTTCTTTATAGGACTTCATTTACTCAGTACATGTTTGTCTATTAAAAGACCAGAGCTAAGCAAACACACACAAACCCAGTAACACAATTACAATGTGAACCCACCTCCAACACATTACAGTCTTCATCTTTTTTACTCAAACTCTCAGCTGGATAAAAATATTCTGAATTGATCTAAATAAGATTATTTCTTCCAATAATTGGGACTAGATTGTTTAAAAATGTAATTTAACCTGAGCGGGTGTAAGAGAGAAACCAAGCCGTGGCCGGTGTTTGATTCACACACCTTTCCTTGATATAATCTTTATTGCTTTCTCTTATTGGGTTGAATACAGAACAGGTTTACATCTCTTGACTTTGTGAAACAGGACAGAGAAAAATCAACGTTTCCCAGACGATTGTGTCTTAATGCTTTCTGATTGAGGTCCAGCATTTGTGCGAGTGAGTGTGTTTTTAAATCTCCTCTGCGACGTTCCCTTTGACCTCTGACCTCTGACCAGGACACAGGAAGGCGAAACCGAACCAAAGGAGGACTCTAACCAAATATCCGAGTGAGGGGGTGGCGGCTTGAAAGCCAACCACATGGTTTGTAGGCGATGGTGAGTTCACAGTCAAGTGCTAAATGTAGTGATTGACAGTTCTGAATCATTATTTAAAAAAGAGAGACAACATAATCAGGACAAGTTGCAACTCAGGAAGTAAGAACATGAAGCATTTTGAATATGGATTTGTGAAAGACCCTGAGAGCGAGATTATATATAATTCCATATTTATAATATATATATATTTATATATGTGTGTGTAGCACAAGAAGTGATGAGAAAGGAGAAATCATCCATAACTGAACAAATTAGATTAACATGCAAAAAAAAAAAAAAAAAAATAGCCTAACCTACAAGTCACCCTTTAACTGAACACAATGGATTTTCACAGTTTTATATGCATTTATATGTCATAGAGAAAAAATAAGAAACACAACAAAAAGTAACACAACAGAACCAACAGACCCAAACAATCTGTTCTCGACTCTTAAACAGGAGCTCTACATAAAGCTTTTTGGATTCAGAGGGATTCTTATTGCTAGTCCGATTCGCACCCCGGCCCACCGCGCCCTACGGCGAGCCGGTTAGTCCACGACACAAACCATCAGTTCCTCACAACAGCTCTGCAGCATAAACGTGATATTCTTAATACATGGCTTCTTCTCAAGTCGCTGTGGAAACTAAACACACAGACACACACACACTCGCCTGGGCTCCAAATAAATACATTTAAAAACAGTCCACGTGCATTCGAATGGAAGTCCAGTATTCATATGGCTACACACACACACACACACACACACACACACACACACACACACACACACACACACACACACACACACACACACACACACACACACACTTATAATCCAGAGGGAGAGGGAGTTCAGAGGGCGTTAACAAAACAGGAAGCAGTTCAGAGAGAAAGGGAGCGTTTCCTCCCCACAGTAAGGTCCAATTATTAACTCAAAATTTAACGGGATTATTAATTAATCCGGGTTTTTGTGTCTCACAAACTCAGTTGTAGATTGTTATAAACAGCATGTATTTTGTATAACATCTGTATAATTTAGCATGGCTAACTTTCCTGCTCTAGTCAAAGTGAGGATAATGTCGCAAAAACGGCAAATCTCTGCTTTGGAATAAAGTAATTTCAAAACATTTATTAGAGTAAATCAATGAAATGTTGATAATTCTATTAAACTCTGAGAAACTGCTCCAATTAAGGAAAATTTAAAGCGGATTTAAGCTGCGAGCAACAGCAAACCATTTAGCCAAAGCCGGGGAGTTAGCGGTGTCGCATAATAAAAACCTTTTCTATGAACCGCTCCGTATTTGTACACGTCTGTCTTACTGATCCATTCTGACCAAGATAAACAGTAAGCTAGCCAGCACGATGGACTAACATTAGCTGCTGGCTTGCAAGCATGAATAGTTTATACATTTTTAGCAACATGATAACCGCTAAGGAGCTGAAACTTTTGGCTACCAAAAAAAAAACCCAAAAAGCTTCAAAGCCTTTTTATGGTTTTCTTATTTTCCAAAAAACCCAAAATGTATGATTTTCATTTGTGTTTTAAGCAGCTCTCAAAGAGATGCTAGCTGCCAAAAATAACGGAAAAACGAGTGCTTTGATTTGAAAAGAATCACGGGTCAGTTTAGAGCCAATTTGACTGAAGAAACAATTTGTTCTTGAATTAATTGACAGGGAAATTTTACATTATTTTCAAACTTTAGCCTTCTAATTTTCATAAAGCATTCGTGAGGCCTAAAATGATGTGGTACATAAACTAAAATACAAATGACAAAATGAAGGAAATTGACTCCCTTTCTCTCTTGATTGAGTCGCGACAGTCCATGCTAATAGCACTAATAGTATTAATAGTAGTAGTAGTAGTTTAGGAAGTTGTTAGTGCCAGTTAACGGCAGCAACCACTCAGCTCAGCTGTGGTTGTTCAATATTTCTTGACTAAATGACTGACTGCCGTTGGCTTACAGTTCCATTATGAGCCGCTGAGGTTTGATTTGCTTATGAGGTTGCTTGATATAAAAAAAAAATGTACAAGATTATTAGGTATATTCAATCTTTACATGAGAAAGAAAACATTTACACACGATCAGGATCAATAACCCTCCTGTTATAGGTTTGTTTGGATAGGTTGGTGCAGGGGTGAACTTAGCCCTTTTATTTTTGTGTGTTTGTTTGTGCAGCAGGGTAGTACAGTTCAGGAACACAAAATAGTGTTGTGCTTTCACAGCTGCTCCAACCTACCCATCCGTCCATCCTTCCCTCTCACCCCTTCATTTAGTTCCTCTCTGAAATCATTTCGATATGCAGCCGAGGGATTAGTCATTCTGAAAATTACAACTGATTGTCTCTAATGCCAAATTCCTAACCACAAATCCACACTAGGGCTGGGCGATAAAACAGCAACAGTGGTTAACACAATACAACCTCAATTAAAAATACAACGAACGCTCAGTAACTGCTTTTGCGAATGCTCGAAAAATGCTAGGAAGACAAAGACACCCTCCCTTAGAAAGATCACTCTGCTTCAGTAGTTTGGAGATGACATTTGGCCATTTGCAGTCTGACAAACAGATTAGGCACCATCAGGTATTATTTTTCTGAAAATAGCAGAAAGTAATTACAGCCCCAAACTAGTGTTGTTAGTAGACGTAGACCCTCGACTCTATATGACTACCCAGCAGCAAAACGTTGACATTTTCAACCACTGTGCCTTTAAACTTGAAATAATGTGCGCACTTATTGTAATTATCTATGGAAGCTTGTTTCAGTCAATGAAATAAAAAAAATTAAAAAAAACAATCGCCAGGCAGAACTAGGTCAAAATTTCAAATTAGGCATCTCAAAATTTTAACATTTTAAAATTTCAAGTTACTCCTCAGAAGTCAAAAGATTTCAGCTACATAATTCAAGATAGTTATTTGATAGTAATTTGAGATACTAACCCAAAATTCTGACTTACTGGCAAAAACAGGCTTCCATATTTATCATTATCAACTGAAATAGGAAATTTTTTGTTGTGCTCAGATTTTTGGCCATATCGCCCAGCCCTAATCAACACTGACTATGCAGATTTTCCAAAACACAAGTGAAGGACCTGCCAAATAGAAGAAGGTTTTTAGTTGTTCTATTTGTATCAGAAAAGAAGAACACAAAGAGGGACAAGTCCTTGTGTACTTTCAGAAAAAAGATGGGGCTAAATGGGGACAAAGTGCTAAACAAGTCCAGGGCCAACTCAAGATACACTGATAATACTGCAAGAGGACTAGCTTGGCCTACTATTGGCTACAAATGCCATTAACTCGCTTAGCCATGTCCAATTTTATATGGTAGTTAATGTTGGCTAGCATGTGTTTTTACCCAGTAGATCATGCCCCAGGACCCACTTTAAAAAGCCCAAACTTATGAGCTAACTGACCAAACCAGGAAGTTAACCAAGTTAGCTTATCTGGTCAGGCCTGTTAATTCTAGCTAGTTAGCTAGCTGTTCTGGTCAGTTTTCTGACCCTAACACTTTCTGATATCTTGATCCCTAAACAAGGTTGATGCTAATGTAACCACACCAGATAAATAAACCAAGTAAACTATAGCTAACTTTATCCCAGTTCTTATCTGTAATCTGTGAAGACCGAGCTCATAGGTCCACAAAGCCCTTGCCATTTCTATGTCACACTGAGTTAGCCTTCTTTAGCTCTATTTGGATTACTGTGCACACCAAGCCAGTCATTACCTGTTAGTCCTACCCAGCTGTGTTTGAGGCTATACTAATGAGTTAGCCCTGGCTTGCTTTGATTTGGCCCACAGTGGAAACCAGACCTACAGAACATTAGCCCAGCTTAGGAAGACATAGGATTTAAAGGGTTGCCTACAGAGTTGCTCATCTGTTGTTTTATGGTTGCAGTTAAAAAGCAGAAGTTGAGGTAAACTGAACCTAAGTCAGGTATTAGCGGCGTTAAACATTAGCACGCTGGAGGCCCTGTAATACACCCTATAAGAACACTAGGGGGCGACGATGAGAGACAGGTGGGAGTTGCACACATTCACACACGTACAAAAAACAAAACCTTTTGATTTGTTCAGTTATATTAAAAAAATCCACAAAAATGAATCCCCAACCCTACACCTAAATGTCACTGATAATCGCACACATGCAGAAAAACAGAAAATACTCGTGCCACATGTTTAACTCTACACACATGGAATCAACTGAGAATGATTATGAGTGAGACATGAACACACACAGGCTGACTCGCAGGGTGGCTTCAGGGATCAATAGTGTGATGGGTTTAAAAAATGAAGAAACACGGAGAACACAGACACTATTTTCTGCCCTTTCAGAGTTCCTCTTCACACAGAAATGCGACTTTGAGAAGTTCGTGAATGTTTTTGTGTGTTTTGCCAAGCCGGTCGAGAGTCGGGACGACGGCGAGGCGATTTCCAGTTACAAAAAACCCCAAAAAACAAAACCCCCCAGAAGCTTCCTCAGTCACACAGATGACCGCCAGTCTATAGTGGCAGCTGCCGTTCATTGCTGGTGAATCTGTGCCACTTTGGCAGCCGTCGTCTCGGTGTTCAGTTTTAGCCAAAAAAATATCAAAAATATCAGCTGGTCAAACCGGAGATGCGGCTGGTGAATTCCTAATTTAGGAAATCCGAAACCTTTTGAATCTTTATTGTTCGGACTCATGCGTCGCCGGCGCCAGCTCTTAATTTAAATACAGAAGAAGAATCGCAGATGCCAACAGTGCGTCCCAGTCCCCATCTGTCTCTTGGCATCTCCAAAGTTGATCATTCTCAAAGAAAATCTAGAACAATAATAAATTGTAATTTTATTCTTTTTATTGCTGAAATATAGATTCCCCTCACAAAAAAATGTATTGTAAATCATTGTCATCATAAAAAGCTATAAAAATTAGATCCATTCTCCGTAATAATGCAGATAAAGATATAGCAAAAGCATCTTTTAGGACTAGTAGTAAGGCACTTCAAGAAAACGAGGATTTCGTCTTTCTATCAAAAAGATTTTCCGGGCTGGTTTTTGCATCGTCATCAATGGTGTAGCGTCTCTCTGACCGTATGGCACTGCGGTGATATGGTTAGAGGTTTCTCCTCACTCCACGCCCACCAGAGGAGGCTCTCCATTGGGTAGGATGTGCTCCAGAGAGGGCTTGGTGTGTATCTCCAGCAGCCCCTGGATGAAGCCCTCAGCTGGGGTGGCAGCTGCCACTTCCCCTGCTGGACAGCTGGAGGAAGAGTGTGAGGGGTCTTTGGAGGCGTTTGGGTCAGGCGTCGATTCGGCGCTAGTAGTTGTCTTTGTGTCAGTAGCTTGGCGGCTGGGAGTCGAGTCGACAGAGGGCTGTGGTGTCGCAGAAGTGGCAGTGGTTGGTGGATCTGAGTCCCCGCCACACTGCCCTGGTTTTGAAGTGCTTTCTTCCTCACCCTCATCTTTCACGTCCTCCTCCTCCAGCTCCTTAGCCCCGGTGACAGCACTCCCACACTCGCTCTCATTCTCTGAGGGTGGGCAGGTGGAGGTTGGGGTCGGGGTGCAGGAGTCTCCATCCTCACTGGCGGCGTCATCGTTGATGCCGGAGGAGCCGTCCGTCCCTCGGGGTTTCAGGTGGATCCTTTGGTGACGGACCAGGCTGTGCTTCAGGGTGAAGGTCCTCTCACAGGTTTGACACTGATAGGGACGCTCACCTACAGGGAGGATGAGCGAGGATTCAGAGTGAGAAAAAAATTACAGGTTCAAACCAAAAATTCAGGCCAATCAAAAACAGTAACACAAGAATTTACACTTGTGTGCATGACCTCAGGTGTGTGGTACCTGTGTGTGACCTCATGTGGCGGGTCAGGTCCTGCAGAGACCAGAATCTCTTTGCGCACACGTTGCAGATCTTCTTCCTCTTGTCCACTCGCCCTCCGGATGGCTCGCCGCCCTCCAGGCTCTTTGGTTCTGACGCCTCTTCATCGCTCCTCTCCTCCTTCTCCTTTTCCTCTTCCTCTGACTCGCCACTGTCACCTCCCTCACTGTCGCCTCCCTTTGCTCCTCCTTCCTCCACCTCCATCTCCGCCTCCTTTTCCTCCTCAGCAGGTTTGCATTCTGGGGCCACCTCCTCCTCCTTCGCTGGCGAGGCTTCCTCCACTGGAGGCGGTGGTGGAGTTGGCGTCTCTTCGGAGAGATGCGCCCTCTCGTGGCGAGCGAGCGTGGTGGCGTAGCGGAAACTCTTCTTACACACTCGACAGACATGTTTGTACTCCGGCTGCTGCTTTGCTGCGAAGCTGGTGGAAGAGGAAGCGGGCGCTTCTTTCTCCTTCTCCTCTGGGCTCTCGGGCACTGCTTCGGAAGTGGAGGTAGAGGGTGCAGATGAAGATGATGAGGAAGACGAGGGCTGGGAGGGCTGCTCATCCTGAGTGGAGCCTGAAGACGACGTGGTGAGTTTGAAGTCGATGAGCTTCTTGCCGAAGTTCAGGTCCAGACTCTTGTTGCTGTGGCAGTCGTCATCGTCGGTGCTCTCCACCTGAAGGAGACAAAGATGAAGGTGAAGATCACGACATGTTCAGAGTTTTTTTTTTTTTAATTAACTTTATTTGAAAACAACAGGTTGTAATTAAGATCACTGCACACAGTGAAGGTGCAGCAGAGTTGAACCTATTTTAAGGACTGCAAATACGTTCCCACAGATTTGTGGCTGCAGTCGTGACAGTTGTGTTACCTTGCTGCTGTGTGGAGGTTGTTTGCCCTGTGCTGCTCGGGTCTCCCCCTGCGCCCCCTGCTGGTCTGGCTGCTGGGTGGTTGCTACCTCCTGCTGCTCGGCAGGTCCGGGACTGGGGCTGAAACCTGCAGTACAAACAGCTTCGGTCAGTTCCAACAGCCGGCCAGGTGCTCCTAAAGGTGACGCTTTAACCAGTATGTGCAGTAAACGCAACATTTTCCTTTGTGAACCAATTAGAACATTTTCACCATGTTGTTACCTTGGCTTGGCTTGTGGGTGGGACTCTGTTGTGTGTTTTCGCAGGGGGTGGAGCTATCGGCAGTGGGGGCGGGATCTGAATCTGTAGACAGGGTGGTGCTGCTGAGGTTTTGTGCTTCTGGAGCCATCTGCTCCGTCTCTGACTGGCTCTCTGCAGGACACAATCAACAGGAGGATGTTGGTTATTTTTGGTGCATTTCAGGCTAAAATCACATTGTTTAGGTGAGAGACCACCTGAGCAGTTCTAACATGAACATTAAAAAGTGTTGTTTAACTGCAGTTCACATCTGTGGTTCTAACAGCTACAAAAACTCTGCTTGTTCTCTGACCGGCACTCTCGTGTGAGCCTTCGTCGCCAATTTTCTTCACGAGGGCACCGTTGCGTCGCAGCGTCCTGTGGGTCACGCCGTGTTTCCTCAGCAGGTGGCGCTCACAGTTGGATTTCGTGGAGAAGAAGGCATCGCACCGCGGACACGGGAACGGCTTTTGACCTGAAAGAAGACGGAATTATGACCAGGTTTCCACAGGTTCATCGAGTCGGTCACTGCAGCGAGGTGTGTGTGTGTGTGTGTGTGTGTGTGTGTGTGTGTGTGTGTGTGTGCTTTGTGGTTATTACCGGTGTGTGTCAGCATGTGTCTCTGCAGTGAGCTCGCCCAGGGGAACACTCGGGGGCAGAAGGGGCAGGTAAGCTTCTGGACAGAGTTGGAGTAGGCGTTCTTCTTCCCTTTGGGCTGAGGTCCCGCCACGGCCGGCACTGCCGCCGCCGGCTTCCCCTCCTCCCTCGCCCCTCCCTCCTTCTCCTCCACTCCTGCTTTGTCGCCATCTGCTAACAGGAAGAGTTTGGATCAATTGAAGGTACGCCTTTGATTCAATTATTTGATAATATCTTTTACTTGGATGTTTTTACTTAGTAAAAATGTTTTCAAAGTAACTGATATTATTATGAAGTATTTCAACAACTGCAATATATTTATAGTATTAATATAATTTATTATTAGTTTATTATTACTATTACTAGTTTTATTTGTACACTGGACATACACGATATTTCTATTTTATATAAAGAACCTGGACTTTCGTTTTCTAGGTTCTTTATATAAATATTCATTTTCTGGGACAGGAGCAGAGAAGATCAAACTGTTACCTCTCTTTCCTCCCAGGTCAGCAGCTCCCGTCTGCAGGTAGGTGCTGAACTTGTTGGCGTCAGTGTTGGCGAGCATCTTCTCCACGCTGGCAAATTCGCCGCTGGACTCCAGGTCGATGCCGGCGCCACTCACAGCCTTCTCTTTCAGGCCAAGGGTGGCTAGTTTCTTCCTGGACCTCCTCCTGTTGGAGGAAGAGGTGGGAGTCAGCGTTAGCGCTGAATGCAGCAGGAAGAATATCAATAAAGTTATTTTAAATGGTGCTCACAAACCTAGAGGATCCATCTGAGGTGTCGTCGTTCTGTGCCTCTGAACCAGCGGAGGGTCCGGGGGCATCGGCGGCCGTGTCGGCCTGAGAAGAAGTGACACTGGCCGCCTCCCTCTTCAGCAGATCTGGTGCGGCGGAGACGGAGCTGATGATCTGAGCGATAGAGGCCAGCGGTGGCAGCTCTTTGAGCGTGGCGGAGGGTGAAGAGGAGGCAGGTTTGGGCAGCAGCGGTTTGAGGCGCTGGGCTCTCGTGGTATTGGGGTGGGAGGTTGGGGGAGGAGTGGATCCGGGGGGAAGCTGATAGCAGCCAAGCTGGGGGTGAGGGTGCAGGGGCGATGGGCCGCTCGCCGTCTTCTCGTCCTTGGACAGAATTTGCTGCTGCTCGATGATGCTGCCGCCGCTCTGCTCTGTCTTTATCTCCCTTAGCTCCCCGCAGCTCGCCACCTCCCTCCGCTGCCTCTTGCTGGGGATGGACAGGTCGATGGGCTGGTCCAGGTCGGAACAGTCGAAGCTGGGTGAGATACTCTCCAGTTTGACCCCAGGTGACCCCGTCTGGCTGCTGGCGCCACGGCTCTTAGCAGAGAAGTCAAGCGGCTGGTCCAGTTCTGCAGGAAAAGTGGCGTTCACCAGCTCCTCCACCTTCACGGCCGGGATCGGAGGCTGACTGATGCCGTTCAGCGCCATTGGAGTGGCGCAGGCAGTGGTGAGGGTGGTGGCGGCGGGCAGCAGTGTGATGATGTGCTCCTCGATCTCTCGCTCCTGCACCTCAGGGTGCTGCTTCAGCAGGTGGTGGATGCAGTTACGTTTGGCCAGGAATGCGGCGCCGCAGCGTCGGCACTCAAATGGTTTCCTCTGACAACCGTTGTGCGTGCGCAGGTGGATCTGTAACGCCCGGTATGTCTTCAGGTCCTCGCCGCAGAACCGGCACACGGTCTCGGCTCCGGCGCATCCTGTCTCTGTGTCCTGGGTGGAGGTGGTGGTTGCAGCAGTGATGGCTGCAATGTTTGCTGTGGTGGTTGAAGTGACATACTTGATATTTTTCTCGATATCCTTTCTCGAGGTCTTGGCGTGCTTCTTCCTGAGGTGGCGCTCGCAGTTGGCCTTTACAGTGAACGGGTAATGGCAGACACGGCAGACGTACGGCCGCTCACCGCTATGCGTGCGCAGGTGACGGATAAGTGTGGCTTTATCAGGAGCTACGTAGTCGCAGATGTTGCACTGGTGGGGCAGGATGCCAAGGTGGAAGCGCATGTGAGCCTGTAGCACACCGGAGAAGGCGAACACCTGGTCACAGAAGCGGCATGGGAATGAGCCTTTGGCTGAGCCTGCGTTGTTCCCCCCTTTGGTTCCTGGCTTTCTTCCGCTGAGCCCCACCTCCTCGTGAACAGCTGTGGTAGCAGCAGGCGGTGAGTCAGACAGGGGCGCATGCGGGTCATTCATGCACTCTGCGTCCATCTGCCCTCCGTTTCCGGCCGAGGAGGGCGTTTTGAAGAGCGAGGGCGTGGGAGGTGGCAGGCTGGGGCTGATGCAGCCCAGTGAGGCCTGCTGGGAGCTCTGGAGTGGTGGAGGAGTTGTTGTTGTGAGGCTTGATCGAGGACTGACGGGAGGTTTGGGTTTCAGCGGCGGCATCGCCTTCTGACCCTGAACTTGACCTGCAGGAGGGAGCGACAGTCACTGAGCAGTTCTGAGTTAAAAGTCTCCTTTTAGAGGCCTGATGTAATAAAACGTTTTTGTTCAAACCAACACCTACCTTGACCTCCACTGAATCCAGGAGCTTTGGCCAGAGGTGGCAGTCCCATTTGATTCGGTGCTGTGGTAGCCACTTTCAGGATCTGCTGGATGTCTGCCAGCTCCATACCCGCAGCTCTGCCTGTCTCTCCAGGTTTGATGCCTGACGAAGCGGCGCTGGCTGCTGCTGCACTCCCATCAGGCTGCAGGAGGAAGCTGGTCTGGAAAGGCTGCAGGGACAGCAGGCTGAGGGCGTCTCTCTGGGAGAGGCCCTGCAAGGCTGAACCCGAGGCCTCCAGCAGAGAGAAGTTAAGAGCAGTTAGACCACTCACGCCGAGCCCCAGAGTCAGCCCCAGACCTCCGGACAAGTAGCCCGAGGCCGGCTCCTGGGGGAGGCTGGAGGATGGAGGCTCCACGTGGATGACTTTGATGCTGTCTAGGTGGGCCTGATGGATCTCATCGTCAGTGGGACCAGACTTCACCTGAGGGACAAAAACAGGAACCATCAGGACATGCAAAAAACAAATTCGGTACTTTATAAGACCTAAAAAACATAAATAAATACTAAACAATGTGGAAATTACGTATCACACTCGGTCCTTTATATATTTAAAAAAAAAAAATTCTACTAGTTGGGTTTACATTTTTGCTTGTTAACATGGGATTATCCATTTCCAGCTCCAAGTTTTCCTTCAGTTTCCCAAAATCAAGCTAAATGCCATCATACAGCAGGACACAGTCGCTGAAAACAGACCACACTTCAGCCAGGAGAACGCTTCCAAAAGGGTGGTGTGCCACAAGGTTCAGTCCTCGGTCCACTTCTATTCTCAGCGCTCATGCTGCTTTATGGCCACATTATCCAGGTTTGTGGCATCTGCATTCACTTTTATGCTTTTATGTCACTGTTGTATCTCTCAGAGAGGCAATCAATTTTTCAGGCCTTGGTGCAGTGTTGTTTCTCATATTTAATTGACCTGCATGTCCAAAGTGTTTAATCCTGATCTGCCCTGCATTTTCTGCATCTTCATTTCATTCTCTGGCTTCAATCTAAATATTTGAAATTTTATTTTGTAAATTTGTGACTTTAATGTGAAAGGTCTGCTTGCTTACCATCTTATTACTTGCCTTATTTTGTTTCTGAGATGAAAAGATAGTTTTACATCCAAAGCATACCTTGGAAATGTGCTGAAGGCCCAGCCCTTCCAGGAAGTTGGACTGTTCTGCGGGCAGGGCAGGGTGGTCGTTCTCAACTTGTTCTGCAGCTCCTTTGCCGTCCTCCTTTACTTTCTCCTCTGTGTTCTCTGTGTCAGTGGCGGCAGGTTTGTCGGGGTGGGAGTTGGCTTTATGGAGGTCCAGGGCAGAGCGAAGGGGGAACGCCTTGTCGCAGAACTCGCAGACGAACCGGTGGAACTTGCTGATACAGCGTCGGAGGTTTGTCTCACACCAGATCTGAACGGAAAGAAAAATGAACCCAACATTTTCATCCTGGAAGTGATCCATGGGAATGTGGTAGTGTGGCGAATGCATACCTGTGCAATGTGAGGAAACTTCTTGCAGGAGAAGTCGATGAAGGCCAAGTCATTGAAGCCGGTGGGGATGGAGGGGTTGTTCTGGATGAAAGGGCGGCCACTCGGGTCCTGGGGAAGGAGCTTATGGACGCCCGCGTTGTGACGCAACAAACCACGGTGAGTTCGGAAAGAAAGGCAGCAGGGATCACACCTGCAAACACAAACAAACACTTCCTGAATATCACACAACAATCCAACAATCTTTTGCATCAGAAAATCACAAAAAATTAAGAAGAGTAACTCTAAACTCTAAACTTGATCAAACCATCACATTATCTATAGGCGTAGGAACCTGGGGGGACGTGTCCCCCCCAATATTGGAGACAGGCGCATTTGTCCCACCCAGAAATTACACCGCTGAGGAGAAACATTTTTTTAACTCGCATGCTTTTATTTTGAAGGCACAACATAGCGTCATGCCGTCAAGAAAACTTGATGTTGAGACGGCAGAGTCACGCCCTTCTGCCGCTTTCGGCACGGGTTCCTGGTTCCAGACCAGCTAGTTTGTGGGGCCGGAATTGAACCCGTTTTTCGGCCGAGCACCGAGTGTTTCAGCGGTGGAAAACCCGCCTAACGGTTCAAATTACGGCACAGGCTCTGGAACCCTGTTGGTGGGAAAGAGGCCTGAATGAGGCAAAACGGTCTGTGGGAATGTTACCATGAATATGGCTGTTTGTCAGTTTACTTTCATACACAGGATAAAGTTTACTTACTGGACAAGAAGTCAATTTGAATGAATTTCAAATGAGAGGCGGAAAAATCATTTTGGCTCTTCTGCTTAGACCGATGATTTTAACCTTTTGTTTGGCTAAATGCAGGGCTGTAAAGAGGCACACAGCTCGTCTATTAAATGTAGAGGTATCACTTTTATTTTGCTTCTTATTATTTTTATTGATATTTTGATTTATTAGATTAGAGTTTCAAACTGAATAGGCATATTTTAATAGCTGTTTTTTTAACTTAAAAAGTGAATAATTTGTTCATTACATTATCTGTGAGGATTCTTTCATGCTAGAACGGTGTTTAATTAAAGAACCAGTTCTGTTGCCAGTCAGCCTACATAAATGTATTTTTGACCATTAATAAATGTTTTCGGCCAATACGACATATCAAACTTTGCACTTCTGTGCATTAATAAATTATTTTTGTGCTACTGAAATATTTAGCTTGCTAGTATATGAAGGAGTGTGAGGGTCACAGTAAGAAAAAAAATAAATCTTTTTGAGAATTTTGAGAATAAAGTCAAAATCGTCGAAGTCGTCATTTAAAGTCAAATAACAGCCACAGCTGCTACTCTCTACAAAATGCCTTGGGTAGAAACAGCTTGATCAGCTGTGTTATTGTGTCTTGTGGGTCTGCATGTCCCCTCTGTACTGTATGAAGGTGCAGCATCCTTCCATCTAACCATTACCAGTTTGTGTGGTTTTTTCCTTCTGAGCAGATGCAGCTTTCTGCACTCTCTCTCTAACGTCCTCATACTTATCACTACATCGTGTTTATGTACTAAAAGAGAAATCATTTCCTTGTTACTAAAACTGATTCGAAAGTACAGTTTCACTAACTCATAATACAAGACATCCTGGAGGGGATAACAGACGTGTCGTGGCAGTTGTTTGACTTGAAGAGACTTTAATCTGCACATTTTGACTTTTATTTAAAAATTTTGAATTTATTCTCAAAATGCACAATTTTATTTTTTTCTCAGTGTGGCCGTAATACTCCTTTGTACTAGTACCAGTGCAGCCAGCTGATAAAGTAAGCCTGGAATGACATGGTCATTATGCTTCATAAAAGACTCAAGCCATTTTGTTTGGTGGTTTGTCCACGTCTTATGATTATAAAACATATATATGTAAATTATACATGCAATAATAGAGGTGTACACAACACTATTTTTTCAAGAAACATTTGAAAAAGAAAAAAGTAAAAGATCAAATAGCATTTTTTATGCTTTGCTCCGAGTATTTATGGATCTGTCAGGTTTCCGATATGTGTCCCCCCCCCAATAGTAAACTCCTTCCTACGCCCTTGGCATTATCTGACCGATAACGTCTTGAGTCAGGTAGAGTTTACCTGATAGTAAATGAAAAATGGGCGGCTGGAGGTTTTTGTGAATGTGATGTAACTAACCTGTTACTCATTCACTGTGTGGACCACTCTTTATCACATCTGCTGTTTTGGCTGTGAGAGGTGGAGCAGTGGGTTTGCTTGGAGTTTATTTCAGAGTTATTTTTGCCTTTTTGTCTTTATTTCTAAGCAACAGTAAAGAGGCCGCTTTTGGAAAGTGGCTGGGAGGAAAATTCCTAAATATCTGCTTTAAAAAAATCAATTTCTGTGTTTCATTTTCCTTTATATGAGGATCTAAAAGCTGTTGGAGAAAGCTCAGCTGTGGGTCAGCGCTGCGCTCTCAAACTCAGTAAAGTTGTTCTACATGCGACCACCAGGAGGCGACCTTTCTCCACGGTTTTGATGTTTGTGGAGAACAGTAGCTGACAGAGGACGCCATGACATCACTTTGTCCTTTCCTGACTGTTGTTTTTCCAGTTTGAAGGTGCACACTTATTAACCTCATGTTGAGGTCAGAGCGTTCTGTGAGGCTTTAAGGCCAGCAGAGACGATCCGATCGGAATCAATCAGCATTTCCTGATTTTGGAGCTCTTCCTTCATGTAACAGTAGCTCCTAAAGCCTCATTAGGTCAACCAAGAAAACCAAAAAAGTTTAATACAACAAATTAGAGCAGAACCCCCCCCAACACACACACAAAAGGACAAGTGTGTGTGATAACCCGGTGTTGGTCCGGCTCTTGTTAAGCGTTGAGAGGACAGCTGCTCAGTGTCTGCCGCAGTCACACACTCTTATCACATCCTGTGTGTGTGTGTGTGTGAGTAATCCCCTCTGGTACACTGTCGGAGGATGGTGGGGGTTGAGGTGGGGGTCTGGACCATATGTGGACCAGCACTTGTTGAACTCCACCACATCCATCAGTCAGACCTGCGCCTCCACCCTCCTCCATCCAAGCGTAGCTTCTGTTTAATAATAAACCAGATGATGGAAATTCGATGGCTGATCCTAGTTAGTTATTTTATTGCAGTTTAAAGTATTCCAGGGAGCAGATAATCCAGTATTTCCTACCAATTCAAACTAAAAAGGATGGGTTAACTGAAACGAGTCCTTCAGGTTAATGAAATCTGAGGCTAACGAAGCTGTCGGGATGATCGTGTTTGAGTCTTATTTTAGGTTTTTAAATGTCTTTCTTTTAGTTTGACCACAAACACGTGGATTAGCTGTGCAGAGGTGACGTGTTAAAAAAGAAGCCATCGTCTGAAATCATATTAACAGCTAATATTCAGACTCGGATGTAGTGAAAAACAGTCATTGTGCAGCAGCCATTGGTTCCTCAGAAATAAGTGACACATAATGAGGTGTTGGAGCCAGCAGAAAAACCAAAACACTGTGAGGCCCAGAGAAAAAGGATGTTTTTGGAGTGCTCTGTAACTTTGCTCTCCTTCCAGTCACTGGGCTTCTGCTCAGCTCTGCATGACTCACAGTTCAGAATAAGCCTTCTTTATCTGATCCTCGGCCCCGCTGCAGCCCCTCACTTCCTCCTGTCTCTGTAAACCCACTTTCATCTGATTGGCAGGCTTAAGGAAGCCTGCAGAGGGGCAGCGCTCGGTGCTTTGTTGCAGATGAGACTGCACGCCAAGTGTTTAGAGCAGTCTGAGCTCACAGCAGTGACTCCCAGATCCTGGGCTGCAGTCGCTGAAGGTCCTGCAGGCAGGCGGGAGTCGTTCAAACCACCGTTAAAAAGTGTAAATACGAGGCATTTCCTGTAAACTACCAAACCACGATGTTACTCATATGTGATGATTTTATTTGTGTTTGATTGTTTGAGAGCTACAGTGAGAGCCTCTGACATCACAGGAGTGCTTTCACTGAGGTTTCTCACCCTCGACCTGCTGCTCCAGTCTGGCCGTTCAGCTGAAGCATGCTCGCTCTGACCCGGTCTGGGTTTCAGAGGGACCCTGACCTTTCCTTCACAAACACAGACTGTACACAAAGATGTAAAGCACTGACATCCTGAACTGCTGATGGAGGAGTTTATTTCCAGCACATTCATCCATGCTGACAGAAGCACATGAATGCTTTGATCTTTACGGTGTCGTCTGGTTTTAATGTGACGAACATGCATCTATCATCCTGCTGCTGAGTTAAATTACCCTCCATCCTCCATCCCTGCAGGGCGCTCGATCCTCTTACCGGCTGATTAGGGAGGATTTACAGCTAAATATTCTCCTTCCTCCATAACGAGCTCAGCGCTGCCCGCTCGCCTCCTTCTCTCCCTCTTTTCTTTCTTCTTTGTCTTCACCACAAACTTCTTTCTTTACGGCCTTTCCTTCTTTCCTCCCTGTTATCCCTTCTTTCCTTTCCTTCCTTCCCTAATTTCTGTTCCTTTGTTCACTCCTTTCCTTGTCTTTGTTCTTAACTGCATTACATTTTTAGACTTTTTCCTCCTTCTTTCCTTCATTGAATCCGTCCTTCCCTTTCTGTGCTTTAGCCATTTTAATTATTTCTATTCCTCCCTTCCTTCTTTCCTTTTCAGTCCCTTTTTAAACTATACTGATTAACATTTTGTTTTCTTTCCCATTTCCTCCTTTAGTTCTGCCCTTTCTGTCCTTTAACTAGACTTCCACCTTTCCTTCCTTCCTTCACTGCCATCCTTCCTTCTCTTTCTGTGCTTCCTTGCCACTTTCCTCTTCCTCCTTTCCTTTTGCACTTCTTTCCTTTCTGTCCTTGTATATTTCCTTTGTTTCTTCTTCTTTCATTCTTACTTCCTTTGTTTCCTTTCCTTCTTCCTTCCTGGTCTGTCTTTCACTGTGTCCTTCCTTCACTTTCTTTCCTTCTATTCCTAACTTCTTTCCCTAATTTTCCCTTTTCCTGCTGTTATTCCTTCTGTTCTTTGTCTTTTCTCCTGCTTTTTTTCCCCTCCACACTAAACTTTGTCCCTGTTGTGTTGCCGTAGTGATAGATGATCCTGGTCCAGTCGAGCACATCCTCCTCTTTCCCTTTATTAAGTTCTCTGTTCTTTCCCAGTCTCGGTGTCCTCCTCTCCTCTCCCAGCCGACCACGATTCACTCACAAACACATTTAAACTCTTAATTTGAAAGGTGGAATGAAATACTCCGGTATAAAGGGTCAGAGAGTAAAGATAAAAGTATCTGAGTAAATTACTTGGTTACTTTCCTCCAATCAGACCCAAGGAGAGGAGACAGGAGAAGAGAAAAGAAACAGAGCCAACCACAAAAGGAAATCAAGGAGTAAACAAGGAGAGGAAACAAGGAGAGGAGTGAAGTGAAGGCTTGCAGAGAGGGGGGGGGTTTAAGGATGCAAGGCGATACCTGAGGGCGGTGTCGGGATGAGAGTCCATGTGAGCATCCAGATCCAGTCTGGAGCTGCAGGTCTTGAAGCAGATGGGACAGGGCAGAAGCTCCTCCTCCGCGCCTCGGCCCGCCGCAGCCGCCTCCTCGGCCGCTGTATCCTCCACCACCTCAACAGAGAGCAACTCGTTATCCCACGTAACCAAACAAACCCCGCCCCTGCTGAAGGACGCGCTCCCGTGGCGTGTCGTTTTACCTTCTTGGAGGGCGGCTCCTCTCCGTTCTCCTCCTCGAGGCCCTGCCTCCTCTTCACAGATGGACGGCGGCGTTTGGTGGGGGAGGGGGGGCTGATGGGGAGCAGACCGCTGGCCGGGTCCTTCTCGTGGATCTTCATGTGTCTAAAAGGAGAGACAAAGGTAAAAGGTGAGTTTACGGCATCTCAGATCCCCCCCACATCTTTTACTAAATGAGGAACGTCAGGAATTCTGGGAAAGTCTGAGGAGAGCTGATCCCAGCCAGTGGGCTGGGAATGTACAGGAATACAGTACAGATACAGGAGGGGGGCGGAGCTACAATGGTCAAGAGACTGTAGCTACGTCCAAATTCAGGGGCCGCATCCTTCGAAGGACCCATCCTCCATCGACCGGGTCCTTCGCAGCCCACGAAGACCGCAAAGGCCGGAAGTGATGCGGCAGTGAAATTCATATCTGCCCCCACCTCGGCGTAGCTCATGTTGCCTAGCAACCGTGACAGTGTGAAGCACAGCTGTGAAAAAGCAGCTGGTTAAACTGAGAACGAACTTTTTCTCCGTTTTGTGGTTTGATTTTAAATCTTTAATTCAAAATAAGCTGTTAAAACAAGCATAACACATTTCAACATCAAGGAATACATTAAGTGAGACATTAATGTAGAATAAAACTATCCAGTTATGATGCTTAACTTTAATTTCAGGCAAACCGATTTGCTGAGGAACAAATGAAACACTGAAATAAACCAAACATCAGCCGTTAGAGATCATCTGAGTGAGTTATATCTGTGCTTAACTCAGCGGCGAAAGCCAGCGGGGGTTTGAAAAGGATGTGCCGGCAGTTGGGCGCTCCGGTCAGCTGACAGCTAGCGAGGTGAGCTGCTGGTAGAGCAGCGGCAAAGTACAGCTCCGAAACCAGTGGAGCAGTTTTTGTAATTAAGTGATATCTTGATAAAACGAGCTGATATTTGAGGTTTACACATTTACATTCTCGCCTGAAAACATCTTAAATGTTTATTTTGTGTCACAGAAACAGTCATATTTCAAACTTCTTGGCCGCTATCCTCCGCTATTTTTGTGTTTGAGTTTTGATGCGCAATGAATCATGGGATATGGTAGGCCACGAAAGATAGACCGGACCAGTGTTGCCAAGTCTGCTTATTATAAGCGACTTTGGGCTTGTTTTTTTCTAAAGTCGCTTGCAAATCTCGTGAGTTGTGGGTTGCGGTTTTATGGGCTTATTTTTGAACGTGGAGTTGCTTATTTGGGCTTGACTTTCTTTCTGAGTGAAACTCGTTGATTATCTCTCGGCGCCCTATAATAAAGCAAAAGACAAGTGGTAGGTAGTTTGTCCCTTCGAAGCCCCCGTTTCCTGTTTATCGCTCCTGCCCAAGTTGACCGGGCGCACACCCAAACTAACACTCATAAGAGCCCAGAATGAGCTCCAGTAAGTGGGGAAAATATAGAAAAAAATATAAAGGGTGTGAGAAAGAGAGCGCTCAGATGGGAGACAGTGGCGCTAAAAGTGGGTGTGCACTATATGCAATGCATAGGGGCGCCGCGCAAGAGGGGGGGCGCCAAAACGATGTGACGAAATCATTTCTCTAGTCGCATTTTCCTTATTTAACAGCTGTGCGTATGAAATGATCAGTAACAGAGGAACGGCGCTGATTAGGCACCTCTGTGCTCCTTCACCTCCCCTCCTCCTGCCCCCCCCCCCCCCCCCCCCTCAAAAAAAAGTACGCATTCGTCGACCGCATTTGGAGGAGTCGTCGAATTTGGACAGCCTTCGTCGCCTCACTGTGACGTAATCGGCCTACAAATGTGGCCTTCAATAGATGCGGCCCCTGAATTTGGACACAGCTTGTGTGTGTGTGTGTGTGTGTGTGTGTGTGTGTAAAGGTCATCCAGGCCACATGAGGGAGCAGTGATGGTGTCAGGTTACAGAGGTTCACAGAGACAAAAGAAAGGAAGAGAAGAGGAAATAAGGAGAGATGAAAGGAAACAAGGAAAAGAAAAAACAAAGTAGGAACCAGAGGAAGGACTGAGGAAGGAAGGGGAGAGG
The DNA here is from genome assembly GCF_007364275.1 of Archocentrus centrarchus. Classification (NCBI taxonomy): domain Eukaryota; kingdom Metazoa; phylum Chordata; class Actinopteri; order Cichliformes; family Cichlidae; genus Archocentrus; species Archocentrus centrarchus. The sequence goes on along the minus strand of NC_044365.1, from coordinate 813,268 downwards.
GAACAAGGGAGCAAAATAAGAAGAGGAAAAAGGAGGAATCAAGGACAAGAGAAAGAAAGGAGGTGATGTCAGGGAGGATGTGAGGAGATGTGTTTGGAGGAGGACACGGGGAGGTGTGGGACCGAGAGGAGCCCTCAGCTATAAATAGGTGTCAGGCAGCGAGTTGGACGCCCATAAGAGGTCCTCACACTCAGTCAGCAGATCTGAGAGCAGCTGACAGGAAGCTGCTCATTAACCAATCAGAGGAGAGGAGAGGAGCCGGCCAACCAGAGAGCAAAGTCTGCTCAAACCGCGCTGTGGCCCTGCAGCTGGCCAATCAGAGAGCAGGAAACCTGCCAAGTCAGCTGACACACAATCCTTATCACCCAGTGTGTGTGTGTTTGTTGCAAACAGCTGCTGAAACACACACACACAAATGACAACAGAAATGGAAGAAGAGGGGACAAGAAAAGGAAAAAGGAATGAAAGTAAACAAGAAAAGAGGACAGAGAGAGGAAAGACGCAGGGACAGAGGAGGCAACAAAGGCAGCAAACAAGGAAGGGGACAAGAAGTGATAAGTGAAGTAAACAAGGGAGGAAGGCAAAGACAGGAGATAAGGAGATGGAACGAGAAATTTAGGAAAAAAGAGAAACCAGGAAAAGAGAGGAGGAAACAGGAAAGGAAACATGAGGAACCCAAACTCCTCCTCCTCCTTCTCCTCCTCGTGGTCTCCAGGTCGTCTCTCTGAAACTACAAACTGGAGTCAAACTGGTTTAGACACAAAATGGCTCCTCCTCCTCCTCCTGCCCGTCTGAAGCAGAGGATGCTCTTCCTCCTCCTCCTCCTCCCCCTCACAGTTTGCATTGTAAATCAGCGCCTCATCCGTCTGTCCTCGCTGCTCTTTGTGCTCGTGTTCCCGGGCTCAGCGACTCGACAAACCGGCCCGTCCACTTTCTGCTCCAGTTTCTGTAAAGCGGGATTTTCTGTGACTCAGAATCCCGCCAACGTGAAGGAAGCGTGTTTTTACCTTCACAGGTTTGAGTCCAAAGACGTGACGCAGGAAACAAGTCTGAGCAGTGATGGAGGAGCAGGAACACTGACAAACTCCACCAACATCCACCAGCACTGATGCTCAAACACAACTACACATATCTACACAACTAGTAACAAACTCAGTTTGAGTCTGAAGCAGAGAAATCGGTCCTTTCCTCCTGAACATGAACCCCACAACAACCACTCCTCTTCCTCCATCAGCCTTCTGTTTGTCTGCAGAGCTTAAACACAGTGTTAGCCTCTCATGGTTTGGTGCTGGTCCTAAAACAGCAGCACAACAAGCTGAGAGCTCAAAATATCACGAGCCAATAAAACTGAAGGACAATGAGAGGAAGGCTTCCAGAGAGGAACGTCTGCGACATCCAGCAGCACTCGGAGCCTGTCGGCCTACAGTCATTCCTGCCTGCCCACAGCTCCTCATACCAGCAGCACACACACACACACCAACATCTGTCGGTGCGTCGCAGACCAGCAGCTGAACACAAACTCCAACAATCATCGCCTTAAAGCATCACAACCTCTCCTGTGAACACCATGGAGCCTCGGCTGGTGGCTTTAAGTGAGGATGCTGTCAGGTACTGAGGTATAAAAGGGCTCAGAAATAATCACTGTAGGTTCTTTTCAAAGTAAAACCAGGAAGTTACCAGGCTGCCTTCAAAATAAAATGCAGTAACAGTGCTCCCATACAAACATTTATTCATCCATTTGTATTAGTGAATGAAGCTGCTCCAAAAGGCAACGTCCCAGGCTGTCTCACTCTCATGGACTTTCAAAATAAGAGTCTTACAGGGTAAAAGGAACACTTTTAAACTGTCACACTTCTGTGGTGTCTAGTTTGGTGTATGTGACACACACTTAAGCTATGGTTAATGAACAACACACACACACACACACACACACAGGCTGCAGTTAGGTCCTGGCTCTGATGGTGGAGGCTGGACATCACTGATAAATAAATGACTGGGCGTTGTTCTGTGTGTGTGTGGGTGTGTGTGTTTATAATGGGGCTAGGTTGTTAAAAGTCATCTTCCCACTTCCTGCCCCCCCCCCTCCACACACACACACACAGTCTGGGTTTTGACATCATGGACGACTGGGGATCGGGTTAAATGGCAGCTTCCTCTGCCCGAGGTTATACGTGTGTGTGTGTCAGACACACTGAAATCCATTTTTAAAGCCAAAATTAGCACATATACGGTTCCCCCTGCAGATGTAATGCAGATGTTTGTGTGTTAAGTGCTCCTTCCTGATTGGCCGGCAGGAGTCAGGACGGTGTGTGCGGGTGTGTTTTTAAGCACCTGTGCATGTTGCCGTTGGTGGTGAAGGTCTGGCCGCAGATGTTGCATTTGTAGGGCCGCTCGCCGCTGTGGACCAGCATGTGTCTGTCGAGCGACGAGGCCGAGCTCAGGCACTTCCCGCAGATGCTGCAGGAGTGGTCCGTCGCTCCGGTGTCGGCGTTGTGCTGCGGGAACAACACACAGCGATTCAGTTCACCTGATCTGACTGCTGTTCCTGAGCACATGTGTAATACCTGGCACTGTGTTGCAAAGATTACTGAACTGCACACCTTTTCAATCTCATGAATTCACCTTGGAGCCTGATTTTCTGCACTTGATGTGCACCGTTAGATTTTCAAAATAAAATCCTATAGTAACCTGGTAACAGACTGTTACCAGGTTACCAGCTAGGCCATCAACAGAGCTTAATGTGGCTATCCTTTCAAAATAAAATACATATGTGTATACATGGGAAGTTATTATTTGGATTCAACTTCAAAATAATTGTCTATAGTGGCTGAGTTAACGCTTGGTTATATTAGCCTGCTTTTCAAATCTCACTGACTTTGTAATGTGTTAAATTTACAAAATAAAAGCCCAAAAGTTACCAAGACACTTTGAAAAGAGTCAGCCTATCAAAATAATGTTCCCCACCGACACAAACAGCATATTTATTATTGTGTAGCAGCAGCTGTGGCACAAGCAGAATTTCCCCTCAACATTGCTGTTATCATCACTTCCTTGTGGGCGGGATTTACCTGTCTGATGTGCATGGTCAGCTGATGCTGTGTTTGACAGCTCTTGTCACACAGTGGACAAAAATAAGTCGAGCTGTCGTCTTTGGTGTCCTGAAGGAGAAATAACACAAAAGTGTGACATCACACAGAGCAGCACACACACAGTACACGAGGCCGGTCGCATTACAAGCTGCATGTTTGAAGCCAAAGATTCGGTCACATGACCTGCTCGGGTGTAAGGTCTTTACCTTACAAAATAAAGTACCTTGAGGTGACTCGGCGCCATATAGATAAAATGGAAGTGAACTGAAGATGGCTGTAGCTCAGTAGGTAGAGCAGGTCACCTACTGATCGGAAGGTCAGCAGTTCGAATCCTGGCTACTCCAGGCTACATGCCAATGTATCCTTGGGCAAGATACTTAACCCCAAGTTGCTCTCCGACCGTTCTGTCAGATTATGAATGCGTGTGAATGTTAGTTAATTAAAAAGCACTTAGCTTCGTAAAAATGGAAGTGCTTGTATGAATGGGAGTGCATGGGTGAACGCACAGGTTGTGTAAGCTCTTTGAGTGCTCATACTGAGTAGAAAAGCGCTATATAAGAACTAGTCCATTTACTCTAATTAACAGCTGACTGGCTGCTTCTTCTTTTACTGTTTAAAATAGGCTACCACAGACACCACACCAAAATCATCAAAGTGGTCATCCGATTACCGCAACCACAACAAAAAAGCGTGGGTCACATGATGGTGCCGGCCGGGCCAGGCATCATCCTGTGGAGTATGTTTATGGCTTGACAGCTGCGTCCAGATGTGGTCTGAAGCGGCCTCAGTTTGACCCGGTGACCTAATGTCAGCTGATGCCTCACATCCAGCTGCAGCACCAACTGAGCGGCTGCAGAGCTGCGCACACGCAAACTTCTCTTTCCATCTTTGTGGGGACCCACGTTAATATCAGGCTTTGGGAGGGACCCTAAAGTGTCGAAGGCCTGTTTGAAGGTGTGCCTAAAAGTGAGGGCCGGAGGTCACGTCCTCGCTCAGCAGAAACGTCCTCGCTGCAGTGGTTCCAAACATCAGGCCTTCTCTGCTGATCTGTCCGGGAGGAAACGTTGAGAAAACAATCTCTACAAATTACTGCGCGCGCACACACACACACACACACACACACACACACACACACACACACACACACACACACACACACACACACACACACATCCTCTACTGAGAGGCAGTGCTTTCCTTTTCCTGTTTAAGCCACAGGAAGTTGTGACGCGCCGTGGAATGCCAGCAAGCGTGATGGGAGAGCACAGCTGAACCACAGTGACGAGGCAAAAATGAAAGCAGGGAAGATGGGAAGCTGCACGTCCCGCTACAAACACAGCAAAGATGGAGGCTGAGTGTGGCAGAGGTGTTGCGTACCTGGTTGCGTCGTGCGTTGCGGCCGGGAGGGGCTCGCATGGCCGCCGTGAGGGACTTGCTTGGTGAAGGGCTTGAAAGAGAAGAGAAATAAGTTTTAGGAGAAATAAAAAGTTTAAGGAGGAAAAATGTGATTTATGAACATTTTCCCTTTAAATTGGTGTGTTTGATGTTGTCATGCTGCAGTCCCAGAGGACCGAATCTGCTCAATTATGTGCAGATTTAATAAGTGGGTTTCTTTGCGTTTGGTTTTCATCCTGATGGGATTTATTTCTCCGGAGGAGGCGGGGCTCTTTTAATGTTTCCTGCTGCGCTTTAGCGATTTTAATCCAGCCCGGAGCGTATGTGAGTAATTACAGCTGAAATTACCTCCTGTTGTTCTGTGAAACTGAGAGCCTGTTAATTTGTTTAGATTTTGTCCCATTAAAGCGGCCGAGGTGTCCATTAGCACTTCCTGCTGAATGTGTCCGGATTACAGCGCTCCTGGAGCAAACTTTAAGGTAAGTCTGTCTCTGTGTCCTGCAGACACGCTGCCTAAATCCATCAGGAACAAAGACCACAGGGAAGATCCCACCCCCACCCCCACCCACAGATGCTAATCTGCTCCAAATGGGGGCTGAGATGTAGATGGGGGCAGACACTTTGACTTATAATTATTATGCATTCATTTGGGTGCAGAAATAAGTGAGATCTCCCATAATTCCACAAGGGCTTTGATGGTGTGTTCAAGGACAGTCTGAAATTAAAGTTTTAAGCCTTTTTAACAGTTTTAAGTGATTAAATCTGGACATCATCTTTCACCATTGAATTTGTTTAATTATTGAATGTAAATGAACCTCTTCTGGTTTGTTAATAAAGTTTGAATTGGTCTGTATTCACCTCGGGGAGGGACCGGCGGAGGAGTTGGCTGAAGTGACTCCACTCCCTCCTCCATTTCCGCCGCCATTGATGGTCCCTGTTGCTGACATCACCGCTGACATCATGGCATTGATGGAGGAGAGGTCTTCTCCTCCTCCCCCTCCTCCTTCGGTTCCCATGGTGCCTCCACCTTGGTCTCCGTTCTGCAGCTTCACTCCTCCATTCGCCGCCTCCTTTGCTCCCTCCGTCACTCCGTTGATCGCTCCTGAAGGGTAGCATTAATGATTTTTAATAACCTTGAGCTAACATGCACCAGGTCTTCCATGAGGTTTGGCACGCACCTTTGAGGTTACTGTGCACTTTCTCCTCCTCCTCAGTCAGCTCAGTTTTGGCTCCTCCCCCTTCCTGCTGCTCCTCTGTGGCGTTCTCCATGACTGCTGAAATACAAACAAACACAAACTATTGGACATGCACAGAGAAGCAATGAGAGAATGACCAGCCTTTATAACTGTGTTAATGTGAAGCTTTGCAGTGTTAGTGCGCAGAGCGACACTCTTGGTTCCCCCTGTGAGGACATGAGGATTTCTGATGGAGGCTGAGATCAGAATAGCACAGGCGCTCGGCAGTGTTGGCTTTCCCTGCACACGTCCAGCTGCAGGTTCTGGTTTCACAGAAGAAAACATTTTGAACCCTCCGAGTGCTGCAGGACGGCTTCGACAAGCTCCAGCAGCCCACGTTTCAGAGCAGAAACGTGAACGCTTCAGTGAGCCCGATGCTTAAACCTCTCTGAGTCTCTGCCTCATTCTGACACCGTGAACCTGCACGAAGACGTCGCAGCAGAGGACGACTTTCCATCTACAAGCAAACAAAAGCAGCTTTGGCCGAGCGCCCACTGGACCAGAGGGGACACAGCGATGGGTTTACAGCCTCACACCTGTTTGTGCCAGGGCAGAGCAACATGAGGGGGCGATGGAGGGGCGGAGGAGGAGGATGGAGGAGAGAAGGGGCACTTCTCCTTTTCTCAGGGAGGAGAGGACAAAAGCTAATTACTGTTTCCTGTCTGACAGCCCCAGAGGAAGAAGCTCTCCAGAGCCGGCCACTTCCTCCTCCAGCTCAGCTCAGCAAGAGGCTGTGTGTGTCTGTGTGTGTGTGTGTGTGTGTGTGTCTGTCTGTCTGTGTCTGTGTGTGTGTGTGTCTGTGTGTGTGTATCTGTCTGCCTGTGTCTGTGTGTGTGTGTCTGTCTGTCTGTGTGTGTGTGTGTGTGTGTCTGTCTGTGTGTGTGTGTGTGTGTGTGTGTGTCTCTGTGTGTGTACATTCCAGGTTCAAAGACAAACTAAGAAAGAAGGAAGCGAGAGAAGCAGCGCGTCTTAAAATGATGACCGAGTCGGTGGAGTTTGGTGAGAAAGGGGGAGGAGCCTGATTAGACGAGGATCCTCGTGTCAGTGTGAGCGCCGTGCAGGGACACACATCACAGCTGCTCGAGTAACTCACACTGAAGCTGTGATTTTGTAACTAAGCTGCGCGGCTGCGTGACACATTTCTCAGTTACCCATCGGCGGCGGCCATGTTTGTGGTCAGCGCTGACATCACGTCCTCATCAGCGGTCCTCTTCCTGATTTGGCACAGATAGCTGCTCTACGGTCTCATCCTGCAGAGCATCTCCCTGAGCGTCTGAGCTCAGAGGTTTCCAGTTTCCTCCCAAACTTCACCAGGACATTTCAAGAAGTCTGACACTCAGAGCCAGGCTTAAAGTTATTTTCAGTTTCAGTAAAAACTGAGTGAAAATCAAGCTGCTCAGTTTGAATCTTTGAACAGAGGAACAGGAAAACAGGCGGAAACAGAAACAGGAGGAAAATCTGCATCAACACCAGCACGAACATTTTAATATACGGCTTCCTCTGCCTGTCACAGTGGCTTAGGGTTAGCCTCACAGAGTCACCATCATATTTCCCCGATATCTTCTGAATCTATATTTCCACTGTGATCGTCCCACTGATGCCGATGTTTGGAGGTTTAAATATATACGATATTCCGATATATGGGCCGATATTATTTCCTGTGTTACGTGTAGTTATTCAAACAGAACAGGGAGGCTGGAGAGTGCCCTCTAGTGGCCAAACTGTGAAAAATAACACGTTTGAAGGGTGTTCCTCATCCTTTTAAACATTAAATTTTCAGCCGTTACGAAAGCTAATAATGTCGGCCCACCGCAGTAACAATGCACGACGATGGCAGCGTGACCCCAAACTTCAGGGGTGACGAACACCTCGGTGCGTGAAGCTAAACCAACATGACGGTGAAGAACAGGAACAGAAGCCCACATCAGAGCTTTACAAAAGCAACACAGCTGTCACACACACTGTGACGCTAACACAAAGATAGCATGATGCTCAGGCGGAGTGTGCCCCCCCGCAGCCAAAGCTGATTTAACGTTAACGCTCAGCAAGAAACCAACAGATCTCCCGAGGGTCCGCGTTAGGACATCTGTGCAGATGTGGAACACAAACAACAAAGCGCTTCAACACACACTCAAAGTACTTTTATTTACTCATGAGCCCGATACCAACGATAAACCGCCTCCTAGCAGTGCTGAACAGCACGTGGAGCAAAACCAAAGAAGAAGAAAGCGAGAAGAAGAGGAAGGACGAGTGGAACGTGGCGAGAGAGCGCTGACAGCTGGCAGCGAGCGCCGAGTTTCCACCGACCTCGCCGTGGATCGCTGCGCCTGCATGACACACTGTTACATGGCCACGGCAGGTGCACACACGCGCACACACATGCACAATCGGAGGCTGCGATTGGATGTCAGAGCGCTCAGGCAGCACTTTTTACAGCCTGCAGAAACGAACGGCAACAGATGGCTGCAAAAGCAGAGGAGAGGAGGAGGAGAGGAGACAAGAGAGGAGGAGGAGGAGAGGAAGAAGAGAGGAGGAGGACACCAGAGAGGGCAGGAGAGGAGAGGACACAGGTGGAGAGGAGGAGAGGAGACAAGAGAGGAATGGAGGTGGGGAAAAGGATGGAGGGAGGTGGATAAAAACTCTCCCAAAATCAACCATTGCACCCGGGTCTGCTCTGAGCCGTCAGAGTGAAAGTGGAACCACGACATGTACGTGTCATCACGCTGCAGCCCAGACTGACACGCTGACCTGAAGCTTTGAAAGCATCACAAACTTGTTTAACACCAGCTTAAAAGGAGCGGTCAGTGAACGCAACATGAATTCAGCTCTGAGCCTGAACACAGCGTGTGTGTGTGAGAGATAGCTGATGTTACTACATCTGTTCCCAGCCATCATTCTCACACACCAACACTCCCGCCTGACTCACTCTCACACACACACACACGCGTCTGACATTGCTGCATATCCATGCAAAAGCAGAAAAAGGTCACGGTGCTGGTGCCATGGTGCACAAGAATGTATCAGTGTGTGTGCGGGTGTACTCGTACGCCTGTCTTTGTGGGGACCATCACCCTTTGTTGACCTTAAGAGGACGCTGTGGCACATATACTCTTTCAGCTTTAAAGCTGCATTCACATCTCAGCTAATCAGTACAGTATACATCACTGCAGTTAGCATGGTAGCTAACTGCAGTACAGCATGCATCACTGGAGTTAGCTACCATGCTAACAATGCTAAGGTCTAGAGATACAAGCAGAGATTTCAAAGTCATTGCTGTCTGAGCTTATTAAGAGCTGTGTTTCCATCAGTCTGTTTCTATGTTTCAAATTTGTGTTAAAATTAAAAATGCTAAAATTTTTACCCACAGCTTAATGAGAGTTTCTGGCTCTATAACTAACCAGCAGAACTAGCTGAGTTTACCATCCAGATTCTTGCTGTTAGGTAGCACTGAGGTCAGCGACTCCATGACATGAACCTCCTGCTGTGTACCAACTGTCCCTGGGTCACAGTGACACACAGACAGTCATTACAGACTGAGGAGGTGAAAGATGTGAATGAGGACTGAGAGCTTCCTGTCACCTCTGTCCTAGCCTCCTTTTATCCCCTCTGACAGCTGAGTCTCAGTATGTGGAAGCAAAAATCTGCTACCTGCTAACGTCACTACAGATAACACACACATGAAAACCTAAATCTTCTTTTATGACTTGATATTTTACTCTTAATATAACTTTTTAACTTGTCAACGTTAGAGCCTCTGGCACTACAGTTAGCATCTAGCATGTACACTGAGTTAGCAAGCTACTTTATCTGTTCCAATGGAAGGCTGGCAATAGAAAACAATGAATGTTTTTGAATTTTTTTGCATGATGCTAGCAAATTTTAAGGCTCATAGATGAACACTGTGTGGCAGTGATGGCAAACTTTACAGTTTCTTTAAGCTTTGTGAGCTAAATGGCATTACTTTACATTTTAGCAGCTAGCTGCTATCTTCACAGAGCACACTGCATGCTAATCAGACTGCCTGTGGTATAAATGGCCTCTTCTGCATTAAATTTACCTCGTGAAACAAACAGATGCTGTTTCATAGGTAAACAGTAACAACCTGAAGCAGCATCAGTTACCTCCCACAAAGACACAGAACCTGCGGTAGAAAGCAAGCCGTGTCATCCTCTGCTCCCTCCACTTCCTCCTTTTTCAAACCCTTGCCATTTATATTTATATCACTTTCTTTTTGTGAAGTGGGGTATTTGTATCTGTGAGTCCTCCCTGGTATCAGCTAACAGTCTGTGTTTAGCAGGAGAGCAGGGAGGAGAGGGATGGAGGGATGCATGGGGAGATAGAGAAGTGAGGGGGGAGGAACAGTCACCATATGTTGGCCATTTATTACATCCTGCTAACTGTCACTCTTCCTCCATCTATTCATCCATCACCCTCTCAGCGTCATTCAGAGTGGCAGTGCAACACTGGGGGGACTGCAGTATTGTATGTTTGTATGATTAATTGTTGAAAATAAAGAATGTGTGCTGTGCTGGGCCTTTACAGGGTGGGAAGGGGCCCAAAAGGTTTTTTGGTAGCAGGCCGGTTGTTTCTACTGTAAAGTTTAATTTTTATTTTGGAACCTGCCTCAAGTGGACACCAGAGGAACTGCAGGTATTGGAACATTTAGTTCATTCTTCAGCCCAGGAGGCTGCGATCAGCATGAAAAACAGCAGCACTCATTAACACTGGCTGCTCGATGCTGACACTCTGACCCGACTGTCCTTAAACTCATAATCTGCTGCACACGGTCCCAGAAGAACATCAGAGCAGTTTCTGGCAGGAATTCCCAGGATAATTTCTGACCTTGTGACACTGATGGAGAGAAGTGATGCTGGCATTTCATGGGAATTCACCAAGTCTGCAAAGGAAACTGAAACAAAGTGTGTGCCTCTTCATCTCTGCCTGTTTCTGCGTTGGTTGACCACAACAGGAAGTTCACACTCACGGGAGTCACAAGAGAGCGTTTTGCTGCTTCCTCATGTGTGTTCACAGAGAGCGAGCGAGAGACATTGATGGGCATTCTCGCTTGCTCGAGCCCCCGCCTCCCCTCCTAAACCTCCATCTAACACTCAGCTGCCATCACCCATCCTCCACCGCTCCTGACGTTCCTCCTTTCTCGCTGCAGAACTCTGTCCAAACTTGTTAACACACACTTGCTGAAGCTGAACATCCCAAGGCAGAGCTGACTCTTTGTGCTGCAGGGACAGAAGTATGTGGACACGTAGTGTGTTGGAGCTGGCTTTGTGCTCGACCAAGCTGCAGTCCAAAGGCCTTTAACCAAATATGACTGTGAGCTCTGAGCACAAAAAAGCACATTAATGCAACTTCAACCAAAGTACAGCTCAACTTTAAAATGGCAAAAAAATGTGCAAATTCATGAGTGTTTGTACCGTAAAATGCTGAGGGTCACACCTGCAGGGGCTTTTCTCCTGTCAGGACCTCAAAATAAACTTCATCCTGCGACGTCTGTGAGTGCACTGCACGTGATTTAATACATACTGCTCCCTGTTATGGAAATATTAAAATGAAAAAGCCTCAAAACAAACACCCAGTGGTGCCAGTTTTTGATGTCAAGACAGCAACTTTTCCACCTCAGCGAAGCACAAAAGACGTTTTTGTTGGACGAGACAAAAACACCAACTGTTGAGTCCAGACTCAAAGCATAGAGGTCTTATTCTTCACACCGAGGCACCACATGTAACTGCGCTTTGTAATGACCACAGAGCAAAGTGTTGTGTCACGGCAGGCTTTAAATGAACCGTGCACAGGTCTGAGCAGGGGCGGATATGGGACTTTTAACGGGGTGGCACACTTCCCCGTTTCTGGGGGAACCCTGAACTGAAAATCAAACCCGAGCAGGAAACCGTCTGATCATAAACCTGCACCAGGACCGAAGTGTAACTCAACAGCAGGGGCGTGGAGCTGACCACAGCCTTCTTAGTCTCACAGTATGGTCTGCTGACAAACAGAGGTCTGCTTTAAAGTCCTGAGGGGCCGAGGAGGTGTGAAACCTCCTTTGGAGTGAAGCAGACCACTGCAGGGGTGTGTGGGCCCTGCTTTTGTATCTTTTTGCAGCTATAGCAGCACAGCAGCCTGCAGTGTACATGTTATATAATTTACCTTCATACAGGTGCACCTGCAGTGATGTCTGCAGCAGAATAAGGCCACCTGAACTCTGATCCACCTGTAACTTCCACCCATGTTTGTGCTGACACGGCACCGTGAGTTTGGGGGTGGCAGCAGACGCGGCCAATCACATGTCAGCAGAGGTGGTGCCATCCCCGCCCCCACGACCCCCGCCTCTGCATTTCGGTGACTGCCTTTTAGGACCGCTGTGTATTTCAAACATCCCTAAACACTGACAGGCGTGGCCGCGCTCTTTCAGAGCTCCATCCGTCTCCTCCTCCTCCTTCTACCTCCAGCCTTCACAAACATTTGATTCAGATTTGTTTCTCACGCCGCTCCTCAGCTCTTCATCTGCTCTCTGCTGCTTCTTCCTGTCTCTCTGTGAGTCTGCCGCCCTCCAGCTCAGTTACACATCCACTGTTTTCTCTGTGTGTGTGTGTGTGTGTGTGTGTGTGTGTGTGGTGGAGTTTAGACCCGCTGTGATAAAGTGTTGAGATAGCATCGACGGTGTGGCGGCTCCACTGTACAGCATACCCCAGCCAGCAGGCAGAGCGGGGGAGGGGAGCGTCTCAACCAACCACTGAGCGCGCTCACAGCGGAAAATGTCTGCCAGCTCTCAGCCAATCAGGACGCGGATTCCTCAACAGTCACACATCCATCCTCTGCCTGTGTGTGTGTGTGTCTATGTGCGTGTGTGTGTGTGTGTGCTGCCTCTTCACACACTGCAGTTCACCATGAAGGTTTTTACTGAAGTAAATAAAGTAGAAACTCCTTCACTGTTTAGTTTTTACTTTTTTCTTAAAATTTTAAACTGAAAAACTTTCACTAGTATTTTTTTTAATTTAACATTTTTAGTGTTAATGAAAAAATTTTGTTACTTACAGTAATTAAAACTATGCATATTTTATGTTTTCAGTAAGTTTTTTAGTCATTAAAAATTAATTTGTACTATTTTAACTTCCTAAAAATGTAGTGATTTTTTTATATTTTTAATAAATATTTTATTATTAATAAACTTTTTTTTTTTTACACAAACTGCCCCATTTGCTCATTATCTTTACAACGATTTAAAGTCATTAAAGACACACACGCCTTGAGGCGACTGTTTGTTGTGATTTGGTGCTATATAAATAAAATTGAATTGAATTGAACTGAACTGAATTGAACATATATGAATAACTATTTTTTGCATTTATTAATATGAATATAATTGTAAATATAATACAAAATAAATATATTTTAATGATTGAATTTTAAGTTTTTATTCCTGGACCCATTTCTATAAGGAAATCTTATAAATATTAATCCTTGCTGATATCAAAATGTTTATCATTCAAAAACACCCCACATTACCCACAACAGGGTGGTGACAGTGAGGAGGACAAACTGCCTTTAACAGGAACTGCCCAGAATACAAATCACAGTAATACTATGTAATTAGCTGGCCTGATTTAAATGTCATTGCTGCTTTTCATGTTTTTTTAGTGGTGTATCACAAAAGTGAGTACACCCCTCACATTTCTGCAGATATTTAAGTATATCTGTTCATGGGACAACACTGACAAAATGACACTTTGACACAATGAAAAGTAGTCTGTGTGCAGCTTATATAACAGTGTCAATTTATTCTTCCCTCAAAATAACTCAATATACAGCCATTAATGTCTAAACCAGTGGCAACAAAAGTGAGTACACCCCCAAGAGACTACACCTGTAAATGTCCAAATTGAGCACTGCTTGTCATTTCCCCTCCAAAATGTCATGTGACTCGTTAGTGTTACCAGGTCTCAGGTGTGCATAGGGAGCAGGTGTGTTCAATTTTGTAGTACAGCTCTCACACTCTCTCATACTGCTCACTGAAAGTTCCAACATGGCAAAGAACTCTGTGAGGATCTTAAAGATGAATTGTTGCTCTACATGAAGATGGCCAACACCCTGAAACTGAGCTGCAGCACAGTGGCCAGGATCATCCAGCGTTTTAAAAGAGCAGGGTCCACTCAGAACACACCTCGCGTTGGTCGTCCAAAGAAGCTGAGTGCACGTGCTCAGCGTCACATCCAAATGCTGTCTCTGAAATGCACGAATGCTGCCAGCATTGCTGCAGAGATTGAAGGGGTGGGGGGTCAGCCTGTCAGTGCTCAGACCATACGCCGCACACGACATCAAATTGGTCTGCATGGCTGTCACCCTAGAAGGAAGCCTCTGCTGAAGTCTGTACAGAAGACAGCCCACAAACAGTTTGCTGAAGACATGTCAACAAAGGACATGGATTACTGGAACCATGTCCTATGGTGTGATGAGACCAAGATTAATTTGTTTGGTTCAGATGGTCTCATGCATGTGTGGCGGTGATCAGGTGAGGAGTACAAAGATGAGTGTGTCGTGCCTACAGTCAAGCATGGTGGTGGGAATGCCATGGTCTGGGGCTGCATGAGTGCAGCAGGTGTTGGGGAGTTACATTTCATTGAGGGACACATGAACTCCAGTATGTACTGTGAAATAATGAAGCAGAGCATGACCCCCTCCCCCCAGAAACTGGGTCACAGGGCAGTGTTCCAGCATGATAATGACCCCAAACACACCTCTAAGACAACCACTGCTTTATTGAAGAGGCTGAGGTTAAAGGTGATGGACTGGCCAAGCATGTCTCCAGACCTAAACCCAATAGAACATCTTTGGGGCATCCTCAAGCGGAAGGTGGAGGAGCGCAAAGTCTCGAATATCCGCCAGCTCCGTGATGTCATCATGGAGGAGTGGAAAAGCATTCCAGTGGCAACCTGTGAAGCTCTGGTAACCTCCATGCCCAGGAGAGTTAAGGCAGTTCTGGAAAATAATGGTGGCCACACAAAATATTGACACTTCAGGAACTTTCACTAAGGGGTGTACTCACTTTTGTTGCCACTGGTTTAGACATTAATGGCTGTATATTGAGTTATTTTGAGGGAAGAATAAATTGCTGCACACAGCTGCAATTTTTCATTGTGTCAAAGTGTCATTTTGTCAGTGTTGTCCCATGAACAGATATACTTAAATATCTGCAGAAATGTGAGGGGTGTACTCACTTTTGTGATACACTGTATGAGTTAGAATTTTGGCCCTGATGCTCATCTGTTAGTGCTCTCTGTAATTATAATCATAGTAATCATTAAAGTCATAATAAAACAGTGAAAGACTGAAGCGGCGTTCATGAAAACGTGAAACAACCAGAGGCTGAATCAGGTCCAAGTGTGAAGCTGCAAACACAAAACCTGACGGGGACAGAGACGTCCAAACGCCATGCAAGCTGAAGCAGAGAGGACTGAAACAAAGATGCATGAGATGGAACAGAAAGATGGCAAAGAAAGAGATGGTCATTTTGAGAGTGAGGAAGTGCTTCAGGTGAGTGCTTACAGGTGAGCATCTGTTAACTCTGGTAAGGTAAATGGCAGATGGTGAAAGGAGGAGGAAGAAGGTGAAGATGGCGGCGGGATGAAGGGAGGGAGGAGAATATTTACCCGTCCTTTTCGTATAGCAACGCTTGCTCGCTTGAATCTGTCTCGGGGCGGGGTGGGAGGGGGCGGGGTTTGTTGTGTGTGTGTCTGCAACCACTGCTCACACTGCAGAGGGAGAGCACAGAGAAGGTCAGTAACACACACACACACACACACACGTAAACAACAACTGGAGTCCAACAGGTATGAACATAAAAAGAAATCAATAAGAAAACACAAACATTTAAACAGTTACACAATAAACAAACAAACTGCAGAGGATATTCTTTTTTCCTCCATCTATTCCAGAAAAATAAAAACTTTACAGAAGAGACCTGACAGGTTTGTCCTTCAGCTTTAATTCACATAAAGATTTTAAATAGACCAAAGATGCAGAGACTGCCTGCAGTTCCACTGAGGGCACAGTGGGGGCGCTGCAGAGGCAGCCCTCGGTGAATGGGAGTGGCTAAAACATGTCGCTGCAGCTTCCACAAACCCGGCATGGATGAAGCGTGTGTGAAACCCGCTCTCGGGTTTCCCGATTCTGACCATGACACCTGCATCCTGCTAATGCCTGCTGATTGGTCGGTTAAAGGTTTACCACAGGACGCCCTCCCTCCATGTTGGTGGTTAAACCAACTAACCCACTTTATTATTTTCCATTAGGCTTTTTTTACTCAAGATTTTACTGGATATTTTTCAGCATGTTATAAGCTTTTATTTAGCAGTTCATCTGTTTAGCATTTATATTTTATTATTTAGCATTTTATTTACTGCTCAAAGGCAGCAGAGTCTGGAGATCATTTTTATATTTAAATATAACCTCAGCTAAAAATGACGGCCCAGAGAGCATGACGGCATCAACCACCTCAGGAATGCCTCCATTCACACCTGCTCAGGTGTGCACGATTGGCAAATGAAGCCTTGACAACACCCAGAGACTGCTGCCCTGCCACTGCAAGGTGAGCAGGCGTACCCTCAGCACACGGCACCGAGAGACTCACAACGTTTTAGTGTTGTGTGATGGAAACGTTCATGTCCACACAAACAAAGGCAACAATGCAGAAACAACACACAGACCCACAGGGACGTGAAGGTGAGCGCACACAGGAGTCATCGCAATACACAGCAACAAACGTTTACTCATCATTACACCACACACACACACACACACACACACACACACACACACACACACACACACACACACACACACACACACACACACAGCTTCAGGTCCAGTATCACAAATAAAAACAGAGGTCAGAGTGCTACATTATGTGCTGATACAATCACTGCTGTCAGATAACAAAACACAAACTGAACTGTGGAGACGCCATAAAGGCCCAGATCAGCCCGGTGCATCGTGGGTAACAGAGAGATACCTGCTATCTGCTGACTGTAGGAGACACTCTGCGTCTGCCCCAACTTTAAAACACAGCAGCTGATTTCTAAGCGATATTCTTCAGGATTAAAACAAACCAAACTCAGATGCTGAATTAAAGAATTAATAATAGAAGAAACAAAAAGGCAACGTGGAGGCTTAACTGAGCTGCACAAAGACGATAATCTGCTGCTGTTACACAGGGTGACGTGAAAAAGGACAACGGACATGGATAAGAGGAGGAAAGATGGAGGAATAAGAGGGATGCAACAGGCTGCACAGCTCAGGAACATATTTATGGATGGAGGGATGATGAAGGGGGGAGGACACAGATTAAGAGCTTAACAGGGTTGGTAAGACCAATTAGGAGGCAGCTGAGGCTGGAGGTGAGGAGGATGAGGGAGGATAGAAACGTCTGTAACCGCATCACAGACCGATAGAAATACAATAAAGTGGTCATTTACAGGAACGCATGGAAGCCAACCTAACTCCCAACTACCCACAGATATCTGTTCATACTTTGGGAAATAAACCATCCAGAACTAGATATTAGTGCTCCATGTTTGCTACACTATTCTATTCTATTCTATTCTATGGGTACTCCTGCGGGTATAAGAAGCCTGATGGTGGCCCCATTTTAACCATGCATTTGTTTAGATGTTATAAGTACAGGTATGCTGAATTTGCCTTTAGTGCCACCTGCTGCGGTGTGCCATTTGACAAAGAACTGCACGCTAATTATTTAGATATCATAAAACTGAAAAATGCTCTTCTTAGGTGAGGTCTGCAGGTTTAAGAAGCCTTAGTCTGTGTAATGCTGTTTACTTCCATGGGAGATAAATATCATAAGTTATAACTACATATAGAAATATAGCCCAGATTAAAGAAAACGTGCGTTTATCCAGCAGTCGTCACTGCACTGAAATCAGCCTGTCGTGAGCTTCAGAAACAGCTTAATACCTGCTCCTGCAGGGCTGCCGTCAGTGCTAATGGCCCGAGTATTGTTGTAGATAAAGGAGGTGTAAGCTGACACAGGGAGGTGCCCCGGCTCCCACCTAAACCAGGATTTATCACCGTGTTCCCCCACCACCACACAAAGCCCCCGCTAAGCCCACAGCTAATGAGCTAGCCCCGCTAACTCGTTTAGCTTTGTTGTGCTGCAGACACAGCCTGCTGCATTGTTTCTAGCTTTGCAGCACTAAACGGCTTAAAACTGGAGACCAGAGCTGCCAGCGTTGGTAATTCCAGCAGGGACAAACCTTTAGGCTAACAAACATGAAGCACATGCACAGGTCCTGATGAGACAAAATGCTACCATCTAGCTAGAAGCTAATTATTTATAAATGACATTTTTATTTTGTTCAGGTTTCAGTTATTCGAGTTAGTTTTGTCTTCATGGCTCACGCAGCCTGTTAAAAGTTTGTTTTCAGGTTGTTAGCATGTTTGGTAAGGTGTCACGGGCTAATGCTGCATGCTAACATTAGCATATATAATTAACAGGCTTTAATAAACTAACTGCTGCAAAGACAGTTTGCATCATTTAAAGGTTATTAATAAAGACCTTAAATTTAATCTGTTTTTATCTTGTTTCACCTTCAGATCATTTTTAATCGTCATCACTCATAATGACTCATAACTAGAGTATGAAAACCACACAGACATCCCTTTACCCAAGTAAGAGGACGCCTGAAGCTAACTGTGCTAACCAGGTAAAGCTGTGCTGTTGGAGATTTAGCTGTGGAGACACTCCGGCTCAACTGAAATCTCAGACTACAGCAACAGGTGGGATTTATGCTGCTGTAACCACAATAAAAAATACAGTCGTCCCTCGTTATATCGCGGTTCACTTATTGCGGCTCCGCTGTATCGCAGATTTTTAAAAAACACTATATATTTCACTATATTGCGGGATTTTGCAGTATAAAGGTATTTCTGTAACACATCACTATGTTCATCACTCGGACGAAGAGATCAGTCACGCCTACGCCAACAGTGGAAATAGAAGTTACAGCCGAGGGCGAAGATGCTGCACCACCTTCATCGCCATCAGTACTGCACAGCTACATAATTCATCATCTTCATCATTCAAGTTGTAGTGAGAGAGTGGGAAAGGTTTATACAAGTGTGGGAAGAGTTTATAAAGCCTTAAAATATATAAATATAACACCGCTGCTTCGCGGATTTTTACCTATCGCGGGGGTCTCATAACCCCGCGATAGCTGACTGATCACTGTAGATGAAATGAATATACGTCTGTGACAGGAGCATCGTTTGGCAGGTTCGCACTGGTATCTCCTGGGCTTTGATGAGTCATGCTAATGTGCTTCAGGCTTGATTTTCAGAACAGGTTTTGCTGCTGTGTGAATTTAAAAGTCTTCATCCATCTGTCCATCTTCAGCTGCTGTGGCCAGAAGCTGTTTTCTTGGTATAGCACTGAGCCCACATCAGCCTATCCACCCGAACAGCTCTGAACAGCCTTCAGTTACTCAGTTACAAGTATGAATCTATAACAATGGCGTTAAAGCTGATCAGCGAGTGCTCAGAGCGGCCTGCTGTGCGTTGTTAGTTACAGAGTAGCCGGGCTGACTGGGACAGAATGTGAGCGGTGACAACAACACGACCCGAGGAGGAGTTTGATGATGATGCCTTCAGGCCAGCGGCAGAGCGGGGCCCTGTAATACACTCTGATGGTAAAAATAACTCGCCGAGCAGGACGAGGAATGCGAGCGCTGAAGAATGCCGCTCGGCTGACGGGTGACAGGCATGGACAAGTGCAGAGGGAGGCGAGAGAGGAGGAGGAACACCTGAGAGGCAGAAACCTGCACGGAGAAAGGGGGGATTAAACGAAGGGAGAGCAGTTGCTGAGAGCCTGAGCGCTCACATTTGGGAACATTAAGAAAGCTGAATTTGTTTCCCATGCACTGACCTAAACCTGTGTGAGTAAACCTGACGGCTCTCCTGCAGTTACAGTCACTGCTTCTTCCACCATAAAGCACAGCAGGGGCTCCAGTTTCTCCGGTTTTATTTGACATCAGTTTTTGGCTGTTCTGAGTCATTTTCAGCCTTTTGTCATGTCTGTAGTTTCTGTGTGAGTCTGTGTGAGTTTTGTTATTTTGTCATCGTGTTTTTATGTCCAGTTCGTCTCACTTTGATGTCTTGTTGTGTGTCAGGCTGTTTTTGTCTCACTTTGTGTGGTGCTTTGGTTGTTTGAGAGTCTCTTCCTGTCTCATCTTGAACAGCAGCCCCCGTCCTCGCTTCTCTCAGCCTGCCATCCTCCGCCTGTCTCAGGGTGGAGCCTGTTCCCGTGCAGAGGCCTGAGGGTCAGCAGCGTTCTCGTGGTTGTGAGGCCCGGGGCCTGCGGACAGGCTCCACTCTGCTCTTATTTGCTTTGGGAGGATTTCCTCATGTGTCACTCTTTTCGCTCTTTCAGAGGAAACGGGGCGTTTCATCAAAGTGTTTCACAACCGCGCTCGTACGGCGGGATGGAGCGGGTCGAGCGAGACTCAGGAGAGAGAGAGGGGATGCAGGGGGCGTGGAGGAGCGATCGCCGTCTGAAACAGGAAGTGAGAAAAGAAGAAGGAGAACCCAAGAAAGAAGTGAGCGTCTCAGAGGGAGGGAGAGAGAATCCAGTCAGACCAGACGAGCCGCTGCTCATCCTGCACAGGCTCGGGAAGAATCACTGCGCCCTGATTGGCCGCTGGCCCACCACCCTCCGTGTAACCTGACAGCGGATAGGCTGCTGCTGCCGCCTCAAGGCCACCTCCACCCTCCTCTCCCTCTGTGCATCCTTATCTCCTCAGATGAGTCAGTACATGCGGTTACTGGTTAACTTTGAGCTTCAACATGTCTGCCTGTGAGAGCGTGATGGAACCCGAGCTCAAACCGCGCCGCGCCTGCCCATCATGACGCTGCAGTATTACTTCCTGTATCCGAGCGCCGGCACGGGAACGAGGAGAAAGGCGTCAGCTGACTCCTGATGAGGAGCACAAAGCATCTTTCCTCATCCAGAGTCCAGCTGGAACTGCTGCTCTTCCTCCTGCAGCCGCTCTGACGCCTTTGATGCAGCTCTGCTCCTCCTCCTGACTCCTCCTCCTGACTCCTCCACCCGGCTCCCCCGCCCGGCTCCTCCACCCGGCTCCTCCTCCTGACTCCTCCACCCGGCTCCTCCACCCGGCTCCTCCTCCTGACTCCTCCACCCGGCTCCTCCACCCGGCTCCTCCTCCTGACTCCTCCACCCGGCTCCTCCTCCTGACTCCTCCACCCGGCTCCTCCTTCTGACTCCTCCACCCGGCTCCTCCGCCCGGCTCCTCCTCCTGACTCCTCCACCCGGCTCCTCCTCCTGACTCCTGTGTCTGTTACAGTGTTTCTCGTGTTTGAGTTGTAGATCTGGATCTTCACTGTTTCTCTGGTTTACAGCTCGTGGTTTTTAGCTGTTGCTTCATTTTGACACTTTGTATCTCACTCAGCGTTTTGTGTCTCTTTACGTTCATTCTTTAAACACGATTTCTGCAGCTGTGTCTGTTTTTGTCTCTTTCATTTTTGCATCATCTGAATCTCAGTTTCCTTCATTTTCACCATATTTTTGTTTTACGCATCATTTTTTCCCAGTTTGAAAATTAAAAACTAGTTTGAGTCATTTCACAGGTTTGCACCTTATTTTACTTCACAGCAGCCTCCCACACACACACACACACACACACACACACACCTTACTGTGAGATAACTGCTGATGGATGTTCAGTGTTTGTGTATGTGCAGCTGCTTCATGTTTTTAACCCGAACACACAAACCAGACCCTCCTGGACTTTCATTTTACTCCTCCACCTTTCTTCTGTAATTACAGACGTGGG
Source organism: Archocentrus centrarchus (assembly GCF_007364275.1). Lineage (NCBI taxonomy): Eukaryota > Metazoa > Chordata > Actinopteri > Cichliformes > Cichlidae > Archocentrus > Archocentrus centrarchus. Next base: position 791,680 of record NC_044365.1, on the reverse strand, counting down.
GGTGGGGGTGGGGGTGGAGGGCAAGAGAGGGTCCTTGTGAGTGTGCTGAGCAGCTGTCACACACACACACACACACACACACACACTAACAGGTGTCAGAGACAGCCAGCGACCTCTGCTCTCTCCTCTGTGAGACCTCCATTCATTCACACCACGCTAACAGATGCTAACCTGGCCGAGCTATGTGTGTGTGCGTGTGCGGGTATGTGTGTGTGTGTGTGTGTGCGCGAGCAGGGAGGAGTCAGCAGATGCCAACCTGCCAGCTCTCCACACTTTGAGCCAAACATTTGTGCCGCGGCGTCTTCATTGAGACGGCGGTGAGCAGATGTTTGCAGGCGCCCCTGCAGCAGGACTCGTCGTCATTCAGAGTCCAGTTTATTAGGCACGGCGGCGTCGCACAGGTGTGGTGCGGTGCCGTCATCGGACGTGTCCTCCGTCACTCCGGCTCACCTGTCAGGTTAATTTGCATAATGTTGTGGGGTGTTGCTGTCATTGTGCACACTTTCTGCTGCGTCGTGTTGTGTTCACTTCAGGGCATTTTGGGGTTTTAATCAAACGTTTTGCATCCATGGCTGTTCTGCGGCTCTGGGTCTTCACCTTTCTGTGGAGCTGTTGCTGTGCGTCCTGTTGTGTCTCACACTGATGTCACTGACAGGCTGAAACAAGTGAAAGTCCTTCAGGATCCTGGTGGAGTCTCTGTGACCTTTGCCCTCCGCTCAGCTTTAATGTTAGGCTAAACTAATCTGACCCTGACACACATTAACGCATCGTTCCTCCTCCTCCTCCTCCGAGCCTTCATCTCCTCTAAAACGCTCCTTTTCTACATTTCTCAAATCTCTTCATCACTTTTGTGCTCCTCCTCCTCCTCAGTCTCTCCATCTCCACAGAGACCCTTCCTCCTCCTCCTCCTCCTCCTCCAACGTCCAGCAGTTGTCTCTCTGCTCAACAAGCGACACATTCATTGTGCGCGCACACACAAAAAGCAGCTGGCACACACACACACACACACACACACACACACACACACACACACACACACACACACACACACAGCCTGCTAACACAACTGGGAGTGTTGCGTGTGTGTGAGTAAAATATGCAAACACACACACAGAGTCCACATATTTGCAGGCTGACAGAAACTGGTGTGTGTCAGAGGAGTGGGAGGACACACACACACACACACACACACACACACACACACACACACACACACACACACACACACACACAGCTGGCCACATCCATAACAGAGTCCTCTGCTGTTCTCCCTGTGCTCAGAGAGGCTCGTCTTCATCATCACGGCCTGCCTCTGGATCTGGATCTGGATCTGGATCTGGATCAGGATCAGGATCTGGATCAGGATCAGGATCAGGATCAGGATCAGGAGACCTGCTGACCATGCAGGCTTTGATAAATGAGTGTGTGTTTGTGGTTGTTTTGTGTTGTTTTCAGATGACAGTCAGCCTCTAAGTGATGATGGACAGATGTGGAGGCCTGAGAGCATTTCCTGTTGCGGGGGTGGATGTTCATATCAGACTCCTCTGTGGTGGATGGTGTCAGTCTTTGGTCATGTGTGATGGTTTTACCCCTCCCGATGGCAATGCTCCACCTCTGTCCTCCCATACCGCGTTTCCACCACCGAGGAGCCGGTGCTGGTGCTGGTTCCAATGAACCGGCGAGACGCTTAAGAACGGGCCCGCGTTCCCACCTCGTTTCTGTGAACCGCTCCTTTACATATGAGCGTGGGCGGGTCCTCGTCTGGACACGAAGCCGAAACGCACAAACGTGGGAGAACACGCTCCTCTTTCTGTGCTGCAGATACGTTTTAGGGTCCAAACCAAACTACTGCAGCATCTGTGTGCAGCACAGAGGGAAACACAGACAGAGATTAGAGCAAGACGACAAGTACGCACTTTGTGTCCTTTTATCTGTGATATGAACTGATACAAAGCAGCAAGTTCAGCCTTAGAGCCCAACCTAATTCACAGCCCTGAAAATCTCCTGTAATACACACCATGCAGTGAAATAGCGGTAGAAAACTTTATGTTGAGACGGCAGAGTCACGCCCTTCTGCTGCTTTCATCACGTGTTCTTGGTTCCAGACCAGCTAGCTTGCGGGGCCCGAGTTCAACCCGTTTTTTGGCTGAGCACCGAGTGCGTTTGTGGTGGAAAAAACGCTGAATGGTTCAAATACTGGCACCGGCACCAGAACCCCGTCGGTGGAAAAGCGGTCTCAGTTCTCGGCCCGTTGGCCGGACCCTCGTTCCTGTCCTGCCTGCACGCGTGCTCGCTGCACTGTGAGGTAAATTCTCTGCACAGTCACAAAGATCAACGTCTGAACTCGGGTCTGGTTGTTTTCACCTGCAGCAGGTCCACATGTATCACACCGTGCTGCTTATTGGTGTGCACGTGGTTGCTGGTATTTCTTTAAACTCTATTGTTCTTCATGTCCTCCTGGAGCCTCCATAAGAGAAGCTTTGAGGATTGTTGCTGCTGACCTTCAACCCTCTGAAGAAGTTCTTTTAAACTGGATTCGTTCTGCGCTCTGGGCTTTCACAGTACCTGTAACTACACCCGAAGTCTGTTTCTGTTCCTTGCACTGCAAGATAACTGCTATCTCAGTGATTTCTGTAACAAAAGGTCAAACAGGTTGTGCCTGTGAGGAGCCGTTCAGCCTGATGGGTGCGTCCTGAGCCTGGAAGGACCCTGAAGTGTGTCTGCAGAGCTGAAGGTGGAGAGAAAAGCCCCTCGTTGGGCAGAAGTGGCTTCGTTTAAAGGAAGAAAAGAGAAGAATGGCAGCAGACCTGACAGAGCTGCTTTAAGCTGTTCACATGAAAGGAACACTTTGGTCTACAAAGAGAAGAGCTGCTCTTCAGAAAGCTCAGCTCAAAGGTCTAAAGGCTGCTTTGGCTCATTGTTGACTTTCCACAGCAGATAAAACAGTTACAGTAACAGTCTGGGCAAAAATAAACTTTTCTTGGTTTTCTGTGACTCCAAAGTTAGTTACTAATGTTCAGGCTGCTGTGATGCGAGGAAGAAGAGCAGCCTCACAGTGTGTCAGACTCCTGCAGGAGTCACAGCAGCAGGAGCTCTGACTCCTCATCTCCACACAGGTGAGTGCTCTCAGCGCTCTGTCAGCACCTGAAATACAGGACGAGTCTCTGCTCACAGCTCTAACCGGCTTTGGCCTGTTAGAGCACGCAGCGAGGCCTGAAGGCAACACACACACACACACACACACACACACACACACACACACACACACACACACACACACACACACACACACACACAGCAGCCCTGAAGTGTGTTTACATGTTAAACCCATGCTCCTCAGATTTTACTTTACAAACTTTGATGTTTTTGTGACGTTTTTCCTCTTTGGAGGAAACCAGTGAGCATCCAGAAAGGCTCGAAGGAAGAGGAATGAGGAGGAGGACACAGGAAAGGAGGCAAAGGAGAAAAGGGAGAGAGGAGAGGACACAAGGATGGGAAACAGTCGAACAACAAAGAAGAAGAAAAACTCCATCCTGTCTGCGTGTGTGCGTGTCTGTGTGTGCGCAGGGTGTGGTGCTGATGAAGACCAGGTTTCAGCTGAGTGAAAAGACTCTGGGACCTTTTGTGTGTCTGCCTGAGGGGCAACACACACACACACACACACACACACACAGGTGTGTGTGTGTCTCCCACCAGAGCTTCTTTCCCATGGGAGGGTTTATTGTTATTCTGCTCTGAGAGCTGAAAGGAGCCTGGTGGGCACACCTACTGCCACAACCCCCGATTCACACCTGAGAGCACGCGCACACACACACACACACACACACACACACACACACACACACACACACACACACACAGTCCCTGTCCTCCAAATGACTGCATCAACACAAACGTGTGTGTCATCAGTAACACTAAATACACAATAATTAGCCAGCAGCCTCCTCGGTCACCAGCACTTCAAAATAAAAGCACTGGAATAAAGAGAAAGATGACTAAGAATAGCAGCAGAGAAGAAGAAGGAGGAGGAGAAGAGAAAGCATGATGGAGACAACCTGATGTGACTCAGAAACAGGAAGTTGTTACATTAGGCCCCTTTTCTCCATTTTATTGTGAAAAATGACAGAAAAAATTACTCTTTAATAACGGGCCAGAAAACTGAAAAACAACTATCTTTGTGGATTAGGACAGGTGAGCATGTGACAGCTGGGATAGGCTCCACCCCCTGTGAGTCTGAATGGGATAAGAACATGGTCGGATCATCAGCTGTTCAATATCCAGTTTATTTATTTTTAGACTAGAAACTCCACCTCTGATGAAGCACCGTGGCATCATCCACCTGTAACCACAGTCCAGGAAACTCAGGCTGCCATCCCATAATCACCGCCCTATATAAAACAAACATGGAGGTTATTCAGGAAGCCTCTAAAGCAGCCACTGACACTCATCAGGAAACTCTGAATCCGTTAAAGCCATTTTCTAATCCGTCGCCCCCTACTGGACATCACTAGCTCTGAAGCTCCTCCCCTTCTCAGACCCAGGCACGCTGTCCTTCTTTTATATACAGTCTGTGATCCCAACACCAGCAACATTCAAATAAAACTTTATTGTCTGTGACGGTGACAAAAACGTGAGAGCAGCAGGGATGATCAGGACAAACAGGGAGGATGCAAGGAGAGGAAACGAGGAGGGGAGGAAACCACACCTCCTCCTCCTCCATCACCCACACGTGCAGGTAAACATGGACGTCACCTTTATGTGCCCAAAAAAACAAAGAAGTGTGGGGGCATGTCGGTGCTGTAGTTGCCATGGCAACGAGGCGTGTCCTGTGTTTACAGAGCAAACAGTGGTACCTGTTCAGAGAAGGGAGGAGCCTGTGTGTGTGCACTCCTGCCTACCTGCATGCAGTGTGTGTGTGTATGAGTCAGATTACAGCTAACAGTCAGATTAACGGGATTATGGAGGCCGGCTCTGAATTCATTCACACGAAAAACAACAACAACACACACACACACACACACACACACACACACACACACACACACACACACACACACACACACACACACACACACACAGAGACTGTGCAGCTCAACAACTGAAACCAAACAGCTGCTTCAGCCCACAACATCTGCAGGAGGAGCTCGACACACAGAAAGACTGAGCCGAGGAGGCAAGGGGAAAGCGAACATAAGGGGAGGAAACAAGGAAGGGAAGGAAGGGGGAAAGAATGAAAACTAGAAAGACAACAGAGGAGGCAACAAATAAAGGAAAGGACAGAAAATAAACAAGGAGGGAGCGAAGGTAGGAAACCAGGAGGGAGGAAGAAGAGTGGACGGAAGGAAACAACCGAGAAGAATAAAAGGGTAAAACAATGAGAAAAGAGGGTAGATAACAAGGAAAAACAACAAAAGGGACCAAAAGAAGCGAGGAAGCATTGAGAGGAAACAAGGTGAGGGGGATGGAAACAACGAAATATGGACAGAGAGCAACATGAAGAAGGGATCAACAGAACAAGGACAAGAAACAGGAAAGGAAACAAGAAGAAACAGGGGACAGAAAACCAGGAAGCATGGGAAAGAAATACAAAGAAGAAAAAAGGAGAAAACAGAGGAAACATGGAAACAAAGGAAGGGTGGACACAAGAACAGGGGACAAGGACAAGAGGCAAAACAAGGACACAAAGTGAAAATGAAGGCAGGAAGGAAACAAAGATAAGAGGATAAGGAGACAAACCGAGGAGAGAAATCACCAATAAAGTGAAAACAAGGAAATAAACAAGCACAGAAAAGAGACAAACAAGGAGGGAAGGCAAGGAAACAAGGTGCAATAACCATGCTAGCAATCAAGGAAAGGAAGGAGGACCAGGAAGAAAGAAGGAGAGGAAACAAAGGATGGATGGAGCTCTCATTCGAACATGAGTCACCGCTAAACCTGAACCCTGAAACTGACCCTCAGGACCTCACTCGGTGTGACTACAACACTGGTCCCCACACTACAGCTAAACGAGCATTTCACACACACACACACACACACACACACACACACACACACACACACACACACACACGCGCGCGCGCACACACACACGCGCACACACACTCCTGAAGTGTAGTGGGTAGTGATTGCGGTTAAAACTCAATCTACCTTTGTTGATTTAACCGCCATGGCTATTTGCATGCTCCTCCTCCTCCTCCTCCTCCTCCTCCTCCCTCTCAATCCTCAGCAGCAGCCAGCTGACAAAACTGTTTAGTCAGCAAGAAAAGGTGAGCGGGGGGAGGAGGGCGAGCGAGCAGCAGAGAGCACAGAGAGAGAGAGAGAGGGAGTCTGTGGCTGCAGCTTGCATCAGTTAACCCCTTCCTCCCCAGCCTGCAGAGCCCATCATGGCTGCTTCACACGGAGCAGAGGGTCAACCCTCCCTGTGACTTTACACAGGGCGACGCGCTCTTCCTCCCATACCCACAGGGCTCGTTTTACATACCTGGGCTTCAAAGCCACTAAAGGTCCAAATCCCACAGGTCTGTAAATGTTTGTCACCGCAGAGCAGCACAGCTGTAAGGCCACATCAGGCACTGCTGAGTTTAACTTTGTTATGGCTGAAATTCACACTGAGACAAACTTCTGATAGTGAAGTGACCCTGAGAGGGCACCATCAGCAGCATCAGTGAAGGACCGGGCCCTCCCTGTAACACAGGTCTGATCCTGTGATAATGAAACTCTCTCATAACAGAGAAATGTCACAGGTTCCTCAAACGCACACGTGCTCTCCAGCAGATCACATGACTTCCTTTATACAAAATGAGATGTGACCTTCCTGCAGCCTCAGACTCCATTTAAACACGCAGGCAGCTCCTGCCTCCCACACAGGACTCAAACACTCATCGCTGCTAAAAGTTTGGGTCCCATCACTTCCTCTCAACTTTACTTTGAAGAGCAGTGAGTCCTTCCTGTTTCTTCATTTTGTTTTATTCAGTTGATCTGGTGGAAACATGCTTTTATTTTGGTGAGACTGCAGGACGGAGCTGCTTCACAGTGAAGGTGTGCTGAGCTGATGGATGGATGGAGGAGGGGTGGAGGACAGACCTGTTATATGGGATGCCAACAGCTCTGAGCGAGTGTGTGTGTGTGTGTGTGTGTGTGTGTGTGTGTGTGTGTGTGTGTGTGTGTGTGTGTGTGTGGGTGTGGTGAGAGCGTCTTGCTGATAAGCAGCTTGTGGAGCTAACTACCACTCCATGGCAGTGTGTGTGTGTGTGTGTGTGTGTGATGACTGATACACACACGCACACACAGGCACGCACACACTCAGAGCCACCTTCACCCTGTTCATGGCAAATAAAGCCGTATTTACTGCGAGTCCAAAGTCCGAGCGCCTCGACTGTGAAAGAATGTGACAGCGGATGGCGGGAGGAGGGTGAGGAGGGTGAGGAGGGTGGTGGTGGTGCAGGGGGGGCTGAGCAGATGAAAGAGGGGGGAAGAGGAGGAGGAGGAGGATGCTCACAGAAGCTTATCTGGACTTTTATGATTTTATGTCTCAGAGCCTGCCGGCCGTGTTTGGAGGACACACACACACATTTACAGGGTAACACTCTGAGGTCCTCACACCTCCATCCATGGAGCTGCTGAGGAACACAGAGAAGCACCATCCTGCCTGGAAGTGAGATTACAAACCACAGCTGCTAACAGCTAATTCAGCATCCTTCAGACCAGAAAATATCCCAAAATGCAAAGCGAGGAGCAGATCTGTGTATTTCTGGAGCCAGCCATCGCTTTAGGTTTGTTGCAGTGCTCCATTGACTGTTGCTGCTGCGATTCTTGTTCCCTGCAAACAGCAGCTGCTGACGGCTCATCAGCTGCTTTAACTCGAACGAAAACTTGAAGGACGGGCTTCACGGCAACACCACACCGTGTCAGAGGACGAGCCTTTTAACACTGCACACACGTTAAGTTTTCAGATGCTAACCTACAGCAAACGTCCCTCAGAGGAGGAGCAGGAGGAGAAGGGTTAACAGGAAGTGAAGCAGCCTCTCATCAGGAGAGCAGAGGAGGAGATGGAGGAAGTGCAGAAACAATAGCTCCCCTCTTTCTGTGTGAGTTGGTCCATGTGGAGCCTTTATTATCAGAGAGGCAGCGTTATGTAACCGTCAGAGATGTTGTTCATCTTCTGCTGAGCTTCCAGGAAACTTTCAGCAGCTCTCAAAAACAGATGACAGCGAGGAGGGAAAAGGCCTTCAGCCCAGCGCCATGCTGCAGTCTCCCCCGTCTACCCAACCTTTACACTCACAGCAGAAACTCGCGTTTAACCAGGAAGGCTAAAAACCTGCACAGGTGACCAAAAACACGCCTGAGGGCCTGTCGCCTCCAAACAGTTACACAACATCAGTGAGGAAGAAGAAGAGAAACACACACGAGTTCCTACCCATCCGCTCGGATCACAGCTTCACTCCTCTGACAGGGTAAAGTCCAGCACGGTGCTCCTCACATCCACAAAACTATTCAGGAACGTTCATTCCTGCGTTCTCGTGGAACCCTTTTTAACTGAAACTCCACTTTTCAAATGTCCCATTTATTTTACTGCATTTGAACATTTCATGCAGTCAATTAAAAAAACAATTAAAGCTGATTTTTAGTCTGACAGCATGAAGTAAACTCTGAGCAGGAAGGATGAGGAATGTTTAAAGAATGATAATTCCCACTGATCGGACTGGAAATGATTTTAATAACACTGATGGGAGCAACAATCAGCCTTCTTCATGTGAACCAGCTGACAGCAGCTAAACGCAGACAGCAGTAATATTGACTCAGGCTAACTTTAGTGCGTCCACTGCTAAATAAAGATGTGGTCTGTGTGTGTGTGTGTGTGAGCGGACACACTCCTTCAGAGGGCTGTTTGAGGGTCCAGGCCTGGTTTCAGGGTTCAGCCTAGAATCAGACTCCAGTATAAACAATTAGACGTCCCGTTAAAATGGTGTTAACCTGGTCCCCACAAAGATAGGTGCACCAGTGTGTGTGTGTGTGTGTGTGTGTGTGTGTGTGTGTGTGTGTGTGTGTGTGTGTGTAAGGTGGCTGCAGCTCACCTAAATTTAAACCCAGCAATGTGCGTGTGTGCGTGAGAGATACCAATCCCACTGACACACACTCCAATGGGAGGAGGCCATCAAACGACATACTAAACTCTGCGTGTGTGTGTGTGTGTGTGTGTGTCCTACTTTAGTGCTATTCATCCCACATCTCGAATGACAGCCATCCTCTGCTCGCCTCTCAGTGTTCAGGCTTCACACAGTGATTAATCAGCTTATGATCAGCAGCTGATCGATGACTCCAAATGAAGCCGATTCAGGAATGAAGGCGTTAAAATGAGTTTGGACTCATTCGTATAGAACAGGAAACTGTGAGCACCGACTCAGATCTGAGGAAACGTCGGACCGAACGCCTCAAAACTGACTTTATTCTTTGTATCACTGTGGAAAAAGCTTTCTGATAACATCCGTGTTCACATTTAAATACAAGGAAATAAATGAGCTCGTCAGCCAGGCGACAGGTGTACACACACAGAGGTACAGCATCCATTAAAGGCGCGCAGCGGTTAGAGTCTGCTGTGGAACCGATGAAGCCGGCTGATGACTCAGGTCCACACCTTCAGGCGCTGCGACATCCAGAAACACTGACTCACAGCCAGGAATCTTTGCAACACCTTTTCCTGTAAAACACTTCCAAACGAAGGTTGTAGCCCGGAAGCTGTCATTAAACCGCTCCTGTGTGCGATTCCCGGGAATCAAACCTCCAACTAATAACCACGGCGCAGGGCTGTGGGGCGGGGGTGATGTTGGTGTGTTTAACCTGTCAGCAGTGAGGGCCCAAATTTAAATCATTTAGTAATCTGAGTGACCTCTAAATGAGCACAGAAGGGCTTTAGCAGGTGTGACAGCTGTTACACATCTTTATTATGATGTACCACAAACATCCCTGCTGCCTCTGCTAAAGTGAGACACTTAATGACAACCGAGAGACGCCAATCTAAGAAAAGGTGATGCAAAAGGACTCAAATGAGATGCCCCAACTACAAACATCTGCAACAGCTGGCAGAGCAGCAAAGGCTGCAGAGCTGAAACAGCACAGAGACGGGTATCTCAGCCCCTCGGGCTGACTGCAGCTGCTGAGGGAAGTCTTTCTCAGAGCAGGAACCAGTCCATTAACGAGCAGAGTTCCTGAAGGGTTCCCTCTGAGCTCAGCAGGTTTTTGTTCCTTTTTCATTCACAGAGAGAAAACAAAAGACGACATTAGCACATTACAGCCACCACGCCCTCTTCCTCCACCCCCCGAACCCTCCTGTGGAAACACTAACTGCTCTCTGAGGAAGAGGAGCTGCAGCATCAGGGAGGCTTTCTATGAACAAGGACAGGAAGTCCCTCTCTCAGGCTCAAGACTGTCAAAGTAAAAACATCTAGATGAGTTCGGGTGGGAGGAGGAGGGGCGAGCCATTTGGTCCACCCGGAGGTGTCAGAGTTTGCCTCCCCCACCCCTCACCCCTCTCCACACCTCTGTGTCTGCATCCAAACTGTCAGGAACCTCCCCCACCCAGACAAGAGCCAACACCTCCACCCTGATGAAGAGCGAGAGCCCACAGGAAGCTGGGAGCTTTCCCTGCGACTGACCGGACTTCCTGTTGTTAGCTGGAGCTCTCAGCTGCAGACTGCAGCATCTCTGAGCTGATCAGAGTCGAGCACGGTTATTCTAACAAAAACCAACACAACCTGCCCTCCTCGTGCTTCACAAAGCAGCAACCGCTGTGACTGTGAAAGCCCTGAGATGATCAATGGAGTGTTCAGAGGCAAACATCTCCAGCTTCTGAAGTGTTTGAGGCTTTCTGAGTCACATCCAGCAGCACACTGAAGCTCCTCTGAGGCTTCAGAAGGTCACGAAGGTCACTGCAGTCCTCACACTGAGAGCCTGAAACCTTTAATCACCAAACTGAACCCGATTGTCAGCTGATCGACTCATCACTCGATCAGCTCATCATCTGAGCTCGTCACTGAAGAGTCAGAGGGAGGTGAACAGCTCTGCTTTACCGGCTGATTGATCAGCGATAATCAGATTAACTCAAGATTCATTGTGAAGCTAATCAATCCACTGTAAAGGTGCAGAAATGGAGCAGATAGCAGACCAGTTTCAGAGTGAACTTTGACCCCAAACTCTCTGCTTCACCTCCTCCTCCTGCTGCGGGTCAGGAAACATAATCTTATCTAAAAAAGGCGAGTCCATAAATAGAGGTGGGCACACAGAGGAGAAGAAAGAAAGGAGGTGCAGTAACCTCCTCCTCCTAACTGTACCCGCGCTCTGATTGGCTGAGACACTCAGCCACAGCATCAACATTTTGACTGTTAACTACTCACAATTATCATGAGACAGAAACAGAGGAAATCAATAGACTGTGTCTGTGTGTGTGGTGTGTGTGGTGTGTGTGTGTGTGTGTGTGTGTGTGTGTGTGTGTGTGTGTGTGTGTAAAGTGGTGATAATGGTGTCTCAGAGGGAGGACGGCAGCTATTAATTAGCTTCACTTTTGTTCCTGTGAATACAAAAGTCCCTCTGAAACTCCCCATTAACTCCTCTCTCACACACACACACACACACACACACACACACACACACACACACACACACACACACGAGGTTTACTTACATGGATTTTCAGTTTTTGTTTCAAATTAAGTTTAACGTACAAAAATTGAATTATGGTAGTTTAACACATGAATGGTTTAAACATTTATTTTGGCAGATTCATGAGTTATACAAACTTTTATTTTGTACTTTTAAAAGAAGTTATTTTGAGGTAGCGTTTTAGCTTTAGCTAGTTATTTATAAACTATAAATTAATGCATTTTTTACACTGTAAAAATAAATGTTATTACTTTAACAGAAACACTGAATCCTATATTACATTAGTATTACTGTTTGCTGATAACTTATCATAACATTTAAATAAATATTAAATATATATCAGATAATACTTTTCCTCAGAAACGTTTGCTAATTATTTTAAAAACTTTTAAAAGATTCTAGATTTTTTTTCTTAATTAATAACATTAATTAATAACAGGCCAGAAAACCATTAAAACCTAAATATTGGTCAATAATTTAGAAATAATGACATCACTGAACCAATCAGAGGCCGAGGAGCTGAGAGCAGTGATGACGAGCAGATAAAGAGGAGTCACAGTCAGTTGGTTTCACTCCTTCATGCTGCATCATGTCTTTACATGACTGCAGGCTGGGAGTGTGTGTCTGTGTGTGTGTGCATGTGTGTCTGTGTGAAGCAAAAAAGAACTCACAACGGAGGCTACCATCACACACCAACACAAGACACTCTTTGTGTGTGTGTGTGTGTGTGTGTGTGTGTGTAAGCGGGATACATCATCGACTACATCATCGGTTGTCAGCATTTTAAACTGTCCACCACAGAAGAAGAAGAAAAGGAGGCTAACAGAGTGTTTATTGTACTGTATGAATCAGTGAGGTTTGATCTTGTTGATAAACAATATTTGTGTGTTTATTTTGTGATTTATGTGAGTGCAGCTGCTGCGATAAACACCACCTTCCAGTACCAGTAACAGTTTTTTCTCCTCTGTGATGGATCTGGATCTCTGTGATGTCACAGAGAGAGGATAGCCCTAATATGGTCATCTCAGGCCCAAAAGCCCCACCCACCTGCTGCTTATGAAGGGCAGCCAATCAGATTGAGGCAGAGGATGAACTGAGGGGCTGCGCTATAACACCTGCCAGGTGAGTGTAAAGCCAAAGGTGGTGACCCGGGACACCGGGCCAGCATCACCATCATTAAACATGGCCGCTGTTTTTCTGCCCCGCCTCGAGCTTCAGAGCGCCGACGAGGAACGGCGAGGATCTGACGCAGACGTGACTCTTCTTCTGTGAACCCCGACCAGAACACAATATCCCCGAGATAACCCCCACGGCCTGCTGTGGGGACATTTTTAAGCATGAAAGGAAAAGTAGAAGTTTTCAGATTCTTCTCCCACACTCGGCTAAACACCCCGAGGTCTGCGACTGTTCCTGAGCTGATCACAGGGAGAAGATCAGCACAGTCTATCAGGCTGCTCAGAATCAGTCTGAGCAGCGTTTTTAGCACTGCAGCCCCCGCTTCGATGTTTGGATTGACCCCCCCAGCGTCACATCTCCATCTGAAAAACACCGCCGCCTCTGCTGCTGCCGCTCCTGCAAACCGGGAGCTAAAATTTCCCCTCGGCAAGAAGAGCCGTCCGTGAGAGAAACAGTGAGAGATCAGCGCCTGTCGCCAAGGGCCCAGCTCGGCCTCAGTGTTGAATTTCGTAATGGAATGCTAACTGCTCATCCGGATCCTTCCTCCTCCTCCTCTTCACAGGAGAGGAGGAGAGGAGGACCAAACGCAGCGGGAATATTTGGCTCTTCATCCTACGAAAGCTTCCACGTGATCTAACAGAGAATAAAGCACGAAGCTCAGCACTGAGGATGCACCGTGTCCACGAAGCAGCTTTAAGCATGAGTCTGACACTGGAAGGGTCACATGCAGCGAAGCCGCCACGGGGACACCGCCACAAACCACAGTCACAGTACAGCAGACTCACACAAACATGCAGCGTGTGGCTCATCCACAGTTTAATCAATACACTTTCAATAAAGTTACAGGTAAAAAGGTTCCTTTAATCCACCGATCAACAATGTCTGAAGCATCAGCATCACCGGAGGCTTTAAAGCTCTGTGAGAGCAACCAGAAGAGTGTGTGTGTGTCTGTGCGCCTGTGTGTAGTGAACCGCTGCAGTTCTACAGGTAACACCGAGGAAATCAGGACTTTCTGCACAGCAGTAGCAAATAAAACCAGTTTCAGGTCAAGTGTTACTAAATTACCATAATTTACTTTCAGAGCTCGAAACATCATCAGTACAGAAGTAAAGTCACAATTATCTCCACTAAACTCATCGTAGGCCCTGTTTGACAAATATGGAAACACAACATTCCTAAATGGTCCTGAAACGAGCCAAACTCACTAAAGACGCCCATAAATCCACTTCAGAGTGTGGCAGTGACACACAAACAGCACTTATGGCACTAAGCACCCACACGTTTGGAGACAGGTGACAAAATGTGCCAAAGAAGCAGTGATACCTGTGCAGAGATCGCTAACACTGGCGTAAAACTGCGTTTTTATCCTGTGAGGGGAGTGAAAGCCCTCTGTGACATCACAAAGTCCCCACAGACCCACTGTTACTCAGCATGAGGAGGATTGATTTAAAGTCCTGAAGTGCTAAACAACAAACACTTTAAGGCCACCTGTGGACGATGACGGGATCGCACTGAAAGCCAAAACAGACACACAAAAGGCATCAAACAGGTTAAAGTGTGCGACTCTGTCAGTCAGTACTGCTTAAAATGAGTTCTCAGTGAGTCTACAAGGTACCAAACATACAACAAATCCACATTACAGTGACCCGCCCCCCCCACCGACTGTGGACACAAAGGCTCTGGGTTGTGTTCATGCCACAACAGACACACAAAAGGCACTCAGAGAGTTCAGGTACACGTTTTAAAGGGAGTAAAGGTTACAGCAGAGGCTCTGCACGGAGCCATAAAGTCACCACAGAGTCACTGCAGATAGAGTCAGATAGAGTCCAGTAGAGTCCGATAGAAGCAGATTTTAATGGATTTATTCTTCAGGACCGTTGTCGTGTGTGAAAACAGCAAAAACAACACAAACACGCTGAAGGCGCAGCGGAGGGATTAAAGCCAAAACACACAAATAAGTGCAGCAACTTAAAGTTTAACAGGCTGGATGGAGCCAGGGCTGCTCCTGGCGGAGACACGCTGCCTCCTCAGGGAGCTCAAAGTTCCTCCGCAGGGAGGTGCAGAGGTGGAGGCGCAGCGCCGACATGGACGGACAGAGAAAAGCCCTAGCAACCATTATCTAACCGCTCCGCCTGAGACGGAGCACCAACCATCGCTGCATCTCCTCCAACCCTGCGCCCGTCAATCATTGACCCGGATCACCGATAACGGCGCCTCTTTGACACAGTAAACCGCATTATGGGAGTTATTAACCAGCCAGCATCCTCCGCCGTGTACCAACACGGAAAAGGAGGAAAAAACATGAGGCTAACAGCTAGCTGCGCCGCGAAAAAGTTCTGAGTCGACGTTTAGGGGCCGGGGGGTGGGGGGGCAGCTCGGTGGGTAACGTTAAAATGGAAGTTGGAGCTGAGGATGATGTCGAAAGACAGAAAGAGACAGACTAAGAAGGAGGGGGGAAGGAGGAGGCGAAGGTGGATGCAACAGGCGTCACGTCGATGCTCCTGCTGCTGCGCGTAACCAGAGACGGTGGAAAAGTCTCGGAAACGCGGCGAAAAGTCGGCAAACTGCCGCAAAAACTGGCGCAGGCCGAGCGGCTCACCGGTTTCGGCCGCCTCGCCGCCGAGTTGGGGCGGTTTGTAAATGAACAGGGGTCGCTTTCTGGCTAAATATGTCTCGGCAAGGTCACCGCGGCGGCGTCGAGTTCGCAGTCGTTAGCGCGAACAGGTGCGGAAGCGATGCTCCCTGTCAGAATAAAAGCGCGGCTTCACGCTTATTAAGCCCGCAGATTTAAACCCGCACCCACACTTGTGGGGGACACGTGTCTGCATTAAAATAAATAAATGTCTTTTTGTGGCTTCGTTCACACACATGAATACAAAAATGATGTACCTTTCACAATAAGACGGACAATTTTACTATTAAACCTGGCACTCTAGGAGTGCGCCTATACACGTATACACCACAACCTTCACAAGCCCATAAAACTAACTAACTGCATGGCATGGTGAGAAAAGCATCAGTCACAATGAGAAACATCAGCAAACTCAACCACACTTGAATACGTTAGCTGAAAAATGCAAGTCTGAGGTCACAGCAGTGAGAACCACTTCCACACTAACCTGAAACAACGCTCACATTTCTCCGTGTGCAGCAACAGGTGGTTTTACACTGAAAGGCCGCGCCGGAAGCAGCGCGGCCGGTTGCTGTTCGCTTGCAGCGCTCTGGTAGTTTTACACATGGCCACTAGCCGCGAGGCTTCGACCAAAGTGCACCCGAGATATGGATGCTCGACTCCGGCTACGAGCTGCAGACTTTGACCTCCCCCCCGCCTCCCCGCACCGCCTGCCACCCTTCCCGCGGGGCAAAAACCGCCGAATAACTGCCTTAAACGTGCACACGGGCGATAAAGTTGCACCAAAAGTCGAAAAACAACAAGTTGCTGAATGAGGAAGAGACACACACACACACACGACTGAATTCCACCGCTTGGATGCGCATCAAACTAGGAAGCAGCCCGGAGAGGAGAGAAAAGTAGTATCACCCACCCTTACCGTCTCACATCTCCGCTCAAACTTCACCCCCGACAGCCCAAACAGGCGCAAAGTTCCCCCCGAGCGGCGCAAACATCGAGGAAAGCCTGCGCAGACAGTCAGAGAGCACAAAACGAGCGATGGAGGCGAAAAGGACACTTACGCTTCACTTTGTTGGGGTTGGGCTGCTTGCGCCGAGACATCGTGGCGAGGATGATGATGATGATGGTGGTGGTGGGGGCTGATGATGATGATGATGATAGATGAACGGCGGTGATCGGGGATGATGAAGGTGATGAAGGGAAAAAAAAAGAAAGGGAGAGAGAGGCTGCAAAGTTGCTCCGCAGAGGAGAGGAATCAAAATGGCGTTTCCGAAGGGATGTGCAAACTTGGACAAACTTTACTCCGGCTTCTCCTCCTCCCTCCTCCTCCTCCTCTCCCCTCCCCCTCCTCCACCTCCTCCTCCTCCCGTGCTGCTGCTGCTTCTCTTCCTCTCTTCCCTCCCGAGGAGGAAAGAAAAAACTCGAGTTGCGGGGAGGAAAATGTCGCTTTGGAGATGTTTAATACTTTAAAGTGTCTCAGCTCCCAGCTCCCTCCTCCTCTTCCTCCCTCTGTCTCTGCCTCGCTCGCGCACGCTCTCTCACTAAACCTGATAAGTAAAGCTCATCACGTGTTGTCTCCAGTCTCCAAGGGGACGTGGCCACCAAGCATCTCAGTCTTTACGCACAGACAGGCGTTACTGGATTACTTACTCCAGCCGTTACCGCACCAACACGCGTGATGGAGGAGGAAATGATCCCACCTGAAAGGCCCGAAACTAACTTCAGGAATCCGCAAAGTCTCCCGATCCGCACTTCAACTCATCTGCGCCGCGGAGTTCTGCCTTAATGCGCAGAAATACTCACTTTTAAGCAACTTTAGTCCTCAAAATATTCACGTTTTCACGCAGAGTTTCATCTCAAAGTCACAGAGTCGCTATCATTGGCTCCTCCTCTGCAGATTCTCGCTGTTAAAGCCGCTTTGATGCCGCTGCTTTATCATTTACGCTGACTTTCGGGGGGGGGGAGATAAGAAACCATCCACACAAACACTCACACACACACACACACACACACACACACTACACAAGCAGCTGCCGCAGTTATCGCGAGAGCGCAGTTTGCACGGGATTTGGAAAGGAGGGAGGATGCCAACCGTCAGCCCGAGGCTGGGGAGGTGGGGGTGGAAGAGAGTGCTACTGTTTCCAGGGAGGTGTTGGTGAAGCAATCACTTTGTTTTCCGGGATGAGGCGCAGAAGAAGAGGAAAGTGAAAACGTCACAAAGTCGTGACAGTCGGAGTGTCTCATGTCCAGGTAACATCTCACATCACGGGCCTGTGATGGTGATCAGGTCCAATAATCCAGCTTTTATTCCCACCATGGAGTCAAATAAAACACTCACAGCTTTATAACTGGTTACAGTTCATTTAACACACTGAGAAACTCAAATATTTCCACTTTAACACAACCTTTAAAAAACCTCATATCCATGCCAGTCATTACAAATATTACAGTATAAAGTCTGTATATTCATTATTTGTACATTCTCCTGTAAAAAGTAAACTATTGTCAGTATTGCTCATGTATTAAATGACTTTAATGCGATGGCATCAAACTCCAACAGCAGCGCCTAATATCAGAGCTGAAGGCGTAGGAAGCACAGTAATGCTCTCCATGGGGCTTTAGAGCCTGAGCAGTCATGTTGTTCAAGTTTTTCAAAAGTGTCCCATTTTTTATTTCACCCTTACAGAGCGACAGGAACCAAAGCTACACGATCACTTTTAACAGTGAGGGAACTACTCATCCCACAATGCACTGCAAAGCTCGCGTTCACCTTCTCCAGTTTAAGCCTCTTCGTTTCCGTAGTGTGGTTTAACGCTGGTTCTGTGTACGTTTTGTAGTTTGTGTTGTGTGTGTGTAGTAAAGTACAGGCTAGTTATCAGTGCTGGGGTACTCAACAGAAGAAGAAAATGACGCCTTTAACGGTTTTTGCTTCTATCCGCCCGGCAGCAGATAGCTGACGACCCTCCGTAACACAACTGTAATGTGATATTTACATCGCCAAAGATGTAATGTGATTACAGCAACACGTCTCGTAGTTGGTTATCGTTCCTGACTGCAGCTGCCGCTCGGGCTCTTTCTGAACCTTTATTTTACCAGGTAAAATGTTCTCATTTCCAAACGTGACCCTGTTTCACGGTCACTAAGCAAAGTGAAGTTCCATCCATCCATCCATCCATCCATTCTCTTCCGCTTATCCGGGTCCAGGTTGTGGGGGCAGGAGCCTAAGCAGAGAAGCCCAGGCTTCCCTCTCCCCAGCCACCTCCTCCAGCTCATCCGGAGGGACCCCAAGGCGTTCCCAGGCCAGCCGAGAGCGTGTCCTGGGTCTACCACGGGGCCTCCTCCCGGAAGTTCGTGGATTTAAAAGTTTCCATGGTAACAGTGATTAGGATTGTGGGTAGCGTAGTTGTTTTTTATTAAAATAAGCTTGATTTCATGCAGACCTGTAGTTTCCACAGGAGCACGTGCCATCGTTTCAGCGTCGTAGCTCGTAGGCACTTGTAACCACAGGCTCATAAATTCCTGTCTTTACTCCCAGAAACTCACTGCTAAGCTTGAACTTTACCAAGGAATCAAACTAAAGTTAGCCAGCTAGCTGCTACATGGGCGAACAGATTGTCTGGGTTAACAGGTATGCTAACGTTGACTAGAAGAAAGCTAGTTTTACATGAGTGCTCAGAATCACTTAATGTAACCAGGGAGCTTCTGATTACTGTTGGCTAACACTAGCTTGCCTGCTAACACAGAGCAACAGTATGCTATCTAACACAGTAAAACTTAAAAACACTTATTTTGCTTGTGTTTACTTTGATTTCAGTTTAGCATCCACCTTATTGAGAGATTTATTTTGTTGTATGTATTCTATTTTACTATATAAATATCTGGTCATCTGCTTGCATTTCGCTCAACATCAAACTTCGCTTATACACCTCGATCATCATTCCGATGGCGATTTAAGCCTCTGAAATGTAGAAAGTGTCGGCCAGTATTTCACACAAGGTGGACGTATTTCATCAGCGTTGCCTCAGGCGAATACTGAAGATCTGATACTTTGACCACATCACCAACGAAGAGGTGCTATGATGAGGCAAGCTGTCCAGTCTCAGTGTGATCATTGCCCGCCGCTGTCTAAAACTAACTGGTCACGTCATATGTATGGATGACAGCCGAATCCGGAAGAAGGCTCTCAAATGGGTTCCACCAGGAGGCCGACGGAGGGGACGTCCAAGGCTCACCTGGCGCTGGACCTTCATAGATGACCTCAAAGCCCTCAGCGTCTCTTGGGATGCAGCTGAAACCCTTGCTGCGGACCGTGATCGATGGAGCTAGTCGCCTAATATGCTCGTTAGCGTGAGTGAAAAACAAGAAAGAAGATTCTACTTTACTGAACTATTGCTCTAAGAGATTAATTTCCCAAAGTTAGGATAAAGAAAGCTTATCTTACATCATCATATCTCATCTGAATGAATCCAAAGTACCGGAGGCTGATCTGGCTTGTTGGTTAGCTGGTGGTTTTCGAGCTACTGGACCATTAGCTACAGGTTTGTGTAGCATAGCTTACAGTAGCCTAGCTGTACCACTGTAGCTGCCTTTCTTGCTTACAAAATGTTATGTATGAGTGGAAGTGTTTATTAGCAGGTATCTGAGTCTGTGTGATGCAACCAAACAGTTTATGGATGCAGCTAGCTAGCCCAGATAGCTAGCATTAGCTGAATATCCAGCAGTCCACCCTTCCATCCAAATACGGCTCCAAAAATAACAACACACCAACCACAGGCGGTGTAAAATCTGGATGTAGCTACAGCTGGTTTTCTGAAGTTCCATTTTTGAAGTCTTGAGCCATCTTGGCTGCAAAAATTGAGATGTGACGAGAAAGATCGGCTCTGACTGTGAAACCACATGCTAGTGACCAGTGATTGTGCCGTTTCATACCACAGATAAGCCTCCATTTTAAAACATATTTACAAAGCAGACTTAATATTTTGTCATTATGACCCAAAATGAGTGATTCAGCACGTGTTTACAGAGGTCAGAGGTCAGAAAACCATTTCCCCATAGACAGAAATCTTTTTTTCAACCATCTGGTGGCCTTGAGATAGAAAGCAGGTTCTTAGGTGCTTCCATATTGGCTACGTCCATGTTTTACTCCGTCTATGACACCAACACAAACTCTGAGGCTTCTAAACGTGGCATCCAAGGGCAGCGGGTGCCATTATGGTGCCTACATACAGTCTGTGGAGGATCCTGCTTAATGCCAAGCAAAATAAACTTGTTTGTAGTTGTAAAACATATAAACATGTGACCAACGTCCAAAACTCAGAGCCGAACCTGAGAGGTCCTGAACTTTATGAAGCTCACAGCCTGTTTTGAGGCAGCACTGATCTTTGTGCAAAGCATCCCCTGACCTCCGAGAAGAGGGTACCTCCTCCGGGGAATGATGGGTGGGGCTGATAGATTAGACAGTGGTTCTCAAACTGCTGTAGCATGGTGGCACTGGAGCTGGAGCGACAGTGGTACAGTGAGTTTGGTGGTGCCATTGCGCTGGCTCTTATTGCGCTAAAATCCTGCTGGTGTAAGTAAGTAAAAACCCTCAGTTATGCTAAACTACATGAAATTTAGTCTGAACACTAAGAACGGCTCCTTGCTTCAGAAATTAAGAACCTTCTTTAGTTAAAAAAGAAAACCACTTTAATGCTGCACAGTCTGCACATGAAATTGACTGAAATGCCAACTTATTCACCCCAAGCTTTGTGCTGGGGCTGTTCGGTCAGGATGTTGGAGGCCGGACTGAGATGGTTCGTGGTTGAGCTCCATTCACCGAGTCTGTACTGCAGGACTCAGGGGTCAGTTTCTGTACACCGGGATCAACCTTTTAACTTTTTCATCTGCCTCAAACAGAAAAACCTTTAACAGAAAACCGGTGATACCCCTCCATCTGAAAGGCTGAAACAGAACCCAGCCCTGGAGGGGTCGCTGGTGACAGGAAGTGGAGGGCTCTTCGTGGACTGACTGATTGATCTGTGAGAAGACAACTGTAGCAGCTTCCTCTCTCAAACCTCACCATCATCGGGTTAAACTCTCCTGGAGAACCTCAGCAGATGCCGATTCCTTCGGAGCAAATGCAGTCCCAGAGGAAACGTATGTGGCTTTGTCAGACACGCGCCCTTTCCTTTAGCAGGATCTATTCTCCTGGCTGCACAGATAGTGCTGCTGATCCCCTTCCCCCAACACTCCTCTGGGCTCTCTGCTCCACCCGCTCCATGCAGAGGAGAGTTTCCAGCACAGGAAAAGTCCTTAAACTTCTATTTAAACTCCACATGTAAAGAGGGATTTACATGTGAATCAGTACAGCTCTCAAAATGTCTGACAGAAGTGATTCACCCAGATACCAGACTGCTGGAAACACCCAGATCCTTCATCATCTTCATCATCATCAGCTGCAGCAGCAGCAGCAGCAGCAGGCTGAACAGGCCCGATACTGCCGGAGAGGCTTTTCCTGCTCGGCTGCAGGGGAGGAAGGGAAGGAGGAGGAGGGGTGTGATGGGAGGAGAGATGCCTGTGTGTTCCTCGCTCCTGCAGGGGATGATGGGAGGAGGAGGAGGAGGGGTCTGTCTGTATCTGGAGATGAAGGGCTGGCAGGAATGCAGCAGGAGAGAGAGTGAGCGAGGAGCCGAGCTGCTCGCTCTAAATTTAACAATGAGAGTTTAAATTTAGTTTGGTCCACTGCTGCTGCTGCTGTTATATATATCACAGAGAGAGCACATCTTCATCACCGTGGGCGATGGGAAACCAACGATCAACAAGTGGTGGTTTGTTCAGAGGAACATGCAGGAAGTGCATCAGCTTTAGCTCGTGTACAGATCAGCATGCTTTAGTCCCTCACTGAGACAGTTATGTTACCTGAAGTGTTGGACATGAAATCAGCTTCTTCATCCTGACCATGGAAGCAGTGTCTAACTGAAGTGGGCCAAACTGCTGGAAACTCCCAGCAGGGGTGCACACAGGTTGGACTGAAATGGGGGGGGCACCATCCCTGCCTAGAATATGATCCTCCCCCCAAAGGCTCCTTAATGGTCTCCAGTGTTGGATGAGGCTCTCGTCTTTTTAACATGAGCCCCCGCCAAACTCATTCTCAGTCTCTCTTTAGCTTTTGACCAGCTCTGTTCATGTTCAGCAGGTCTTTCAGTTTTTAAAGCCTCACGGCTGAGTACGGGCCCACAGTGTGAGTACGGCCCACGGCTGAGTACGGGCCCACAGTGTGAGTACGGCCCACGGCTGAGTACGGGCCCACAGTGTGAGTACGGCCCATGGCATGAGTACGGGCCCACAGTGTGAGTACGGCCCACGGCTGAGCACGGGCCCACAGTGTGAGTACGGCCCACGGCTGAGTACGGGCCCACAGTGTGAGTACGGCCCACGGCATGAGTACGGGCCCACAGTGTGAGTACGGCCCACGGCCTCATGGTGTAAGCCTATATCAGCTGCCATAGGTCAAAAGGCAGGCCTTCAGCCTGTCTCAGGGCTAACACAGACCACCATTCACACCTATGGTGACAATCACCAGGTAACAATAACCTGAGTAACTGCATGTCTTTGGACTGTGGGGGGAAACCAGAGTACCCAGAGAGAGCCCACGTGGACCTGGCGAGAACATACAAACTCCACACATGAAGGCCAGATCGTGGATTCAAACCCAGCAGTACTAACCACTGCACCACCGTGCTGCCTGTGAACTTCTATTGAAACCATTTGAACTTCCTCCTCCATCTTCTCTGCCTATATTAGCCTGACCAATGAGGTGTAGCTAGCCTCCACTGAGCACATATTTGTCTGTGAGGAAGCCTGATCTCACTAACTCTCCAGCTGTCGCCTGTGTGTAGTTTTCCATCTTTGCTTGTGTTCAAAGTTATAGCAGAGCTGTATGTATTTTTGTTTTTGATAAATGTTTAAGTCAGAATGTGGTATATCATCTTTAGGCCATATAAGTATATAGAAAAGTATGAATTCTGAAACCAGTTGGCAAGTGGTTGCTGGAGGTTGCTAGTGTAAAATGAGTTGCAAACAGGTATAAAGGTACGGTCCCAAAAGCCACACCAAAGTGCTGTGGTTGCCAGTATTCTGCATGGATGATGCCGACTTTTCTTCAAATACTTACAAACTGCTCACCAAGCAGTAAACTCGAGAAAGTGCAACAAACTGGAAACAGAGTGCTTCACTTTCAAACCAGGACATTTCAATTGGTGCAGCTTTTTTCCCTGGAAACAGTCTCCTTGAAAACAGGTAGATGGATTGGTACTTATATGGTGCTTTTCTGCTCAAGGAACCTTTCTTACTACAGGCCTCATTCACCCAATGACAACGTGTGTGTGATACCTTCACACAGATGAACCTGGGTATCTTACCTGAGGATACTTCTACATGCAGGTTAAAGGAACCGGGGGAGTTGAACCACTGACCTTCCAGGTAGTGGATGACCTGCTCTACCTCCTGGGCCACAGCTGCCCCTAAACCTTCTCCACCATCAGTGTCTCATATGATCCTGGAGGTGGTTCGTTTGTATGTGACTGACAGCGCTCATGTGTGATGACTCTGCCAGAGAAGCAGGAAGAGGTCAGCGCTGTGCTGACAGCTGAGGCCTCCACAGGAGCAGCAGGAGCACACATTTCATTAAGAGCAGAGATTAAGAGTCAGAGGACGCACTCGCTCCCACACACAGCACTCACAAACTTAGCTTATGGGGACCCAAAGGAGGTCGAGCCCATACAGAGTGACTGTGACCCCACACACACACACACACACACACACACACACACACACACACACACACACACACAGCCTTAAAAGCAGATAACAACATTACATCACTAATCCAATCACTGCATTTCACCTCAACTGGCCACTGTTCAATTTAAATTAATCTGCTGACATATAACAAACCCAATCCCAGCACACACACACACACACACACACACACACGTTACCCTCAGGTCTGCCTGTGAGTGTAGGACTGTGGTTGAAGGCGCCCTCAGCCGACGCAGACGCAGACAGCGCCAGCAGCCTCGCTGGACGCTGGTACTTCAGTGTACTTTGAGTGTGTTTTCAGTACTGCCCAAAGAAGCCACACTTTGAATAAAGGAGCAAAAGCAGAGCTTTGGGGCTGTTTGTTTAATGCTCATCTGACTAGAATATCTCAGTTGGCAGACTGAAAGCTTTTCTTATTACACATTTAATGAAATGCATTACAAACTGAACCTCTGACCTCTATTCATGTATTCTATTCAGTGCTGATTAACAAATATTTGCAAACTAACTTTAAAGGTGAGCTGCAGACCTTCCTGTTATTTTGAGCCTCTCTGCCTGAATTGTGATGAACCTGAGTCTGTGCACGTTACCAACATTCCTCCTGCTGGGGTCCCCCGCAGCTCTGCATCAGGCCAGCAGGCTGCAGCTGCAGCTTCAGGTTTGGTTGCAGCTTTAATAGAAAGTCCTTCTAGAAGCACATCTTGTCACATTGTGCAACTTTAATTTCAATAAAACCTGCATGTACAGAATCACCAAAGGTCTGCAGACTTTGTCCAAAATGAGATTTTAAAAAGTTAAACTTCTGCCACCGTCTGAGCTGAAGGTGAGCCCTCTCAGGATCTCTGCTTGGCCTCAGGCTGCTCTGAATCTGCTAACTTTATAAAAATTTTAAAGCTTCTGGATGTTGTTTGCCTTTAAGATCTCATCTCAGGTACAATCAGGTTGCAGAAAAATTGGTTTTCTTTTGTTTTTGTGGGATGAAACTAAAAGAGGAGCAAAGTTTAACTCTCCTCCTGCATCCCGGCCTCAAATTCAGGGACGCAGACGAGGGAGTGTGATGTTATTTATTGGACTGTAACCATGGAGCCGTTGCCAAGGAACGAACCATCGCCAACAAAAGGGTGGATTCATCCATTCATCCAGCGGAGAGCAAGAGGAGGAGGAGGAGGAGAGGCATCCCTGCTCAACCGAGCAGCCGGAGAGATCTGAGCTGCACAGCCCCTACGAGCCCACACAGTTGTTGTTGATGAAACTTTACACACTCCTCTTCCTCCTCCTCCTCCTCCTCCTCTTTCTTCATTGGAGCGTTGTCCGGACAGGCAGGCAGTCACATGAAGCCAACACCTGTTGGCAGTGTGGGGGGATGACAGGCACATGCTGCTCCGTCTCACACTGTTTCCCAACCGGCTGCACAATAAACACATGCCGCGCACGCTCGCCTCGCAGCAGCAACGCCACTGCAGACGCAGAGAAACTCCAACAAGATGCAGCTCAGACATGTGCTCTGCAGGAGGAGAGGAGGGAGGAGGTGTGGAGGGGGAGAAGCAGGGAGGGAGGAGGGGGTGAAAAACCGGTTTCCAATAGTGACGGATGATTTGTAGGTAACAGTTGTTTGCCTTGCAGCCCGGGGCCTGCCCTGCTCTGCCACAGAGAGTCTGAAGCATGCATCTCTACAGGCTGATAAACTGACTTCTCTCTTAAAGGCCTCACATCACCTGTGAGGGCAAAGCGGTCACCCACAGGGGTGCAGAAAAACACTGCAATCTGCTCATAAACATGGAAATATGTTTAAATATTCAGCCCTTTATTCCACATTGGCTCTGATGTTAGTTTTCTGCAGCCCTCCTGCTGTGAGGATGCCGGCGTCTGCAGTTTGTTTACATGTGAAACAAGCTGGTGAGTAACCCGAACTGCAGTCTCTATCATGCAAATGCAGCCCTCCAACTATTAGCACCTTAAAGGCTGCAAACATTAGAGCTTTACAAGCTGCTCTGCAGCTCCTGACTTAACTAGGCCTGTTTGGCCTCTGTGCAGTCAGCCTGTGAAACCCTGCACTGATTTCACCATGCTGCTTCTTAAACCCTGAAGACACCGCATCTGGATCCAAGCTTTGCCCAGCAGCAGCAGCAGCAGGTAAAGCATGGACCTAGCCTCTGTTGGCTTGTGAAATCCTGTTTACACTACAGGTTTAGCACCAGTTTGGGTTTTTAGTCAGAACTGACCCTCAGTAACAGCTAATGCTGAGACTGAACTAAATAAACCCAAACTCATCTGATGGTCCCAAGGTGAAACCTGGCCCAGCAAAGGTCCCTTTAAGTCTGTCTGAGGTTTTAGTTATGAGGGAAAGAGCTGCTGTAAACACCCACTGACTGCTCAGCACCACTCTGAAGTCTGTAGTTGGTATTTTGACCAACATTAAAGTGGATGTTTGAAACCAGACCTGACCGTATCTGGGCAAAAACAGAAGCTATCACCTAACACTTAATTCTGCTGTACATGTGGACACCGACTCACTGCTGGAGCCTCAGATGGACGTTAGAGGAACTGCAGCTTTGGGTACGTCTGTATTAGTAATGTTTTCTTGTAAACTCTGCACCTCATCTCTTCCTAGATACAAGTGTAAAACTATTAACTTTCACACATATAAAATAAGATATGGAGGAAAGATTAGTTTAAGTAAACTTATCTCTGGTCACCAGCAGATGCAGTTCTTCTGCAGGCCTTCTCAGCAGAGAGGCCTCAAAGGGTTAAATTCAGCTTTGGCTTCAGGCTGGGGAATGTAACTGTGCCAGCATCAGTCCTCAAAAGCATAGATGAACAAACACGTGTGTTTGTCTGACTGATCTGGACTGACCAGTTTTGTGATGCTGATACTTTAGATACAGTTACTATGACAACTGCTCACCTGTTGCAGAGTTGGGGGTAGGGAGTGTCCTTACCTGTGAAACTCATGCACACACAGTCCTGTTTACATGACTTCAGAGTACATTGATCTGCATTCATCACCAGCACTGTAGCCAATACCCCCCCCCCCCCCCCCCCCCCCCGAACACCTTTGCTCAATTTATTTTAACTTTCTTTATTGAATTTTAACAGCTTAACATACAAAATTAATCAGTAGAACACTGAAAGAGCAATAGTCACAAAGAGGAAAAACAAGAAGAAAATGTAAGCTAGTTTCTCCTTAACCCCCTCGGTCCCACCCCCCAACCCTGAACACTCCCACTCTAGGTCCAAACACAAGATTACCTTTGCTCAGTTTAATGGTTTACTTTAACAGTAATGAGTAAAGAGGTCCCCATAAACGCCTGAACCACACACACACACACACACACACACACGGTTACACAGTTTCAGAGGATCCTGATAATTATTTCCTGCAAACCTTTTATAGCTGTAAAACATGTCTTCGCCTTGGACAATGATATCTGTTATGGGCCAGAAGATTCAGGTCCCCACAACACAAGAAGAGCAAAACTTTGTTTACACACAGAGTCATGTTTATATGACTTTAGAGGACAGTAACCCACATTCATTTCCTGTACTCTAACCTTATCACAAACTGAGTTTTGTTATTGAGACAAAATGTGACATACAAATTTGTGACACACTGAGTACTGCTGCTACTGTTATTACACATCTTTGTTAATATGTTTCAGTACTAGCTCATACCTGTCAAATCTCCTGTTTTGGCTGGGAAATTCCTGTATTTTACCCCTCTGTTCTGCTGTCCTCCCATATTAGTATTTTCCTGTAAATTTCCTGTATTATAATATAATAATTTTTAAAAAAGAATTCCCGTGCCTCTCCAAACTGAATTCTGGCACTAGCCTTGCGAGAACTGCCATCTGCAGTAGTCTGGGTGGGAACAAACCTGGAACAACAACTGGACCTCGGCTGGACTCAGTGTTGCCAACTTAGCAGCTTTTCAGACCCCAGTAGTGACTTTTTTTCCAAAAAGCGACTAGCGACAACTTTAGCAACTTTTTCCGGTGACATCAGCAACTTTTGGAGAGTTTTGGCGATAGACCAGAAACCTGAAATCCTCCGCTGTCGCTGTGTTTTGTGTACATAAAGCCTTTGTACTGTGCCCCTTTGTACACTTTGGCATCGCCCAGACCTCGCTCCGCCCCCACCGAGGGGGACCCAACCCCATCCCCGGACTTCGCTTTGGCCTTTATCAAGTTTTGAGACAGCCAGCAGCGAGTTTTCTTACACAAGTTGGCACAAGACCTTGATAAAGGAGGAGGGTTGAACGTAGGTAGGAGTTGCACCCCACATAAGTGTTTTCATTAAATTTGATATTGTAACATTAAACAATAAGGGACAAAATTGATTTATGTCATGTGGGTCTAGGCACCCCATGGAGTTTTTTTGAGTACAATAGCACAGATTGGCTTGTTGTGGATGATGAAACATGTGCTGAACACTTCTCAGTCAGGAAAAAACCACCAACATTAACATCCACCTGAGAAGCGCACACAAGGCAGCTACGGAAACTGCTCTGACCCTGCGAGGTAACCTGGCCTGCGCCTCTGGAGAAACGTGACTACTTGTCGGGTCCATGCAGCCCAGAACATTGTGACTAAACTGTTGTGTCCTTGTGCGTTTCCGGCTACTTTATCAGTCAGAGAATAACAATCAGGAAAAATGATCAAAGCATCAATATAAGGACCCACAAATGTCAGCAAATTCCTGGAGGGAGACTGCTGAAACTATCAGGATGGATGTGAGGGAAAGAAAAAAGACCACAAGGTAATTAACACACATAATCCAGCTACACAAGCATAAATGCAGACATGAGGTCGGCCACTTCCATAGGTTGTGTACGGAGGCCGCAAAGACCCTGCAAGTCTAATTAGCGAGCATCTAACTAAGCTAGCTCTAAAACAGAAGCAGCTTCAACATCAGGATGCAGCTGGATTTGAGCTTTGACTCCTTCAAAGAGTTTGTTTTTGTCAAACACCACATGTAGCTGTTGTTAATCTGCTGCACTGAGGCTGAACTTTATTGGAGGTTTATTGAATTTTGGAATTTATGTTTTTCTTTATGTTTCTCCCTGTTGATGTTCATGTGTGTCCTTAATGTTACACACATTTAGCACAAAGTGCTGCTGTCTTGTGAACAGCTGGTTGTTTAATACAATTTTGTAACGGTATCTTTTGTTAAGTTTTTACTACGCAATAGTCACTCTTGTGCCTTGCACCTGACAGAGTATGAAAAACTAAATCTAACGAAAACTAAACTAAAACTAAACATTAAACCAAAAAATAAAAACGAGCAAAACCACTCTGAAAACTAACTAAAACTAACTGAATTAGAGAGAAAAAAAATAAAAATGGACTAAAACTAAACAATAATGTAAAATCCAAAATAACCCTGGCCATGAGGTGTATGTGCTACACCTGATGGGCTGTAGGTTATGCGTTTGGTTATCACAGATTTAAGCAGAGAGGTAACTCATTAATTGGTTGTTCCAGCATTAGCAGGGAGCAACAATAGCTATCGTTAGCTTAGAAATGCAGCATACAAATCACTAACATCATCAAACAAAGAGCTACAAGCACAGCATAGACTCCACATTAGAACAAAAAACTGAAACTAATTCTTCTTCCACATATTATTATGAAAAAGACAGCCTTTGTTCACAAGCTATGGTTAGCCATCTAGCTATTATGATTAGCATCAAGCAATCTATAACTAAGCTAACATTAGCTAATGTGTGTTGTAAGCATCCCATCTAAGTTTAGCTAGCTAAACTTAGATGGCACTTGCTGGGTGTCAAGTAATCTGTCATTAGCCAAAGCTAACTTTAGCTAACATTAGCCAGGAAAAAGTCTGTTTTATTAAGTGTCACCAAGTCAAATGTAAATTAGCCACTTAGGGGAAAACTTTTTTAATTGATTGATTGATTAGCTTTATTTCAGCCAATATATACACATACACATAGACATACATACATATGTATACACATATGTATGTATGTGCGCAGACAAAATCAAACAAAATCTACGTGATGTGAAATAACAACTCAGTTATCAAGCCTGAAATGGAGCATGAAGAAATATATACATACTTATTAATCTCTACCCCATGCTCGACACTATCAATGTACTATGTTCACCATCAACCCTACTTCCCTTCAGCACATGTATACGCTAACCCCACAAAAAAATCGAGATAACAGAAAAGAAAAAAATATGTATAAATATAGATATACCTAAATATGATTAGCTTAACTAATTATATTAATCTGTTTCACTAGAGACATAATTATCAGTCATCAATTTCATACCTTTCCAGAAGCATGTTTTCAAAATTATGGTGTAATTGTTTACTGTTGGTGAACAACTCTGACCCTGAACTGTTTTTCATATGGCTAAAATGTTTGGTAACACTGAGAAATTACAATTTTTAACATTTAAAAATTATTACAAAAGCTTGGTAACATAGCTTCATTTTCAAACTACTAACATTAGAGTTAACCATCAACACTCATACAACATAGCTAGCTTACAGCTAGCTGGGTAACCATATGCTGGCTGGTAATTTATGGCTATTTGAAATGCTAGTTGGCTAGCTTGTCAAATTACCTCACTATCCAATGTGACCCTAAATACCCACGGGTTCCTGGAAGAGCGTACGTAGGCTGCCATGACAGACGGCTACTTCCGCTGTACGGTTTTATACTTCCGGTTACCCAAAGTCAGAGCCAGAGTTAATGACAAAATTCGGTTACTTTGTGCTGTAACAGGCGGCTTTATTAGTTGGAACACGAGCTCGGATTCAACTTGTGCTGTTGTCGGTTGTCACTACATCAGTCTGTACATTTTTTCAAATTATTTTATTCTGTAAATTTGTTCTTTTTACCCCAAATTATACTACCCAGCTGCACATCCTATTACCGTATGTTTTCTTTATGTTTTAAGTTTTCCTTTAATGTACAGCCTCTTATTTTTTTACATTATTTTAGTTATAGTGTGACACTACAGCATACAGCCTACACAAAGCTTAAACAATGCCTGCCTTCATGTAAACACGTAGCAGTTAGCACGATGACAGCTGCGTGTCTCCTCGATCACAGCCTTCAGCCAGTCCAGTGTTTCTGTTTCAGTGATCTGAACACTCTGATATCCACATCAGTGATTTACCTTCCACAGAATAGCTGCAGCATCACTGCATGATTTCCCTAATCAGAGATACAGGAACAGCTGACTGTCTCCACCACTCCACTTTCCCTTAGCATGACCCATGCTAAATGCTTAGCTTGGCTGATGCTCTGGCTCGGCTCTACAGCTGCTTTAAGCTGCTTTGTTCAGCATTACTTTATTGATTTTATTGCTTTGAAGGTAATCTGGTGCTCTTATAATTACGTGATTCCTCGTCATCAACACCTTCGGAAAAAACAAGGTAACTGATAATGTGGATGTAGCTGACTTCAGGCCATAATTTCATGTCATTTACACAAGTGACGGGTGAGGCTCTGTTACCTCGCTGCTTTTTAAAACATCCTTGCTATGTCTCCACTTCTGATGTGGTACCATTTAGGCAGGTAAAAGAAACTGCAGTGTCAAAATGTTTCAATGAACAGTAAGTGTGTAAGCCCGCAACCGTAAACAGCAGCGCAAACGGAAGGAAAATACCGGCTTCTGCTATGAATTATGGGTAAAGACGTGAAGTCAGGAATACTGTGGATACCAGCTTGCATATAATGTCCAAAGGTATTGATTTTAGCCATCAGTAAATCAGGTAATGGTATGAAGTAAAGGTATATGGAGGTTTTGCACACATGTTGCCACTAATCACATGATGTTAACTTGTGTTCTCGTTAAGATGTGCGATAATCATGGTGCCAGTGTAGGATGAAGTGAATTAAGCTCCAGCCACACAGGCTTAGAGACCAATACATAAACATCAGGCAACCGCTGGCTGTGTGGGAAAAATACCTATTCCTCAGCTGGCTGTGAGTGGTTCCTGCAGGTTGATGGCAGGTTCAGGGAAAATGACCCACTCATGTAGGTCTGCAGACTGTTCAGTGACCCCCTGGTAACCACCTGTTGCCAGGGAAAAACATGTATTCCCCCCAGCTGGAAAAGACCTCCTTGTGATTACTTTGGTTGCTAGCAGATTGCTGCAGTTGTAGTTTGGATGGAAGTGACAGACTACAAACACTGTCCAGCTGCTCTCTGAGCAGTAGTAAAACCGTGGAGAAGGTAAAGGAAGTAAAAGTTGTCCCTGAGCGCTCCAGCCAACATGTTTCAAAGGGGGCAACTTTTACTTTGAAGGTGAAGCTTCTCCACTTCCAGTTTGAGTCACACATTTTCCAGTTTTACTGCTGCTCAGCTACTACTTAGCAAATAGTTACAGACAGACATGAAAAACTACAGGCAACTGTGTAATCTTTTAGCAACCAAAGCAAATATTGCTCTGCAACCTCCAGGACCCACTGCCAACCAGTTGGGGAATGCACTTTTTCTGTAGCAACTGGTGGTTGAATCATGTCCAATATAGCAGACAACTCTTCAGCAATGTGAGCGTGATGTCCCGTGACCAACCTAATTAACTGAGTCTGTAAACCCAGTGGGAAAGCATTTACAGAGGTTGAGTCGGAAAACCATTTTCCCGTGGACTTCCAAAGGGCCAGAAATCTTTGTGCAACCACAGCTATCACTGTCTGGTGGCCTTCAGACAGAACGTAGGCTTGTATGCACTTTATACTGTCAGTGAAGACTGAGCATGTAGCTCAGATAAACAGCATATACACTGCTCTCTCAGCTGCTACATACATGACGTACAGAACATACGAGAGAGCAGCATCACAGGGCAGGACCTCTGTACCTGACAGCACTGATGGGGCTGATGCTAGCTCACACAGGAAGCAGTTTCCTCAGCAGGTACTCAGAAGCTCTGTAATAAACCCATGACTTTCAGGAGAAGAAACTGTCAGTAACGAGGCAGCGTGGCAGAAAGTTCATCTACCTTCATCACCCAGACTGTGCCTCTAGGGTTCAACACACTATTATTTCCCTTTTTTAAACACAGGCAGAAAAAAGGACTGTTGGAGGTGCAGATGAAAGCTGCCTGCAGATTTTTGACTGTAGGGCGTGAACGCCAAACAAAAGATTGACACCTCCCTCTAGTGGTGTTTCTGTTGCACTACACATGGCTCCCCCACCTGTAGTTATATAAGAGCAGCAGCAGCAGCTATCAGGAGGTCAGTGTTTGTCCAAAGGTCGGGTTTCCTGTCTGCCTGAATGTTTGCTGTTTAATTGGACCAATGATTTATTGAAGTTCCCCTGTAGTGATATAACAGGGAATATAAACCCAAAGAGGTCTCCAGAAGTCTGTTTCCAGCAGATTAGCAGCACTAACTGTGTCACCTTCTCCATACAGAATTTTTTTTCAGCATCAGATGGTGGCTGGGCTGAAGCTTTCTAAGGGTCATCTTTATTGAACAACTTTTAGTTATTTTTTAATTTTTTAAACTGAGAACAAACAGCCAAAGTGTAGTCAGGTCTGCGCAGCCTGCAAACACTGGATTACACAATATTTTACCAGTACAGATATGACAATGATTAAACTGTGCTCTGTGAGAGGGCACAGGTGAACAAACTCGTTATGAAACCAGAAAAAAGGCATGCAGCTACGAGGTCCCTGCAGACAGAGCAGCCAGGAATAAATAAGCCTGTTTGTGCACAGCTGACTGGAACACTGCCGCAGCCCTGTGTGCAGCAGAGGTATGACGCTGAATTAATGTTTAACTGCTCCATGGCAGCCTATAATAAGTGTCACCTTCATCTGAGGTTACGCTTCAGAGTAATCCAGTGAGGACATCCACCCAGGGCAGATATGTGGGGCTCTTCTGCTTCACGCTGGACCGTGGTAGTCAAAATGAGTTCCTGTGACAGCTGTGACAGCTGACTGCTCACTTTCAAAGATTTAAACATAAATGTGCTCTGTAATCATGAAGCCTGACTATTTAAGATCATAAATCATTATTCAGTATTGTTACTTCTTTA
Source organism: Archocentrus centrarchus (assembly GCF_007364275.1). Classification (NCBI taxonomy): domain Eukaryota; kingdom Metazoa; phylum Chordata; class Actinopteri; order Cichliformes; family Cichlidae; genus Archocentrus; species Archocentrus centrarchus. The sequence goes on along the minus strand of NC_044365.1, from coordinate 757,399 downwards.
GCTTCTTAAGTGACACATTTCTTAGATAAACAACAACACTTTATATATTCATGTTCTTTGTATTTGGCAGTGCTTTGACAGCCTGCAGCAGCCATGTTATTGGTCAGATAGCTGCAATAAAAATGCTTCAAAAGGCTCGAACAGCACAAACACGGCCCAGAGATGAAGCAGACAGCTACACCCACCGGTGGGGACAGTTAGTTATAGAGAGTGAAGCTGTCCCAAATGTCTTGGTATGCTGAAGCATTAAGAGTTCCTTTCACTGGAACTAAGGGGCCGAGCCCAACTCCTGAGAAACACCCCCACACCATAACCCCCCCTCCACTAAACTTTACACTTGGAACCACCAAACCCAGACTCCTCCCTCAGATTGCAGATGGAGAAGTGTGATTGATCCCTCCAGAGAACACGTCTCCACTGCTCTAGAGTCCAGCGGCGGCGTGCTTTACACCACTGCATCAACGCTTTACACCACTGCATCAACACTTTACACCACTGCATCAACACTTTACACCACTGCATCAACACTTTACACCACTGCATCAACGCTTTACACCACTGCATCAACGCTCTGCATTGAGCTTGGTGATGGAAGGATTGGATGCAGCTGCCATGGAAACCCATTCATGAAGCTCTCACTGTTCTTGAGCTGATCTGAAGGTCACATGAAGGTTGGAGGTCTGTAGTGATTGACTCTGCAGAAAGTTGGTGACCTCTGTGCACTATGACCCTCAGCATCCACTGACCCCACTCTGTGATGTTACGTGGCCTACCACTACATGGCTGAGCTGCTGTCGTTCCCAATCGCTTCCACTTTGTTATAATCCCACTAAGAGCTGACTGTGGAATATTTAGCAGTGACTGGACTTGTTGCACAGGTATCATCCTATCACGGTACCACGCTGGGATTCACTGAGCTCCTGAGTGCGACCCATTCTTTCACTGATGTCTGTAGAAGCAGTCTGCATGCCTAGCTGCTGGTTTATACACCTGTGGAAGTGACTGGAACACCTGGATTCAGTGATTTGGATGGTGAGGAAATACTTTTGGTGATATATATATGGATCGGAATAAATTTCTTTCACATTAAAATTAAAAGCCTTCACCATAGTTTCTTTTTCTTCCAATTTTTCTTTTCGAGTTTTCTCGTTTCATTTCCAAACATTTCCCAGTGATCAAAGACAATAACGGACACTTCAGTGCTTTTGAATATGCTTTTATTGTTAGTATTCAGGCTCAGCTTTGTTAAAGGCATCAAAGATAAGAAATCACATTTGTTTTCAATCAGGAGGAAAATCAGACAGACTGGAGGCTCCGCGGGCATCGATGGAGATCTGATGGAGTCACACTGATCCAACGCTCATCCTGTCAGAAAACTCAGTATCTCAAGCACTGGGAGAAAATGATACCTGAATGGTACCTGAACAGGTAAGTGTGGCATTTAATTCCTGCCAGGTTATTTTAAACTCCGTACGGGGCTGAACAGCTCAGATCAGACACGCTGGTGATCTTTAGCCCTTTCTGTTTCATTTGGATCATTTTTTAAATTCATGTGAAAAAAATAAAAAACAGTAACGTCTTAAAATATTTTCAGAAACTTGAGGTAAAACAAAATTGACCTTTAAGAAAATACAACCTTTGTTGTTTTTATGTGTTCAAAAAGTTAAAAATCAGACCGAAAAACTTATTTATGACTCATTATAATAGTCAGAGATGGCTCATTTTGACCTGTGATAAAAGGAAAGGTTCAAAGGGCACTGATGGAAAATGAAACATGACTTTATGGGTTTAAGAAAATGATCAGTTAGTTTGAGGATCACAGAGAAAAGGTCTTTAATTGTTTTTATGTTGTAAATGTGTTTTAAGGGTACTTTAAAATATTGTTTTACATTTTATTGAACTGTAAATTTTGTTCTCACATTTGCCAAATAAATGATGACTGAAAACGATCGTGTTTTATATTTTAAAGAAACACATTCACCTGCTGTTGTTTGGAAGCACGTATGATACTGATTCAGTATCGTATATTATTCATATTTAGTATATTATAAGCAGAAGGCTCCACATACAGGTGTAGGTAGGAGTTTAAACATAGAGGTGCTGAGTGGGAACAAAGGTGAATTTAAGGGTGACCAGATTCTCATCTTAAAAAGTGCCACAAACCTCCAAATCTGTGGAATAAAGTTTAGGTTGATTTCTGCACTGATTTATAAAAAGCAGTCATTAAAGCAGTAATTGGTGCTCTTTCTTGGCTCCACCCACTCATCCAGAGGCGGTGCTGATTGGTGGGAATGATGATTATCTCGCAGGGTAAGGGATGCTGACCTCGGCAAATCCAGACACCTGAACCAAAAAGAAAAAATCATCATGAAAACAATCATTGGAAACTTGAAGCTCACAGGAATTGTTTCATCATGTGAAACATTTTGTCCTATCCTAAAAAACTAATAAAGTTCAATCAAATAATAAAATCCCAACATCACAGTTTAACTACGCTCAGCTTCACTGTGGGAAAACCCTGAGAGCCGTTTTATTATCCATGCTGGATCAGAGGAAACTGAAAACAGCGTTTTTGTGTGGGAACAGCTGGAAATCCCTCCTGTTCATTGAGGACTGCATCTGCAGCACCCCCTGCTGTGCCCCAGCTGAACTGCAGCCAGTTTCTGTCCAATGGGATCAGAGCGGCTCTGCTTCGACTGCGTCTCTCTTGAATGAAAATAACGGCAGCAAGTTAGTGGTGATTTTTTATTGTTGGATTGTAAACATCTGAAACCAACTCTGACATGTTTTACTCACTGTGTTTTACTTACTATGGGGTGGCTGTAGCTCAGTAGGTAGAGCAGGTCACCTACTGATTGGAAGGTTAAGTATCTTGCCCAAGGATACATTGGGCAAGATACTTAACCCCAAGCTCTCCGACGCAACTGTTGGAGTGTGAATGTTAGATAACTAAAGTGGGTGTGCATGGGTAAATGTAAACGTGTTGTGTAAGCGCTTTGAGTAGAAAAGCGCTATATAAGAACTAGTCCATTTACTGTTGGGCAGACACCATCTAAGCCTGCTGTTTCAACCCCTCCATCAGTAGGCTCGAGGGAGGATACTCTACAGACACCAACCTGTGACTGCACCACGCTGCTGTAATAAACAAACTCCTACTGACACCATAAGAGGGCGGGCGGAGGAAAATAGAGCTGTTCTGGTTTTAATGGCAGGAGGGTGTGGGCTCTGCTGCAGGTCGGGTTGTGCTGGTTACCTGACGGACTTCCTGGCAGTCTATCAGCGCTGTGATGCGGCGCAGTCCGGGCAGCCGAGGGGTGAACACCTCCTGCCAGCTGATGGTGGTCTGAGAAGCTATCTCTCTGAAAAGCACACAGAGGAAAGTGTTTAACACACAGAACATCCCGCCGGCCGTCCTCACAGCATCTGAGGCAGGGTCACCTGTAGTATTTGGTCTTTGGTGCTATGAGTCCAGCTCCCTCCAGGGACAGAGTGACGCCACGCAGAGGAAAGCTGAAAATGTTGGTGAATTCGACTTTGACAGCCATCTCCTGGTTCAGCTGAGGCTCCCCGCTCAACTACAGGAAGAAGTCGAGAGTCATTTTTAAAGTATATTCAGCATCAAGTTTTCAGAAACCGCTGAAAAAGGCCACGTAACTAATTCACTAACTATCACTGCAATACTGAACTATCATCAGACTCTTTCTGCTCATTCCCACCTCCATATTTTTATTCCTGGACTCCACTGGAGCAGCTTTGCATGATTCACAGTTCAAACAATCCTTCTTCATCTCATGCTGCAGCCCCTCACTTCAGTCTGTCTGTTTTAGCTCCTCCCCCTTTAAGCTAACTTTCTGGTTGCTAACCTGTCTTAGTTGGATGACCACTGGAGCTTCTTAAGGGCTCATACTTCTACATGATTAACTTAAAGAAAATGTTCCTGAATTACTTTCAGATCCATATTTGGACCATGTAACCAAATGTCAGCACCTACCATCACTTTGACGCTCGGGGTCTGCAGCTCGACCACCTTGAAGTCGAGCAGATGAATGTTGCCAGACTGTGCGGTCACCATGAAGCGCACGCAGGTCTGCGAGCTCAGCTGGTCCTGGTATTCATAAGCTGGGATCTTAAAAGGCACACTATAACCTGCAGCACAGAGAGATGCTCACACTTACAGGGTTCACTGCCAAACCTCCAGACTTAAAACTTCTACAGTCATGATGCTCACTCTGGTAGGGCAGCACTGTGGCATTGAAGGGGATATCTTTGAAGTGACTGGCCACGACCCCGGTGTAGAAAATGATGTCACAGTCCAGGTGAGCCTGCACGGTTCTGAGGATGTTACTGTTGTTCTTGAAGGTCACCGTCAGCTGCATGTCCTGACCGATATCACACTGCAGAGGGGGATGGAGAGAGTCACATGCATTGTGGGTCTGCTTGGGACCTTTGTGCTTTTAAATGTAGTTTCGGCTCAAGCTGAGCTGGATTTTAGGTTTATGGGGAAGACAGAACAGGGGTGCACTGGTTTATGTACAAAACAAGAGCATCACTGTGACAAAAGATTTGGGGAGCCTTCCTGGGTGGAAAAGCTCCTCATTCACGTGGCACACACTGTTCTGCCTTCAGTTGAGTTCCTATAATGCTGAATCCCAACTGCAGTTGCCTCAAGGCGCTTTATACCCACGAGGGCCGGTGTCCTGCAGGTTTTAGATGTGTCCCTGATCCAACACACCTGAATCAAAGGACACGGTCCTCAAGGCTTAGATTTGAGGATCCCTGCCCTACACTAACACAGGGAAAACCCAACAATCGAACGGCCCCCATCAGCAAACACTTGGTGACAGTGGGAAGGAAAAACTCCCTTTTAACAGGAAGAAACCTCCGGCAGAGCCAGGCTCAGGGAGGGGGGGTCATCTGCTGAGAGGGGAGAGAGACAGGACAGAAAACACACTGTGGAAGAGAGCCAGAGATTATTAATAACTAATGATGAACATGGCAATGAGTTCTCTGCACTCAGACGGCCTCCACAGTCACAGATCTCAGCCCAGCAGAGCTCCTTTGGCAGGTGGAGGAACAGGAGATTCACATCATGGATGCAGCTGACACATTTGCAGCAGCTGTGATGCTGTCACATCAACATGAACCAAAATCTGTGAGGAACATTTCCAGCAGCTTGTTGAATCTGTGCCAACCTGCTGCTACCAAGGTGAACCTAACAAAGTGAACTGTAGCTACAAGTGCTGAAATTTGCACATGAAGGCAGCGGACAGGTGTGTTACCGGCTCCACGCTGATGGTGACGGTCATGTTAGTATCAGGCGTCTCACTGTGATCCCTCTCACAGCCGTACTCTTCCGCCCGGGCCATGGACGCCTCATCTTCTGTGCTCCCTGCAGACACACACATCAACGCAGGTTTGGTTCATCGTTTGGTGGTTCTGATCATGTGGAGATGGGGCCCCGTGTGTGAGTGTGTGTGTGTGTGTGTGTGTTACCTTCAGGGAACTTGTAGGTGTCTGTGATGTTCATTGCTTGTTGGCTGCCCACAGCTTTGGTGCAGATCTTCTCTCCAATGTAAGTCTTGTCCACTTTGAAGGGAGTCAGATTCCCGTACTTATCCCTCTTGAGGAAGACCACGTCACTGTTCACCTGGAGGAAAGGTTTTAGAGACAACTTGAAACTCTGTCCTGATGAGATATTATCAGGTTTAAAATAATAAAACACAACATGTAAATATCACATTCGTCAATTAAACCCGGTTTTTGTTCTTTGCCAACCTCAGCGAAGACAAAGCCGCAGTCAAACGGGTAACACAGCTGACCTTCCTTGATGGCAATGACTGGGGCTGGACCACAGCGGAAATATCCTACAAGCAAACAAAGCGACCTATCACCTGTCCGCTCACCTGTTTGCTTCTTAGCCTGTCAAATCATCTGTCTGTCTCACCGTCACTGGTTTCCTGAGGCGTGGCATCAACCACCTGCCATCCATCCAGGCCGGGCGGCAAATCTGAACGCTTAATTATCACCTCGTTCCAGCAGTGGTAGTTCCTGCAGAGAGAGGAGAGACAGGCTGGTGTATGCTGGACTCAAGTTCAGATAAATGGGAGGGTTGCATCAGGAAGGGTGTCTGGGTCACAGGATTATTATATTTATAACATAGTACTGGGACCAACCAGATGGAGTCCCTGGTGTTGCGTCTGTCTGGCGTGCCATCAGCGTTGAAGATGAGGTCGGTCTTCAGGTTGCCCGTGTTGTCATGAGCTGAGTTGTAGTTGGTGATGACCCTTGCTGGGATGCCAAGGCATCTGAGGACTGCAGGGATGTGAAACATGTTTCAACATTTCATGCAGCTTAAATCATGTTTACTCGGGTTGTTGCAGAAATGCAGTAAAGCGCCATAAATACAGGGAGCCAAGCTCAGTTTGGTGAATGAGCCACGAACAGATTGATCTGGTCTTGAGTGGGCCAGGCTGTAATAATCAACAGTAAGTAAAGAGCCAAATATTCATGAAAATAACTGCAGTATCATCGGTGCTCTGTATCTCTCATTACAAATCACTTTGTTTGTTTGTTTGTTTGTTTTTGTTTGTTTTTTTTGGGGGGGGGGGGGGGGGGGGGCTACAAGATGAGCCTGGTGTCAAAGGTTAATTGAAAATGAGACCCTTCATATAATATAATGTGACAGAGGTAGGTGAGCAGCCACCTATGAGTCGTGAAGGTTTACCCTTTCTCAAGGTTTCTTGGAGTAGCTGTAAAATGGACTCTTGGTTGCAGTTTTAACAGAGCTTGGATGTGTTTTTGAGCCCTGAAATGTGTGAATATCTCCTGAACTCATGAAATTATGAAGGATCAAAAAAAATTATAAAGCACCAAATTTGGACCCACCCCTACATACTTTGAGGGCCTTTAACTCTCATAATATTCACAGTATGAAGCAGGGTTATAATAGTTTTGGATTTTACATTATAGTTTAGTTTTAGTTAGTTTTTACTTTTTTTTCTTTAATTCAGTTAGTTTTAGTTAGTTTTCAGAGCAGTTTTGCTCGTTTTTATTTTTGGTTTATTGCTTAGTTTTAGTTTAGTTTCGTTAGTTTCAGTATTAGTTTTAGTTTTTCATACTTTGTCAGGTTTAAGATTCAAGGTACAAGAGTAACTCTTGTGTAATAAAAACTCAACAAAAGATCCCGTTTAGAGAAATATATTCAACAACCAACTGAAAACAAAGAAAAACTTGAACTCCCAAACTCAATAAATTTTACAATAAAATACGATAAAGTTCAGCGTCAGTGCAGCAGATTAACAACAGCTTCTGTTTTGGAGCTAGCTTGGTTAGATGCTCGATATGTGTCCGACCTCATGCCGCATTTATGCTTGTAGCTGGGTGTGTGTGTTAATTACCTTACGGTCGTGTGCTGGTGTTTTATATGCGGTGCCGGCTGGTTCTCGCTCTTTGTGCTCAGTTTTTTGGCTGCAAACACATTTGTCCCTGTTTTTACACTTTCTTCATTCCCTCGCGTCCAGTTTTAGCAGCTCCCTCCAGGAATTTGCTGACATTTGTGAGTAGGGTTGCCATCCGAAAATACGGAAATTACTGAATCGTCCCTTATTTGGCAGTTAGGAGCGATTCCGTATTTTAAGGGAGGGGTAGCAACACTATTAAACAAAGCGAACAGGCAAAACATAACCCAGAGCATTGTTTCATTCATAAGAGCCGCGCACTGTTTGCTTTGTTTAATAAGGTTGCCACCCCTCCCGTAAAATACTGAATTCACAACAAGACGCTCTTCTATCTGTATTATCGGACTCAAAGAAACTCCATATGGGACTCTGCGGCTTTCTCAGCAGACCGCTGACATCACTTTGCAGACCGGTGCGGTGAGCACGCGCACAGCTGCCCGACGGCGCTCCCAGCTTAAACTTGAAGAGCGGAAAAATGATCAATCCACAAGGCTTTTAAATAAAATGACAAACAAGAAAAGGAAGGTCATTTTATCTATAATTTTAGTTAGTTTTAGTTAGTTTTTTAAACTCACAATGCAGTTTTAGTTAGTTATCGTTTTTTCCTTTTAATTGTAGTTTTTATTTATTTCAGTTAACGACAATGTTTTTTCAATTTCAGTTTTCCTTATTTCATTCGTTTTCGTTAACTATAATAACCCTGGTATGAAGGTAACATTTCATGCTAAAGTTATTGTAGTGAAATGATTGTGAGGGGATTGAGTGGGAGGAGCTTAACAGAGCACATGCTTACAGGTGTTGAAGACTCCAGCGAACACCCAGCACTGAGCGAAACACACCGGGACTCCAGTGTTGGCGTACTGCAGCAGGATTTTGGTGCTGCCTGTCCAAGATGTTGGGGGCTTGCCCATGGAGTAGTCATTGCTCCAGTTCCCAACCATCACACCATTATCATCCTGGGAGTTCATCTGCAGGAAGGGACAGGTCAAAGATCAGCTGACAGGTTGATAGGAGTTCACCTCCTCATCACTGGGGTGGTGACTCATAACGTCCTGCTGTTGTGCCTTTTTACCAGCGGTTTGTACTCTACAGCGACCAGTCTTGTAAAATCCACCAGGTTCACCAGTTACTCTCTTATATTAGGTTCTCTTCATGTTGGGCCAAAACAAAAGTAAACCAACTTGATTCAAAAGGTAGCAACTATGCTTGTTTTGCATGTGGCTAAAGTCGAACCTCATCCTCCCCTTAGTTCTTCTTGACTTCGTGGATTTTGAGATGTTAATGTAATGGAATGAGACTGGATCCAGAGAACCCAGAGAAAACCCACCAGGCAAGAGGAAAACAAAGGTAGGTTCAAACCCTGAACCTACTTGCATTGAGGCAATAACAAAATCTTAAAATCTAAAATTAGAATGAGTATTCCACCTATTCATATGCCGCATGTACTTTATACTGCTTGGGGACATACATATACATTGTTGGCCTCTGAAAAGGTACATATAATTACTTTGAGGTCCAACATTTAGCTCTGGGGGGTAGATTTGTGTAGATTAAAGATAGTGATGTACCTCCATTTCTATAAATGTAGAAATAAAGGCAGCGCTATGACTATCAGACAGTTAATTGGTGCTCTGGCTCTGTATTCTCACCATGGCAGATCCGACCCTGACCACCTTGACGATGTTGCCTCGGTCGTAGATCGGCATCTGAGACGCATCCAGGACAAAGATACAGGCGTCCAAAATGCCGCGCTCAAACTGCAGAGAGTGCACTCATATTTACATCATTTATGGTCTGCATGCCATGCAGGTTTGAGTATTTGTACTTACCTGCCCATAAGTCCATGGACGCTCTGTCACAGAGTCAGATGAACCCTGGTAGATCACTCCTTCATCATTTAGAACGTACTCCTGCCTTTCTGCTTCATCAGGAAGAAACACATGGTCCTCTGCAAACAGAAACACTTTCATTTGGCCACAGAGGCAGTGACATTTTTAATGCCATTCCAACACAGAGTTAGAGAGTTCAGTATTATCTGACTCTGCAGAAACATACAGCTGTGTATCATTTGCACAACTATGGCAACAAATATTATGATAAGGTTTCCAAGTGGCAGCATGTATAGGAGAAAAGTAAGGGACCAAGACAGCTACCCTGTGGAACACACAAAAAGTCACAAGTGGTTGATACTCGATCTCCAAGGTGATGAACAACCCAGTGAGGATTTTGATATATGATATATCAAAGGCTGCATTTAAGTGGAGTAAAATGAGGCCAGCAACCTTATTAGCATTGTTAGTCTGAGGTCACTAATGATCTTAGTGAGGATGGTTTCTGAGCTGTGATTGGTTCTATAGTTGTACCTCTGAAATCTTTCAGTTGTAGTGAACAATACTAGTTGTTGTAGTTGCCTTCAAATAAAATTTTTTTTATTAGAAAGATAAGACAGGATATTTATTTTTGATTAAATGCTCGAGGCTCAAAGAGGTAAAATGAATAGAATAGAAAATATGCAAAAAATAAATAAAGCTTATAAAGAGACACTTTTATGAAGCTACAGAAGTTTTATGAAAAATTGTGCAATAGCACTGATTTGATTTTTCACGCTGCTAAATCATTAAGAAAGAATTTCAGCATCTTTAACCATCCCAACAGGGCAGTACTCATTTCTGCCAGCAGGGGGCAACATAAACATTACCTGGACACCAGGCGTTGAACAGCAGGTACATATCGGTGGCGGCATCCCTCTTGGTGCGCTGCATGCCATTGCCCCTGGAGATGGCCACATACACCTGAAACTTCCCCACGATGGCGTTGGCGGTCGGGGTGATGCCGAACGTCACGCACTGACCTTGTGACTCCAGAATCTGGCCCGACCACAGACCGTTGACGCGGTTACCGAAGTTCACCATCACCAATGAGCCCTTATTGGGTGAGGGGTCAGAGCCTGAATGAGGAGCAATTATTTTTATACCCGTAAATACTTCTTATTACGATAAACTCAACAATTCTTTGGTTTTGGACTGTTTGGTTTGTGATTGTTTTACTGACTTTGTATACACTAAAAATACATATACAAATGTATTTTGTACAAATGTAATACAAATACAGCTGTTTTCTCAGATAAATACTTAAACGTTACATCAGTGAAAATAAGAACATAAAAATATTTAAAAACCTGATCATTTTAGACTTCAGTTTGTATATCTGAGGCCAGATGTGTGAACATCTGTCAGCTCTGGTGTTGTGTGTTTAATGTGGAGTGTTTCCTAATGGCCAGGCCGTGGGGAGAGCCGTGTACTAATTACGCAGCCAAATGAATGTGAAGCTGCTTAATGAACTGATGGTCGTCTGATTGCTCAGCGGGCGACGGTTAACGAGCGTCTCTTCATCAACTAATTGGCTAACAAGGGATTACTTTGACAGAGACCACGCCCCCCTCTGTCAGTTTACAGGAAAATGTTCATCAGCAGCCCTCTGACCACTTAGATGAAGGAAATGAGCAAAAAAGTATCATCAGCACTGGAGATACCAAAAAAACAATCTGATCTGCAGCAGTCACTGCTAATGCTCAACTAATGGCACATAGGCATCATATTTTATCTAACCTGAAATGAGAGACTGACCCCATAAAGTCATCAGGGGTGTTTATGGAGGTCAGGGTGGAGGGCTGGCTGGTAGAACAGGGAGAAAACCTGAGCTCTCTCTGATACAAACGCTTCACTAAGGCCAAAAAGACGGATGTATTTCAGCCATAACTGCAGTTTAAGACAAACAGCAGTCCCAGGGTTATAAAAGCCACTGAGACCAAGCCAATTAACCCATTTGAGTTGAGGGAATTTTTAATTGTATCTTTAGACACTTTGTCACTGGCAATCTGAAAAAAAAAAACACATTTGTTCCCATTTCTTCAGCTGAGTCTATAAAAAATGCCAAAGATAACATATATTATTTCATGCACCAACAAGCTGATTCCCAAAGAGCTGTTAGAAGCTGGCAGATCTCAGCATGGTGAGCAGTGTGTCCTTCAGGAGGAAACTGAACAGAGGAGGAGGACAAAGAAGAAGTGTGAGGGTCCTGAGAGTGCTGAAACACTCCAGGACCTGAGAGATCATCTGGACCTTCAGCTGAGGTCACAACAAACACTGACTTAAGGTTGTTAGAATCCTATGACCTCTGTTTCTGCCTCACAGACTGGATGTCCATGCATGTTTGAACATGCTTCAGTAAATCGCTGCACCTGTTTCTCCTTCTGACAAAATATAACAAAATGAAGGGTGGCTCAAGACTTACTTTTTATTTGATATCAAACTTTTGTTTTCAGTCCAGTTTAATGTCAGCGGGTTTGCTAGTTTCAGTTTAGTTTCTATTGTTTGAAAATGTTTATTTTTCATTGATGTTACTGTAGTTTTTGGTCTTTTTTATTTTTATAGGTAATATTCATCTCAGTATCACAAAAGCTCTGCACCCCCTCACGGCTCACGCACAGTGTGAGACTGAAGCTAAAGACTTATCTTTCTTCTAAGAAGTCTAGTTTTCATTTTTATTTCAGGTAAATATTTTTTCTACATCTACTTTTAGTTTTTAGCGTAGCTGACTATAAACCCTGGAGTCACGGTCACTGTCTCCAATCCACCCACAGACGGGTGGTTCTGACTCAGTGGCGGTTTCTGATATGGGCGACATGGGCAGCCGCCCAGGGCGGCATTTCATCTAGGGCGGCATGACCGCCCCCCTCCCCCCAACGCATTGCGATCCCCGCAGCAGCGCCTACCGCACTGCTCCACTTGTGGGGTAATGGGCGCCCTCTGCCTGCTGTGTGTTGCATGTAGCTTTCTGCCATGGTCTGACAGGTTGTAACAGAAGGAAAGGGGCAGGCGGGGGATTCTCTCTCTGTTTCGCTGTCACTGCTTCACTCGATCGTCACACACACAGCGCTGCCCCGCCCCCTTCTCCTCTCAGCCTGGGGTGCGAGTCGAGTGAAGCAGTGATGGCGTGAGAGTGACAGTCAGCCGGGTTCATTCATTCATGCCTGTACAGTTTGGGCCTGGTTACAGCCAACAGTAACCGCTGAATTATAAATAAAGGCGACTTTTGCTGGCAGTCTCTCGCCAAACCTTTCATCCTCACTGACACTGCCGTATCAAGATTAATGCGAAGTGTATGTCCTAATATTGAAAAGTTTTGCGAGATCTCGCAAAACTGCCTCTTTTTTTTTTTTTTGTCCTCCCATGTTTTTTTCCCCATGTTCCACAGAATGAATCTGTGCATCTAATAAAATTAGATGCACACAACTGATAGAGCACAAAGCCCATTTCATTTATAATACTGTAAATATGGTCATTAATTCACAGTATTTGTGTGAACCCGAATCCTAATGAAAAAAATAACACAAATACGAATCTAGACAGTTTGGACAAATGTTGGTGGATGGTGCAGTGTTGCCAGATTGAGCAGCTTGTGAACACATTGGGCTGGAAAATTATATAGATATATCTATATAATTGTAATATTATATAGATATATAATTTTACAATAAAAACTTCCTAAAAACCTACCAAATATGGTGAAAAGCAGCCAAAATTTTAGCAACTCACCCAAAGCTTGTATATTTACCTCCGCCAAGGAGGTTATGTTTTCGGTCACGTTGGTTTGTTTGTCTGTTTGTCAGCAGGATTACTCCAAAAGTTATGAACGGATTTCACTGAAATTTTGTGGAGTGGTTGGAAATGACAAGAGGAAGAAGTGATTAAATTTTGGTGGTGATCCGAATCACGATCTGGATCCAGGAATTTTTTTAAGGATTCTTCAGTATTGCGGGATACAGGCAGAGCCTTCCCCTTTAAGAGACACCACCCACTTTTCTCTGCCCCGTGTGTGTGTATGCGGGCTAGCGCGGGAGACGACGCGAGGGAAAAAGTGTGTTCGGTGGCGGTGGAAAAAGGAATAAAAGTTCTGTTGCTAAAATCCTTCGATTTGCTGCATTTCTCCGCCTTGCTAAAGGTGACCCACATGGATGAGCAAGTTAGTTACCAGCCACGAGCCAAGCGAAGTAGAGACCAGAGGTCTCCCTACTACGGTTAGGAGCCGCGATCTGGTCGAGGTAACACACTATTGCGGGATAGGGAGTTATTGTTGTCTGGGAAAGATGAAAGATTATTTCAAAGTATTTAGATACACGTATTACAGCGTCAGTGACCCTATGGCCTTAGCGGAGGTTTGCGCTCTCTGAGTGCTTCTAGTTAAATATATATCACACCTGGTGCTATTAACATGAGTTTCAATGGAGGTTTTGTTGTGTTGGGCTGGCAACTGTCAGTCAGATCTGACAACCCTGTGGATGGGCGGTGGTTATAACCTATTCAGCTTCAGTGCGAATTACGGCAGATGGAAAGGAAAAGGTCAAAGCCATCAGGTGTGCAGTTTAGGAAAAAGAGAAAAGAAGAAGAAAAGAAAGAAGCAAAGATGAAGGTAAGCAGAAGCTGTGTAATATTTCAGTTTCTTCCATGTTTTTTCAAATAAAATTTAAAATAAATTCTGAGTGTGCCTGTGATGGTGGGGGGACCTTCTGTTAAAACATGCACCACACAGCAGGTGCTCATTACCCCCCAAGTGGAGTAGTGCGGTAGGCGCTGCTGCGGCGATCGCTATGGGGGGTTGGGGGGGGGGCCCCGGCGGGGATGCTCGCCCGGGGCGCCAAACAGGCTAGGACCGCCACTGTTCTGACTGAAGACTGAGGACAAGGACTGAATACTCTGCTTAACGGGTTGCTTTTCTCTTAGACAGCCATACAGGTCGCCACCTGCTGGCCATTAGTAAGAATGCAGGTTTAAGGCACTGGCTTCACCTTTCAGGCTGGAAGCTACATCCAGTTCAAAGCTCACATCTGGAAGTAGGACCCCTCTGAGAGGCAGCAGCTCAGGATTCAAACTCACCAATCTGGAACTCGATGTGGAAGTCATCTCCCACCACCAGCGGGCGGTTGAAGGTGACCCGCATCACAAACTCCCGACCACGCCGGACCACCAGGTTCGGGGTGTTGTAGTCGGTGGTGTAGTGCTTCGGCTTGTTGATGTCCTGGCACATGTTGATGTTCTGCACGTCCAGGGCCACTGAAAGAGGGAGAAAAAGGCAGAGGGCGCCTTCATCAACTGGCAGTCATGACAAGTGACATACTACAGCTCTGCCCTTCAGCGCCCCTCAGAGGACTCAGCAACAAAACAAAGCACTGTGTGAAGTAAAACGGCTGGGCTGGAAATGAGCAGGTCCACTGTCCACTGCCACAGGGACAGGTGATGTTAACACATCTCACCTCCGTCAGGTGCAAACCCTCTGGGCGTGGCCTCAGATTCAGCAACACCTTCAAAAGGTTCAAATTCTGGAACGTTGTCTGTATATGACAGGTTGGAGGTTGGGACCTGGAGGTTAAAAACGTTAACTTAATATGTGCTCAGATTCAGAATTAGCAAAGATAATTTTGTCGTAAGGGTACCGGCTTAGAGTAGCGCCCCGTCTGGGTTTCAGCGGCTGGACCAGTCATGATGGTCAAAGGTCAAAGGTGACACTGAGGTGACTACACAAAGAAAAAATAATAAAAAGCATAAAAGTCCAGGAAGATGTATAAAACATCCATCCTCCCACTCATCCACCAACCCATCCATCCATCCATCCATCCATCCACCAACCCATCCATCCATCCATCCATCCTTTTCTGAAGCCTATCCCTGCTATCGTAGGGTGAGAGGTGGGGTACAACCAGGTCACTTGCCTTTCACAGAGCGACAGACAACCATTCACACCTGTGGCCAATTTAGAACCACCAGGTAACCTAACCCCACTGACTACATGTGGTTGGACTGTGGGAGGAACCCAGAGAACCTATGCAGACACGTGGAGAACATGCAAACAGAGGGCAAACCATAAAACAAATACATATAAACAGAAGAAATATATTTTATATGTATTATTTCATATATTCTTATACTTTGTGCTGTTATCCAGAAAGAAAGATGAAATGTATTTACATTGTAAATGATTTAATAATAAATATTATCAGAATTGTTCACAATGTAAAGTGAAAATGATTATTACTAAAACACCAAAGATATAAAAGTGAAACTCGGCAGGAAAAAGAAAAATTTTAAATTAAGAAATCCAAATTTGTGTTTCACCTATAAAAAATGGAGTCAAATAGGAATCACACCTGCTGTTTTAGCAGAAAATAAAATGTTTAAGTAAATAATAAGAAATTTTAAAGCAGGTCAAATTTATGATCAGTGATTCCAGTCATTAAACTGTCAGTCAAAGCTTTTTATTAAAGTAATATATTTGAGTACGTTCAGCTTATATAACATGTTATCCTCTGATCATATTCTTACTAATTAACACACAGAGACTTTATTGTGTTTATTTGATTTCAGGTGAGTTTTTATCTTATTAAAATATAAAATATTCATGTTTATTTTACAGAGATGTGACGTTCATGCTCCATAAAAGATTTTACCCAAACAATAAAGTATTTATTATCTAAAGACTCACTGAATCTCAGTTCATGAAATAAATTAATACATTAAAGATTTAGCTGAAAAACTTCAGACTCACCATCATGCTGAATTTTTGCCCCGAGACCTCTGAAGGAGCTCAGTGAGTTTTCCAGATAACGGGATTAAAACAGCTTCTTTAAAAGAAACGAAGCTCAAAAGCAGCTCGACTTTCAGCCCTTAAAGGATTCTTATTATTTTATAAATGTCAGCAGGGAGCTGAGACTCTGCATCAGTCCTGATAAACAACTTTAGTGTCGGTTCTGCAGGACGACCGCGTCCTCCCACGGTGTGACTACGAGGAACCTACTAAAGTAAGATAAAACAGAGCGCTATGCGAGGATGAGATACAGAAACGAGAATGAGCCTATCCCAGCTGACACAGGGTCATCATACAGGTTGTCAGCTGGTCGCAGGGCCAACAGACAGCATTCACACCTACAGGCAATTTAGAGTTTCCAATTAACCTAACCCGAGTGAGTGGAATCAAACCCAGGGCTTCCAGATGGTATTCTAACTGTGAGGCAGCAGTGCTAACCACCACGCCACCATACTTTACTCTATTTAACTCTACTTTATTTAACGCTACTCTACTTTACTCTATTTAACTCTACTTTATTTAACGCTACTCTACTTTACTCTATTTAGCTCTACTTTAGTTAATGCTACTCTACTTTACTCTATTTTACTCTACTTTATTTAACTCCACTTTAGTTAATTCTACTTTACTTTACTTTATTTACCTCTACTCTAGCAGATGAAAGCTCAGCACTGACCTGAAAGCAGAAACAGCAGACACTGAAGCTCTGATGGAGAGATCGTCCTGTTGGTTCTCTGATGAGATGATGATCGAGTCGACTTCAGCATCACTTTATATACACACACACTTCCTCTTTTCACAAGCACACACACACACACACACACACACACACACACACACACACACACACACACACACACACACACACGCACACACACACACGCACACACACACACACACACACACACACACACTCTGGAGTTGCCGTCCATGCTGAGGGCTCTGCAGACTCTTAAGCTCCTCAGGGAGCATCTGTGGAGACTCATGTTTGTCTCCGTAAGGATCTCAGACATTATGATGGTTTTCAGTTTTATTACAGTAACAGCAGTGAGGCATCCACGATGAATTCACTGAAACAAAGGTGTCAATCATCCGTGCTGCAGCCTCAGACTGTCTGCAGGTCCAACACAGGCATGACTCTGCTTCCTGTAGCTGTGATTGATTTATGGAGCATGTTTCCATCATAGAAGTCATTTATGGGAGAGTTTTTATTGTTAATTCATCACCACTGACAACAGATTCATCACACTAAGTACTGCTCATTAATCTGACTGATGGTGTGTGTGTGTTCGTGTGTGTGTGGGGGTGGGGGGGGGGTGGGGGGGTGCGTGTATGCGCATGTGTGTGCGTGTGTGTCTGTGTGTGACCTTGACCCAGTGGACCCACAGTGGGAGGATCACGCTGACCTCTGACCTCCATCACAGACTGATTTAGTTGCAGTACAAATTGAATGAAGCATCCTCAGGTTCAGAGATTTTTGATGAAGTGTCCTCATGTAATTTGAACCCTCTGTCAGCATCAAACTTAAAGCCCTCTGTCAGTGTTCGGCCCACTCTCCTTCAGCTTGGTGAGGTTTTCAGCATTTATTCCTGCACAGCTCTCTGAAGCCGCAGCCTTCAGTCAGGCTGAGGTCTGGACTCTGACAGCACCGCTGCAGCACTTCACTCTTTTCTTTAAAGTTATTAGGTTGGAGAGTTTAACATGTGTTATAATTAGTTGTGAGCAGCAGCAGTGAGTGTGATCAAGTGAGTCACAGTGAGCTTAATGCAGCAGCTTCGCTTCGATGTGTTGAAGGCTTTTATGCTGAACTGTTAAAAAGAGCAGAAAGTCGTGCAGCTTCCATAAATCTGGTTCCTCTGCAGGAACTTCCTCTGACCAGGTTGCCCTGACACGCTGCTGCTGATTGGTCAGATCAGCCACTTTCTCTCTGCTGGCTGACAGATGATAAAGCAGAAAAACAGGCTGAAATAGGAACATGAGCAGGAGAGACTCAGGAGATTCAGGAGAGACTCAGGAGACTCAGAAGATTCAGGAGCGACTCGGGAGAGCCAGCACGCTCACATGTGATCAACTTGTAGCTTTAAATAGATGAGGCCCTGCCAGGGCGGGGCAGGAAATCTGTTCAATTCAATTCAGTTCAATTCAATTCAATTCAATTCAATTCAATTCAATTCAATTCAATTCAATTCAATTTTATTTATATAGCACCAAATCACAACAAACTGTCGCCTCAAGGCGCTTTGTATTGTGGGTAAAGACCCTACAATAATACAGAGAAAACCCAACAGTCAAAACGACCCCCTATGAGCAGCACTTGGTGACAGTGGGAAGGAAAAACTCCCTTTAAACAGGAAGAAACCTCCAGCAGAACCAGGCTCAGGGAGGGGGGGTCATCTGCTGAGGGGGGCTGAGGGGAGAGAAAAGACATGCTGTGGAAGAGAGCCAGAGATTAATATCAATTAATGATTAAATGCAGAGTGGAGTATAAACAAAGTAAATAAGGTGAATGAGAAACAGTGCATTATGTGAACCCCCCAGCAGTCTAGGCCTATAGCAGCATAACTAAGGGAGGGTTCAGGGTCACCTGATCCAGCCCTAACTATAAGCTTTATCATAAAGGAAAGTTTTAAGCCTAATCTTAAAAATAGAGAGGGTGTCTGTCTCCTGAATCCAAGCTGGGAGCTGGTTCCACAGAAGAGGGGCCTGAAAGCTGAAGGCTCTGCCTCCCATTCTACTCTAAGTATCCTAGGAACCACAAGTAAGCCAGCAGTCTGAGAGAGAAGTGCTCTGTTGGGGTGATATGGGACTATGAGGTCTTTGAGATAAGATGGGGCCTGATTATTCAAGACCTTGTAGGTGAGGAGAAGGATTTTAAATTCTATTCTAGATTTAACAGGGAGCCAATGAAGAGAAGCCAATATGGGAGAAATCTGCTCTCTCTTTCTAGTCCCTGTCAGTACTCTAGCTGCAGCATTTTGGATCAGCTGAAGGCTTTTCAGGGAGCTTTTAGGACAGCCTGATAATAATGAATTACAATAGTCCAGCCTAGAAGTAATAAATGCATGAATTAGCTTTTCAGCATCACTCTGAGAAAGGATGTTTCTAATTTTAGAAATATTGTGCAAATGCAAAAAAGCGGTCCTACATATTTGTTTAATATGTGCATTGAAGGACATATCCTGGTCAAAAATGACTCCAAGATTTCTCACAGTGTTACTGGAGGCCAAAGTAATGCCATCCAGAGGAAGTATCTGGTTAGACACCATGTTTCTAAGATTTGTGGGGCCGAGAACAAGAACTTCAGTTTGATCTGAATTTAGAAGCCAACCCCTTTAAAATAAAATAATTTCTCTCCAGCGTGGTGATTTTCTAATCTAATCTGTTTGGATGTTTGTAGACGACTCATCAAACGTCATGATGGGAATTCGTTTTTCTTCTGATCCCAGGAGGAATCCTGAGCTTCATTAAGATACAGGATCATATCTGATAGCAGTCACGGACCCTATGGCCAACATTTGTGAGTGCTGAGAAATCTAAAGTCCCACTGGGAAATACTTTTTATTATTGTCATATAGTTTGTGCCTCAAACTGCAGGTCAGGGCCCTTCAAAGGGTCACCAGATGAAAAAGGACATTTGATTTTGTGTCCACGGGTTTGAGGCCTGAGTCACCGTCTCTCACCTCCAACTGGCTTTGATCCATCTGACTCATCATGATGAGCACAGGGATTTTTATCATCTATCAGCAGGTCTGAAATCTGAGGAAAAACAAGACAAACAAAAAGGAGAAAAGAGAACAAGGACAGAAGAGGACGGTGACCTGTCAGGAAGATAAATGCTGAAAGGAGCTGTTTGAGGTCAGCTTGAGCTGGAAGAGAGGAAGGAGAAGGACAGGAGGAAGTGAGAGCAGGAGGTCACAGTGTTCCTCTGACACGTCGACCACATCGTCAATAAAGTCAACAGATAGAAGCTGAAAGTCAGCCGATTTTTACACCACAGAATAAGAAGAAGTTCCACTGATGCATAGGGAGAGAGGACACATCAGAGGACACATTAGAGGAAAGAAAGGAAGAACTGGAGACATAAAAAGCAATAAATGTGAAAATATAGTTCAAACATTGAAAGAAACAAAAAACACAAAGAACCAACCAACCATCAAACAGACCTTTGACCTCTGACTGCAGTCTCATTATGAGGAGGACTCACTGCTGCTCACTGTCACTGACTGAGTTTAAGAACGAGTTCACACAAATTATAATCAAACGTGTTCTCATCCTTAAATGCAGTCAGTGACAGTGGGCAGCAGCGAGTCCTCCTCATAATGAGACTGCAGTCAGAGGTCAAAGGTCACACTACAGCTGTAAAAACAAAGACGATAACGACAGAAGAGGAAGTTAGAAAGCGGAGTCAGGACCCTCCTTAGAGACCAGGACTGTCCTCACTGTGGCGACTCACAGCCGCTGCCATTGGCCCGCTGACCAATCACAGCTCGATCAGCCAGTGTTAATCATCCTGCAGGGATCATAAAGTTCTCCCCTCTGCGACTCATAAATGACATGCAGGCAGACGACACATCTGTTCTGACAAGAGTTTAAGTTTTTACCAATGAGCTGCCAACAGGAAATTTAAAGTGCATGAAAAACATTCAGCTGAGCTTTGATAAAACCACACAGGTGAATCAGTTTATGGCTGCTGAGGCTGAATCCTGTTTAAAATCAGCTCAGTCAGGTCAGCAGTTGCATCTGCGCTAACAGAAAATGGCTTTATTGTGATGAGACAGAAGACAAACAGAAAGTAATCAATAATCAATAACACCTATAATCACAGACAATAACAGGCAGTAACACTCGTAATCAATAACTGATAACACTCGTAATCATTAATCAGTAACACTCATAATCACGGAGTAACAGACAGTTGCAGACAGTAACATGCAGTACTAGGCAGTAAGAGACAGTAACACTTATAATCAATAATTTATAACATTCGTAATCACAGACAAATCACAGACAGTAACAGGCAGCAACACTTATAATCAACAATCGATAACACTCGTAAACACAGACAGTAACAGACAGTAGCAGACAGTAACAGGCAGTAACAGACAGTAACAGGCAGTAGCAGGCAGTAACAGACAGTAACGGGCAGTAACAGATAGTAACAAACAGTAACAGGCAGCAGCAGGCAGTAACAGACAGTAACGGGCAGTAACAGATAGTAACAGACAGTAACAGGCAGCAGCAGGCAGTAACAGACAGTAACAGGCAGTAGCAGGCAGTAACAGACAGTAACAGGCAGCAGCAGGCAGTAACAGACAGTAACAGGCAGCAGCAGGCAGTAACAGACAGTAACAGGCAGTAACACTCATAATCAACAATCGATAACACTCGTAAACACAGACAGTAACAGGCAGTAACGGGCAGTAACAGGCAGTAACAGGCAGTAACAGGCAGCAGCAGGCAGTAACAGACAGTAACAGGCAGTAACAGACAGTAACAGGCAGTAACACTCATAATCAACAATCGATAACACTCGTAAACACAGACAGTAACAGGCAGTAACGGGCAGAAACAGGCAGTAACAGGCAGTAACAGGCTCCGGTAAATTCAAAGCCGGCCTTTGCGTCAGCCTTCAGCTGAGAGGTGGACTGAAACAATGGAACATTAAAACCAGCTTAAGGAAATATGGAAGTCCATGTAGACAAGATGAATAAAGATTCAATAAAGACATTCATGATAGAGAATAGAACAGCAGTTTTTAGTTACTCAGACTCTGTAGATATTTGCATATACAGAACAAATCTGGTGACACAAAAAATAAAAATATTAAAATAAAAAGTTTTTGAAGTAAAAGCAAAAACTACAAGCAGGAAGGTCAAATATATGATACAGAATTATTAAAACTTTGAACAGTGACTCCATGGTTTACATGAACAAACTAAAGGTTGCTGGTTCAACTCCAGCCAGAGGTTTTCCATCAGAAGGAGCATCCATATAAAAACTCTGAAAGTAGTTTAAATTTGATCATTAAAATTCTGACTCTTAGTTTTGTAATTTTACTGATCACATTAGTAAGGTTGATATTTAAAGCTAAGAATCATTTTAAATGATGTAATTTCATGTTTATTTGATCAGAATAAAGTTGATCAGATAAATCAGGAGGTGGGGACTCAGTTCAGGAGGATTCGCCTTGGTACATGGACTCAGTCTCAGAGGGAAATAAGTCACTGAGCCTCTGAGACGACCAACAGCTTCAAACCTAAAGCACTCTGATTTCTGGAGCTCAGCTCTGATGAAGGCACGTTTTAAATTATCATTATTATAAATGATGCAGCACTTTCTGCTCTCACTGCGCTTCAGACTACAAGCAAAGATAAAACTGTACATAGGTGTTCCTACCACCGGAGGTCACCACTGACAAAGAAAACACAGGGAGGCTGAGAGGATGATGCTGCTGCTGATGATGCAGCCTTTTCTTCCAGGCGCAGGTCAGAGTTCAAAACATGAAGACAACATGGAACAGATCCAATCACGGCCTCCTGTGGATGGGAGGCCGTCCCTCTGCTGGTTTGATACAAGAAGAAGAATCAACACTACGTTAGTGTAAGGCTGTGTAATGCAGTTCCCTGTGGTCGCCAGCAGGGGGCACTGATGACCTCTTTGCAGAGTCAGAACTGGGGCACGAGGTGAGGAAGAGAGTCCAGCTCTGTGCCTGCTGCTGATTGGACTAGAAGTGGACGGACGCCGTTTGAAGGTCAAAGTCAAAGTCAAGGAACAAGGTCACGCACACACACACACACACACACACACACACACACACACACACACACACACACACACACACACACACACAGATTTTACATCCCTCAGAGGACACTGCATTGATTCAACATGTAAAAATTTGATTTGTGTGTGTGTCTGTGTGTGCGTGCACGTGTGTGTCTGCACGCGCACGTATATGTGTGTGTGTGGACTCCCCCGCGCTGCAGGGCCGCAGGGAAACATCTGTGTTAATATGCAGCAGTAGAGAGGACGACGGGTTGGTTTCACATTCAGCTGACGTCAGCAGGAGGAGGAGACGTGATCCCCACAATCTGTGTTTCATTCATACACACACACACACAGACACACACGCACTTACATCATTCAGCCTCTTTAGTTTTTTCTCCCCTCCTGCTGATTTCTTGGACTCTCACAGAGCAGCTTTGCATGAGTCACAGCTCAGAATGATCCTTCTGTATCTTTCTGTCTTCTGTCTGAAAAAGCTCGATATCCACAGGAGAGTGTGTGTTCATTATTATTACACAGGACAAAACATCAGGTCTGTGACAAAGATCAGCACCCTCACAGATCCTCTGTTTGAAAGTATATATATATATATATTTGACTGGCCCCACTGGACGTACTTTAAAGTGAATCAGTAATATCCTGGGTATTACTGATTGTGTATCATATCCTGGGTATGATATTATAATGAGCACTCTGGAGCATATTTGATGCTCAGACTTTGAGTTGTTCGGCTCTTCCATCAGAAGTTGTTCTCGGGCTCTTTTCTGTGTGAAACTCTGTCTGTGGGTTTAAATCCTGCGTGGATTAAAAACGAATAATAGAAGAATTCATGATGATTTTTTAAATCATTCTTAGCTGCAGTACCAGGAGTGACCTCCGGGGAAATGCACCGCAAACACACCTGTCGACGTCGGTTCAGGTGTTTGAGGACAGCTTCAGAAACAAGAACAACAATTAATTATCATTAATTATAAGATTAATAAGAGAAGGGGGCGTGTTCAATCAGTCAGAGCGCACCTGAGGTCAGGTACCTGTCCCAGAATTAACCACACACAATACAGGAAGTCTTTTCTTCCAAAGCCTGCTGCAGGGCCCTGATTATTTCAGAAGGTACAATCCGTTTATTTATTTATTTTTAATATTTAAATGTTTATTTATGATCATGTGGATGACCCTGCAGCTTCTCCTAAAGTTTCTAATCCCAGGAGCTGCTTCAGAGCGCGCGGAGGGGAGAGGCCTTCTGGAGGCTGTACACTTTATTTTTATTTTTATGATTAAATATTTAAAATTATTCTATTTGTCTTTAGTTTATTTCAGTGGGTTAATAACGCATTAATAATAAATCGGCCTTTCATGCGATTTTTACCCATTTTATCCTTTCAGATGTTTCTCAGATGGATAAAAAATCCTGACATGGAATCATAAAAAAAGGATAAATAATATTAATGAGGGAGAGCAGGAGGAGAGCAGGAGGAGAGGAGGAGGGGCTTTCTCTCTCTCTTTTCTTTTTTCTCTCCAGACGCGTAAAAACGAGCAGGAAGCGCAGCGCGCACAGAGGACGGAGAGCAGCGCGGAGGGAAGAGGCCGTCACACTAAAGAAGCAGAAGAAGAAAAGAAAAGGGAGGAGAAGAAGAACCGGGGGTGCAGGCGGAGGACTCTGCGGCGGTTGGATGTAGCTGTTTGCGGGTGTTTTGCGGGGAATGTGCGGCTCCTCCTCAGCTGCTCTCCAACTTTGTGAATCTGTGCTCTCATGGTGAGAGGCGGACGCAGAGGATGGGAGTTACCTGGTCCTCCAAATGCCTCGCACTCTTTCTAGCTCTACACATAGGTGAGCGCAAACTGCTTTTATTCTTAAAGTCACGAAAGAAGCGCAGGTCTGCGCTCTTTTCAAACTGTTTGCACATTATAAGGAACTCGTTTCATATTTTACCATCATAAAATATAATTTTTAATCCTTTGATGTCTCATTTTTATTTAACCGGCTGCAGCAAATAAAATAAAAAATGTTTCGGTTAAATTTGTAGCTCGTTTCATTTTTAATGGAAACTCGTTCATGATGAAAAGTGTTTTTATGAATTATTGTGAAGCTGCTGTAGTTCAGACATGTGAGCAGCGGCGGGGCCACGCTTCACATTCAGCGTGTGTGCGTGACACGATGCGCGCGTGCGTGTGTGTGTGTGTGTGTGTGTGTGTGTATGTGTGTGAGCTAACAAGGGGAATGCCCCCCTCCCTCCCCTCTCTCCTCCCCCTCCTATTCGGTGTCCCACACTGGACGCATTTGCTGCATTTTATTTTATTTTGTTTTAATTTATTTTGTTTTGTTGTATTTTATTTTGTTTTATTTTATTTTAGTTTTTATTAATTTTTCCCGCTGCATCATTTTGGAGTTTAAATGTGAGAAAAATAAAAACAGCTTGTTTCACGCAGCGCGGGATTTTGAGGCTGTTTATGTTTTATTTCTGAGGCCTGAGTTCATCCACGTGAGAAAATCCCACAAAGACACGCTGAAAATGTCCGAGCGGAGCCGCAGAGCGCGGAGCCGCAGGCGGGCAGCGGCGGCGGCACCGTCCGGCCCTAAACCCGGAGGATGGAAACCAAACGAACCCGTTTCTGATCTCTGCGGCTCCATTTAAAAATGTATGAAATTAATTCAATAAATCGAATAAATTTTCTCTGTGCATGCGCGTAAAAAGCAGCCGCGCGCCCGTCTCATGCACGCATGAAAAACGGATTTGAGCTTTTACATGAAAAAATCCCGCGTGTCTCCGCGCCCCGCGCAGCAGCAACAGCTCTGCGGCTCTGATCCGGACCCGTCTAATATCTGGAAGGAACGAAATATGAGCAGAAATACGGGGATGATTTTGAGTGCGTTTTTCTTCTGTTGCATTGCATAACGATGGTGTGGAGGAGGGCTCTGTGTGTGTGTGTGTGTGTGTGTGTGTGTGTGTGTGTGTGTGTGTGTGTGTGTGTGTGTGTGTGTGTGTGTGTGTGTGTGTGTGTGTGTGTGTGTGTGTGCAGGAAGCAGAGAAATGCTGAATTATTCAGGACGCAGAGTCTTTGTTAGAGAGGTTTGAGCCTCACGAAGCTCCAGGAGGAGAATCAGTGAAATGATGCTGAAAGGATGAAGCTGAGGATTCAAAGAGAAACGTGGACACCCGCGTTCTTTCCGCGCAGCATCAAATTCAGGCTAAACGAGGCCAAAAGGCTGCCACATGATTTTCCACGCAGGGAAATCTGTTTGTAAAACGCGTCCTGGTTTGTTTGTCGTTCTCTGACCCGGGCGCGCGTTTGTTGGTTAATTTCAGGTGAAATCTTTCCTCAGTCTGAAACGCTGCAGTGTCGGCGCGCCGCTGCAGCAGAGAAGCAGCATCAAAATCAGTTAAAAAATCATTTCACCGTCCAAAATCCGCCTCACATGAACGCGCCTGGCTGCTTTCTGAAACTCATATGTGCGCGTAAAATTCCAAGTAAATATTTCAAACGAAACTGAACAGATTTGGCGCATTTTTATGGTTATAGTTTTTTTTTTGTTTTTTTTTTGCGCATTTTTACGCACGAAAATGGCCTCGTGTGTAAAGGAGGTGGGTGTGTCCGCCGCGTGAAGCTACAGCACGCTGCTTCTGACAGGATACACTGCAGGCAACCGTGTGTGTGTGTGTGTGTGTGTGTGTAGGCGGGGTGACTGAGTGCACGCGTGCTTGATGGGAGGCGTGAACGAAAAGGAGGGAAAAAATTAATTAATGTGCGCGCAACCGGGTTCAATAAAAAAAAGAAAAAATAGATGGATGAATAAATAAATAAATAAAGCGCGTGGGGGGGGGGGGGCTGTTTGTCTTTTTTTAAAGGGCCAAAAATAAAACAGGGAGGCGGAAATGAAAGAACAGAAATTACAGACAATCAAAACGAATCAACTTTACAACAAAATGTCATAAAAACTCCATAAAATCGAAAAAGATTTTAGAAATAAAAATTAAATCGCTGCGGTGAGCAGCTGATGTTTCTGGGCGCAAACGGGAAGTAAAAGCGCAAAAATGCAGCAGAAATTTCAAAATTCAATGAAATAAAATTCGAAATAAATCTTCAAACTGGAACAAAGCGCCGCTTCGATCTCTGCTAACAATTTATTAATTATAAATAATGCGATGCGAAAGCGAAGGAGCTAAAATATACGCAGGTTTTAAAGGTGAAAGAGGGGCGGTCCTCATTATTATTATTATTATTATTATTATTATTATTACAGTTATTGGTTGATTTGAATGTATTTGAGCCGATTGGCGCATTTGAACCTAAACGCTGCTGCATGTTGCAGCCTGTTAGATAGAGATGATGTAATGCCTCCAACATACAGCGGGACGGAGACAATGAAGCGGGGGGAGGAGGAGGAGGAGCAGGAGGAGCAGGAGGTGCGCTTTCATTCATTTATTCATTCAGATTAAATTTCAGGAGGAATCAGTGCAACAGGAAGGAGAAACGAGCTCCTCATAAAATATTTCAAATTAAAAATGTTGCTAAATATGAGTTTTATATTCAGAAAGTGGCGCGAGCGGAACAACTTTCGATCAACGTTAAAGGCCGTGACAGAGACACGCAGCGATAATCTGACCCACGCTGACAGGAACCACGGAGGAGGAGCGGCTCCTTTAACGCGCATCACCTCATTACATATTTATGGGTCACACACACATTCATTTACATTCCTCATTAATCTCTAATAAAGAAACATTTTCGTTTATTTTTTGTTACAAAATAAAAAGAACTTTCCAGATGTTTTATCTGACATCGATTCATCATCCATATTTGCTCCTTATGATTTTATTTCATGTTATTTTTGGCAGCAGGACGCTCTGTGTGAAACACACAGACACAATTTTACTGGTAAAAATCAAATATTTTTTTTTATTTTATTTTTTTAATCATAAACGGTGAAAAACTGAAGATATTTCTGGAGCTCAGAGGCAGCAG
Organism: Archocentrus centrarchus; assembly: GCF_007364275.1. Taxonomy (NCBI): domain Eukaryota; kingdom Metazoa; phylum Chordata; class Actinopteri; order Cichliformes; family Cichlidae; genus Archocentrus; species Archocentrus centrarchus. The sequence continues at coordinate 729,554 of NC_044365.1, read as the reverse complement.
TGAGGGCCTGAGGTCACTGCTGACGACCTCACCTGCTCCCTCTGAAACTACAAAAGAGCCACAAACAGGAATATTAAATACAAATATTTAAAAATAAACCCCCAACCCTGACTGATTAGAGAACAAGAAATCCTGACAAGTTTCTATTCAAAGACAGAAATAAATACCAGATAATTAAAACATTAAATAAAGATTAGCAGAAATAAAGGCGCAGATAAATAAACAGCCTCTGGATCAGTTTGTAATTATTAACTAAAACAATACCTTAAACAAAACTATTTTTCATTTTCTTCAAACATTTAAAACCTTTTTAATTAACATCACGCTGAATATTTATTTTAAAAATCACAATGATTAAAGAGGTAATCAAAATAAAACAACTAATCGTGGACGATTAAACCAGAATCTGATGACACGTCCTTTGAAATCAGCTGATCGACATCAGAAACGCTGTTAGCATTAAAAAACAATAGACACAGAATAGAAGCTAACCTTCAGCTTCATTCATGAATTTCATTTTTAGGAAACACGTTTATCAGTTATTTCTACTGTGCTTCTGTTCCCACATGCCTGTTTAACTGTGCTTGTTGGGACTCTTATGGACGGAGGGATTTTTGTTCAGGCTAATGGGATCAATTTATCTGATTTTACTCAGTATGCAAATGAGTGCATATTTAATGAGACCATCCCTGATTTGCATATCTAATTATTGCATTTAAAAAAGTAAGTAATTAGTTAAGGAAGTTTTGTGGCCGGACAGAAATGTGAGCAAAGATGAAGTTTGATGGATAAAATTAAACAGGAAGCTAAAGTCAAGGTTGGTTAGCATAGCTTAGCATTAGTCCTGAAGGAACTTTGTCCAAACCCTGAAAATAATCCTCCTGGACACAGTTCGGTGTTCACAGAGATCAAATCTGGCAACGACACGGTCACACTGTCTGGATCTTCACCAACAGATCGCCGTTCCCTTCGAGATCCACCAAAGCAGGAAGTGCAGTATGTGTTTGTGGCCACATGGAGGCAGCAGAGACGCACAAAAACGACTTATTTAAGCGCTAATGAGGCTTTGGCTAGGTTTACTCTATTTAGGCCAAAACCTTTTTTTTTTAATGAAGCTCTTCATAAAGAGAGTGGCTGTAGCTCAGGAGGTGGAGGAGATCATCTACCGGTCGGTGGTTCGATCCCTGGCTGCTCCAGTCTGCGTGCTAAAGTATCCTTGGGTTCGATACTGAAGCCCGAGTTTCTGCGCCAATGTGTTCATCAGAGTGAATGTTAGGAAGCACTTAGACTTGTGTGAATGAGGCATGTTGTACCGAGTGCTTTGAGTGCTCAGAGAGTAGAACAGTGCTTATGAGAGCCGGTCCATTTACCATTAAACTGTTTTTATCCACCAGATTAAAACAGTAACTCGAGACTCAGAGAATAGTTTTGTTGTTTGGACTTAAGTATGTATGTACAGTACCAGTCAGAGATTTGGATACATTTTCATACGAATGGGTGACCGTGTCCAAACTTGTACTGTATGTGTGTGTGTGTGTGTGTGTGTGTGTGTGTGTGTGTGTGTGTAACAGCAAAGACCAGGAAAGCAGAATTTTTACACTTTGACTCAAAAACACTGACAGCATGTTTGAGTGTTAAACAGCTCAGAGCTTTTATCTCTGGGTTTTGGTCTCCACCACGTCCTGAGAGAAACCTATGCCTCTGAAAGCTGCACAGCAGTCAACATAATCATTATTATGCTGTCTTTAATATTTGCATCTGGCCAAAGAGGAGTGAAGGCTTTTAAGAGCTCTACCCTGAGAATAATGGTAGAAACCTCAGCTGTGAGAGCGCTCAGCATGACCCCTTTCTTGTTTTGTAGGTGATTGTAATAAAAATACTGCTTATAGCAGCTTTAAGCACCACACAGAAACATGAAGGGGAGACCGCAATGAGCCCCAGCTCACTGTGGATGTGTATGGATAAAGGTGGATGTGTATGGACACAGGTAAAGTAGTTCCTACATGGCGTGCTGCAGCCGGGTGATCAGACCCCCCCCCGTCCTCTAACAGCCGTGTCTCGTTCTACACGCCACGCTGTGTTAGTCTACAGTCTGATGGAGTGGAACCGGACAGCAGCGATTAACCAGACCAATCAATCAGCCCGATCCCCTGCTTAAAGAACCACACGCACACAGTTAGCAGAGGTCATGTAAAGGGGTGTGTGTGTGTGTGTGTGTGTGTGTTAGCGTGTGTGAGACTGCACGGGGAAAGGAGGTGTGTCAGACCTGGCAACCCGTGGAGTGCTTTATAGAGGTGCTCTCCCTTTCTGTTGAAATGAATTATGGAGCTGATCAGACTGTCATGTATGCAGATATGATTATATCAGCATGTCAGTTTGCACTCAGTGACATGTTTTTAATGACTTTAGTTTCTCATAACAAACAGACTTAAAGAACATCTCTGCAAACCTACAGGAAGCACTATGGTTCAGTTTTTATCTGTTGGAGGCTGCAGTTTGTTCCGCTGCTGAGCTTCAGCACACAGTGAGCTGTTCCTGTTCTGTTTAGGTCACCTTTATTGGCACAGGCAGGATAGATAAAACAATAAAAACATGAGCAACACAAACTGCTGCCACCAAAACAGTCTGCAAAGCTGAACAAAGACTCAAGCTGAACAGTATAACCTCCCTGATATACTGGGTTTAATTCTGTTAGCTAGCTCAGTGTCCATAATAACCTGGACTTTACGTATGTATACCCACCAGTGTGAGAACATTTTTCTTTAGATTTCATTCTAATTTCATTGCAGGTAGTGATGTGCCATTGTTACCTGTATATGACAACAATAAACTAAACACGATCACGTAGCATCTTAAAGAAGAAATGATCTCATGTAAAATAATCCCACAGGCGTTCCGGGGATCTTTGACTCGCTGGTTTTAGCTCTCGGTCTCAGCTTCTCCTGATCGTATAACTGGTGTAGTTTGTGGCCATGTCTTCATCTGTTTGTCTTTTATGATCTAACTCTTTAATTCAGGGTATTGCTTTGAGAGCTATCTTTAAAACTTACTCGTGTTTGTCTGAAATGATGTTTGGCTCACTCTGTTTGCTGATGACACCCTGTTTTATATCTCAGGTAACATAAACATGATTTCTGTTTTATGTGCTTTAGGTAAAAGCTGGGATTTGTTAAAATTTGATCTCAGACTAATTCATTTGATAAAAGAAAGTTTTATATGTTGTGAGAAGGGAGGCCAAAATATTGTTTGAAGAAGTTTAAAGTTGGAGAACAAATATATGAAAAGTGCAAATCAGTGACATGTCTTTGTCATGTACAGCAGAACAGAAACAAATTTCTTTAATGCAAATTTCTCCGTTTTTCCTCATCTCACCTTCCTGTCTTCATCCTCTTCTTCCTCCCCTGCAGTCTCCGTGTTGCAGACGGTGCTCGTCAGTGCTGGTCAATGTGACTCGGTGTTCAAGGGTTTCTCGGACTGTCTCATTCAGCTGGGGGACAACATGGCCAACTATCCCCAGGACCTGGATGACAGGCAGAACCTGCACCAGATCTGCAAGTATGTTTACCATAAACACACAGAAGCACACAATCACATCACACAGGTGGGATTTCATAGCACTGCTGAAATTTGTTAAGAAACAAATAAAAACACAATAAACAGTCAGGTTGACTTTTGCTATAAAGAAGCTAAAAACCTTTAATTTTAAGCATTTTTCCAGACTTGAAACTCTTGAACATTTGTTCCAAGAAACTAGTTTTAAACACATTTAAATATGTCATTTAAAGTCAAATAAAACCATTTAAACACAGCCAGAGTCATAGTTACAATGCTAAGCTAGGCTAGTTAATCTTTAGGTAAAGGACAAAGGCATAGTCACTGTTGCATTTAAAAATGGACTCCATCCATCCATCCATCCATCCATCCATCCATCCTCTGACTAACCTAACCAGCCCCTCTGTTAAACCACTTCCAACCAAATACCTCCAAATGTGGACTTTGTTCCCCTAAAAGTGAAAAATATGAAAAATATTAATTTCATGTAGGTGTAAAATGTGTGTCCAGAAACAAGAATCAGTTGAGAAGAAGTCAGGTCACAAACTGCGATAAGACTGCTCTGCTCTTAAATACATTATTGGATTATCAGAGAAAACACCATGTTCACTTCAAAGAGAAAAAACTGAGTTTAGTCGTCTTCATTTCACTTATATATTCTACTTTTCCATCCCTTAAAAATAACAAATTTCCAAGTGGTAATAATTATATGCTTAAGTAAGACTTTTAACGATGAGACTTGGCTCTTCACAGACTGTGTGGCTGCAGTGTTGGGCTTTGTGGGGCAGTGTGAAGTGTGTGTGGAGTTTTTATTATAGATCTCTAATATTGGGTCCCATCTGTGAGGCCCGTCGCTCTGATCGCGCAGAAAACAATATGAGTGATTTAAACGCTAACCCTGAGGGGGAGACGGAGATTTTGTGGGGGGTGCAGTCAGTAGGGGATTGTGCATATGTGCAGCCCAGCTGCCCCCCCCTCCAGTCTTCCCTCTAATCCACCATCCATCCCACCACCCAAACCGGGTGGGCACCAGATGGCACACTGCAGCAAGGAGCCCCCACCCCTCCTCACACACATGATTTTTTAATTCAGTGACAGCTCCATCACAGCGATGTTGAGGCGTGGCAGGAGGTGTGTGTTAATACGCTTACACACACACACACACACACACACACACACACACACACACACACACACACACACACACACACACACACACACACACACACACACACACAGGCGTTAATTGCTCAGAGATGGAGCATCGACATGGCTCAGTTCAAGAGGTCAACATCAATAAGAGCAGATTGGAAGATTGGATTAGATACGCTGTGTGTGTGTGTGTGTGTGTGTGTGTGTGTGTGTGTGTGTGTGTGTGTGTGTGTGTGTGTGTGTGTGTGTGTGTGTGTGTGTGTGTGCTGCAGCACGCGTCGCTGGTGTCTTCACATTAACTGGGAGGGGGATGGAAAAACAGATGAGAGGTGGAGATGAAAAAGAGCAAAAAGGACAAAACACATGAAGCGGGAAAAAATTTAGGCCAGAGAGAAAGTGAGAGAAAAACATGACTATTAATAATATATCAAATCACAGAGGGAAGAGGGGAAGATAAGGAAAGGAGGAGGGGTTATAGCAAAGGGAAGAAGCAGGGATGAAAGGAGGAAAGGAATTAAGGGAAGGAAAAGGGTGAAGGAGAGAAGGAGTCTGAGGAAACAAAGAGTGAGTTAACTCTCAAACTGCAGACTAACATAACCTGTTTGACACGTTTCTTCATTTCCTTCCAGTCACACTCTCCACACTAAAGGAGGTGATTCAAAATATGAGACCTGTAAACTCTCCCACAGACTGTGTTCCGTCTCGCCTTTTTAAAGAGGCTTTTGATTCAGTGGGACCAACTATCCTCGCTCTGATTAACAGTGCGCTTGCATCTGGTTGTGTTCCAGCTGCCTTTAAACATGCAGTTGTACAGCCTCTAATCAAGAAGAAGAACCTTGACCCTGATGTTCTTTCAAATTACAGACCAATTTCTAAATTACCATTTTTATCCAAGGTTCTTGAAAAAGTTGTTTTTAAGCAACTTCAAGCATTTTTAAGTGAACATGGAATGTGGGAAAAGTTTCAGTCAGGTTTTAGAATGCGTCACAGCACAGAGACGGCTCTTTTAAGAGTTTTTAACGATCTGCTTTTAACTGTGGACTCTGGTAGTCCTGCAGTTTTAGTACTTCTAGATCTGTCAGCTGCCTTTGACACTGTGGACCACGAGATCCTTCTATCCCGCCTAGAACATGAAATTGGCATTAAAGGCACGGTTCTGACTTGGTTCAGATCTTATCTTACTGATAGATGTTTCTCTGTCCATCTAGGAAACTGTTTTTCTACCACAGCAAAGCTTTCTTGTGGAGTGCCTCAGGGGTCCATTCTGGGCCCAATTCTTTTCTCATTGTATATGTTGCCTCTAGGGTCGATTTTTAGGAAACATAATATTTGTTTCCACTGTTTTGCTGACGACATCCAGGTATATATGCCCATCAAACTGAACAGCAGAGATCCATGGGAACCCCTGCTGAACTGTCTAAGTGACATCAAGTCCTGGATGAGAAACAATTTCCTAAATCTTAATGAAAGCAAAACCGAGGTCATATGCTTTGGTAAATTTGACCCCTCAAGCTACTCCTCTGGCACTCCGAGTCATTTGGCTCCTCACTGTCGTGATGCTGTGAAAAATCTGGGTGTCATTTTAGATAGTAGTTTTAAAATGGAGAAGCAAGTAAGTGCTGTTACCAAAATCAGTTTTTACCAACTCAGAGTCATTGCCAAGGTAAAACCTTATCTCCCACAGCAGGACCTGGAAAAAGTTATTCATGCTTTTATTACTTCCCGCCTGGACTACTGTAATTCTCTGTACTTTGGCATAGATCAATCATCTGTGCGCCGCCTGCAGGTAGTCCAGAATGCGGCAGCTCGTCTTTTAACCGGTTTAAAAAAGCATGAACACATTACCCCAGTCCTGTCATCCTTTCACTGGCTCCCTGTCCGTTTTAGAATCGATTTTAAGATTTTATTGCTTACTTTTAAAGCCTTAAACGGACTGGCACCTTTGTATCTGTCTGAGCTGCTTCACTGTCACACCCCTGTAAGAGCTCTGAGGTCATCGAACCAGCTGCTCTTACAGAGGCCTAAAACTAGACTAAAACAGAGAGGTGATCAAGCTTTTGCAGCAGCAGCACCAAAGCTATGGAACGATCTACCTCTCCATATCCGCACAGCTCAGACGATACACACATTTAAATCTCTATTAAAAACACATTTCTTTTCTTTGGCATTTGGCTGCAGTGCTACCTCCTTTTAGATGATTGTTTTATAGTATTTTATGGTACTTGTTTTAAACGTTTTAATTTTTAATTTTCTTATGTTATTTATTGTTCTTAATGTTTTTATTTATTTATTTTTATTTTATTATTTTATTTATTTATTTATATATTTTTATTTTTATTTAGTATAGTCCTTGGGGTTACAGATCTTGTACAGCACTTTGGTCAACGTCGTTGTTTTAAATGTGCTTTATAAATAAACTTGACTTGACTTGACTTCCACATATTTTATTTTGTGAGCCAATTTTATTCTGATCTATTGTGAGTAACCTAAACACACAGGTCCTGTTTTATTGGTATTAAAAGTGGGCGTGGTCTATGTTTTCACTATAACATGTTTGTGGATGCTGCGGTGAAAGCAGAAAGACTCAGTTCTGCATTCATAGGATCAAATCAGTGTGTGGGCCACAGGTGGGTCACAAAGGTCAGTTACAATAAATAACAAAATTATTACTTCTGATAAGATTTGAAACATTTAAACAGGCTGGATAAACATGCAGGATGAGATGAATGTTTATGGGTCAGATTTGGAAAGATTGGGGAAAAAGTTTAGGATTGGCTGCAAAAACAAATCTGTTTTCATTGTGTTCTTATGGAGCTTTTGTAATTTAGTTTAAACATTTCCTGAAATATTTACACTTTAAAAATGAATGAATCAAAGCTCGTAGGTTTAAAAATGACTTTCTGCTTGTCTCATCTCTCTTCACAAGTGGTAAAGAAATAACGATGCCTGCATTAGAGTACTGTGATTACTGATGCAATATTATCAATACCATTGTTGCAGCTGGAGCCAAGTTTAACTCATTACATGTAGTTGAGATTGTTAATATAGACCAATACATCATCTATAAACATGCACATGTGTAAAGATTAATAAAAGCAGAATGTTCCTTCAGAGAGTAAGAACAGACATATGAAAGAGCAGAAAACATAAAAATTAAAGAAGTATTTTAACATTTTGCATAAATGTGCCTCTTAATTTGGTCACGTTAGTCTTTAGTGTTCAATAAAATTGACTTAATTTAATTAGTAGGAGTCTGCTGTAAGGAAAGGAGCGTGCTGGTGTTTTATCAGCGTACAGCAGTTTGTCGCTGAAACGACTTGTTCAGAATGTCAGTGCATAAAGTGTTCAGAGTCCTCCGAGACAAAACGTGTTAATTAGTGGACTTTAAACAAACATCAAACACTCAAAAGTAATAAATTAAACAGAAACTGCCAAACAAAGTAGCATCATATCAAAACTGTTAGTAAATACATTAAAGAAACAGTTACAGTTACAGCAAAGCTGTCGAAAGCTTCGGAGCATTTAAAGGACACGTTGCTTTAACGTGGGCCCACGCTGACTTCTCTTATTTCCTGCCATGTCCTGTTTCATATTCAATATGACCAAAGAATGTACAAGTAACCCCTGAGAGCAAAAAGCTCAGGCTGCAGACTGTTTTTTCAACTCTGGGATCTTTATGATGTCACAGAGAAAGGATGTCCTTAAACGGTCATCCAACACAATCTCACAGCAGTTTGTAAAACAAGTAACAACATGTGATCTGTTCATTTGTGTTCCTAGATACGATTTCCCACTCTTCACATACACTACTGGGTCTGGTTTAGGCAGCAAAACTGTTTGCAAGGGGCAGCCAATCAGAAGAAAGTTGGCTGAAAGGAGGAGGAGCTAAAACATTTTCAGACAGAGGCTAAACTGAGAGGCTGTAACAAGGCCCAGGGTTGTTCTGAACTCTGACGAGTGCATGAGAGGTTAAAATGAAAAACTAACTGTGACCAACTGGAGCAGATAAAAAAAAAGAAATCTGACCTTTCAAGTTGAATCTAAAAATATTAGAATCAGCCAATAAAGTTTCAGCTATGGGGAAGGTTTTTATTGTAGACTGCTCCGTAGACGTGCAGCCAGTATTTTGCCTTCAATATTGAAATCTTCTCTGCCGAGTGCTGATGGGGGAGGCGGGCTGTAATGTGCCCAGGCTGCAGCTCTCCAGCTCCAGCTTTGTTTGACTGCAATATAAAAGTAGCTGCAGTTCTCCGGCTGTGTCTTCATAAGCTTTCTCCTCGCTGTGTGTGCTGTGCTGCCAGACTCTGGGATGGCTTCCACTGTTGGCTCTGCTGCCTCAGTGTAGTTGATGCATTCAGTTTGAAATGAGCCTCCCACTGTAGTCCAAAGCTTGTGGTGTTAATGCCTGCTGTGTTTTCTCCTGCCAGTTACTGGGATAACTTCCACTCCTGTGCCACGACGGCGCTGGCGGACTGCCAGGAGGGAGCGACGGACCTCTGGGATAAACTGAAAAAGGAGTCCCGCAACCTGAATTTCCGCGGGAGTTTGTTTGAACTCTGTGGTGGCGGCAACGGAGCCCCCAGATCTGCCGACGCCAGGGGCCTCACCTTGGTCCTCACCGCACTGCCCACCGTACTGACTTGGCTGGCGTTTTAACAGAAATAAGCAAAAACATGGAAACACCAAGTGAAAAGAAGTAAAAAAAAAAAAAGAAGAAAAAAAGGAAAATTCCAGCTGAAAAAAGAAAATAGGAAAAGAGTGATAGCTACTCTCCGAATATACAGAAAACTTCTGAGTTCGCATTCATCACAAGAAAATACTCCCCGAATGGATTTTACTATGACATCACTGTACGGCACTCCGGTTCGCCTTCCTGGGACCTCTGCAGGCCGCCGTCCTCCCAGAGCGTTCATCCAATCACACGCAGACCCGACCCAGAGGTCGATAATATGAAATATTCAACACGCCGTCGAGCTGAAACGATGACAATGATGAAAACCTGATGGATTCTCGCCCGCTTACAACCGTGGAATTACACAGTATTAGAGTCACCATGAATTATTGATGTTTAGTAGGCTTGGCCTAGACAGCACTGTGTGACTGCGGGGTGCTGACACAGTATCAGGCTATATATTAGAGCTGCCATATAGCCTATGGTACATATTCATGTGTAACGCGAGGCCACAAAATCAATAAGACGAGCCAAGGCCTCGAGCCCATTCAGACCTGACACCTCATTCTCACCATGGACAGATTTTTTTTATTACGCCGAGTAGACTCAGCTGAGCGAGCTACATCTGATGGACTGAATGCTTCGTGTAATCTTTGTATTGGCTGTTTGTTGTTTCCAGGCCACGGTCACACCACTGCGTAATAACTGGTGGCAAAGACAGCTTAGTCAAATGTCCCCCTGTACACGTCGACTTTTACAGGCTGGACACAAAGCTGCAGTGACAGTACTGACCTTTGACCCCTGCAGCACTGCTCGCAGTCAACACTGTTCTTACATTCGAAGTGTTTCCCTTTGGGTTATCGAGCCAGCCGCCACACCACGCGTCCGGTGTGACCGTGGCCTTGTTTTCCTGACCAAACTCTGGGGTGCAGGGATGTAGTCGAGTATAACGCCTGCTTGTCCTTAAAGAACAGTTTAGACTGTTGTTAACTTGCATGATATCAGTTCAGAGACTCTCAAACGTTTCAGGAAATGGGCACAAAAACATTAAATGTTTTATACGCTGTTGTCAGATTCACGTTAGGCCAAGGCGAGCCAACGAACCAGAGCTTTGTGCTGCTGTTTGATAAACTTTATTAGGATTCTTCGTGCTGTTACTGCATTATGCACTTCCTGTAACAGTTTCAGATTAAAAGCCTTTTAGAAACTATCACAACAAAGAACAAAAAGTGAAATGAACACAATTTTATTTTAGCAATAGCTCACAACAGGTGACAATATATTGTGATTAATAAATGCTCACTTTTAACCAAGTATTGCTTTATGAAAGTTTTAGACATGTTTCAGTTTAAACTGTGTAATTTACATGTGCTTAAAGCACTGAAAAAGGTTGAAGTAATAAGCCCTCCTGGGCACCAGCACGTAGTGCCAGGAAGTTACTATGCAACGCACCAGATGTTTAATTTGAGCTTTTTTTAAAAAATCAAAGGTTCATTATTATTATTATTATTTGGCTGTTTGTGTATGCTGGCATTTATTGTGTAACCACTAAAAAACTGTCCAGAAAACAACACAAAGCAGGCTAATGTTAGCCAGCTAGCTTGAAGCTTTGGTAATGTAAAATTATAAAAATAATGTCCAAACTTTACAATCAGAGGAGTTTTGGTGCATTAGCTGAAATCACCCACTCGGAAACTTTACTTTGCTATGTCGGCAGCTAGCTTGGAGGTCTCTTTAGATTCCCAACGCCAAAGGGAACTTCCTGAATTAAACCCATTTTGCTGATGATGTTAAACCCAGTTTAACTGTTTCTAGATAAACTGGCTTTCTTCTGAGTAATGTTTGCTAACTTGTTTGTAGTCATGTAAAGGATTTAGGCAGATTTCCTGATTTAAGCTTTAACTGTTGAAGTTATTCTATTAAAGCAGTAGAAATGTACGTCATGCTTTACAGATATATAATTCATGACTTTTTTCCCAGCTCATATTCGGAGGTGGCCTTTATTTGTTGGTATCGACCACACTTCCTGTCATGGTCTTTTTAATTGACTGTGTGTCCATGCCTTCAAATCTAGCAGGACTCTGCAAAGTAAGATATGCCCAGGGGTGAAAGTAGTTTTAAATTCTTGCCGGTACTATGACAAGCACACATACACACACACACACACACACATATATATATATATATATTGGTTGTTAAGGAACTGAGATGTTTGCACACTTAACACATCTGATGACCACCTCCATGCATTCTGGCTCTGTCCGCAAATACAAAACTTCTGGACAGAAGTAACCACCAAACTTTCACAAAGCTCAGTCCTCTTGGCATCCACTGTGTTTTGGAGCTGAATGCGCTCTCATGTAGCGTAAATGAAATTTCTGGTCATAAGCAGTGTTTTTGAGCTGTGCTGTGTTGTTGAAATTGAGCAGAATAACATGAAGAACAATTAGTTAATCTCTCTTTGTTTTTAGTTGAGATAGTTTGTAACAAGCAGACCGACATTAAACGTAGCGGTGAACGGTTTAACCTGTTAACTGGCCGAGCCACAATCACCTGAAAAAACCTACGCCCTCTGGTTATTATTGGCTGTAGAAAACCCACGTCGTTGCCCGTTAACTTGCCGTGTCCTGTCCTCCAGGATGTAGTGCACTTTATATGGCTGTCCTCGATCTCTGAGGAGAGAGAAGCTAGAGATTTGAGGCGCCAGCACAGCACGAACAGTTCAGAAACAATTTGAAATGAGAAAAAAAAATGTATTAACTGATTACGTCGTGTTTTAGACTGCTTATTGCTAGCGGATTTATTCTGACCCAAAGTGCAGCCGTGACCGGTTCTGAATGACGGCGTTACAGCAAACAGCCGCTCCAACTTTTGCCGGTACTCTGTACCGGCGCAGAATCTTTTAGTGGTACGCAGTACCGGACCGTACCGGCTTACTTTCACCCCTGGATATGCCCAAAAGGAATCCTAATAAACCTGCAACAACTTAGCTGTAAAATTAACAGAGCTAGCTCAGCAAAGACAAACGTTTGCAGACAGATTAGCACAGCTAACAGCTTGGAGACTAAAGCAGACTGTGTTTGTGATGGCAGATAAATGGATTGCCAGGGGTTAGCAATGACAACATAGGCTAGCTAACAGTTTGGATCTGCAGCTAAACTAAATTCAGGAAAATCAAGATTTAACTCACATTTAACTTTAGCCTTTGCTGTTTTTGATTTTCTGTTGAGTAGAATATTTGATGAATTTAAACAAAGAATTGATTATGAATGTCTAAAATAGCTACAGCCAAACATTTTTGTTTGTTAGCTTGAAAAGTTGTTCAGACATTGTGCTCATTTCCTGAAATCCCTCGAGACCAAGGACTCTGATGGAAACTCGTTTGGATGTGAAAGTAGCAACACATTTAAATTATCTTTAGTTCCTGTTGGTGGTAGACGTCCGCCATCTTTCATATCAGCACAACCACGTGTTAGAAACGAGTGACTCTGTGAGCTAAACGGCGAGCGAGGAGAAGCCGAGAGCAATACGAAGACGTGACTTCATGGCCAGTGTAGCTGAAAAAAAAGAAAAAATCAAACCGTGGCTGAAGAGTGATATGACTGTTGCCATTATTAAGCACATCCCCCTTTTCATACCAGTGATCCATGCTAGACGACCTTAGCGGTGATATATTTTAGGTCTGTATGTTAGATTAAAGCAGAGTCCCAACAGTATAGTAGCATCATGAACTACATAAATACAGTAAATGAATCTGAGGAGGGTGTTTATTTGTTTGCCGAGGCACCGACGTTTCCACTGCCTTCTGACAAAAAGATGTGTACTTCTGTTTGTTTGTTTGTTTGTTGGTTTGTCTCTTTGTTTATGGGGATGTTGCAAAAAGATTAAAAAAAAACGATCTTCAGAAAATCATCTAAGAGAATATGTATATGAAAAAGGATTTTAAGAAAATAAAATAAAAGCTCTATTATAGATAATCTATCCCAGACAGTTTTAACAAAGATTGATACTTTACAGATTATAGGCCTACTGAGATATAAAAAGATGAATAAATAAATAAAAGATTGCTAAAATGATGAAGAGTATTAAATAAAATGCCTACTGTTTGAAAACGAGTGTGTGCTGTGCTTTTAATCTGGTTTGGTGAGTTTGAGATGATGGACTCTTCTTCCTCTCAGAGCCGGCTTTGGAGCGTTTCCATTATTAATGCGGGAGAGTCCCTGAGCTGCCACATGTCTCAGCTCTCATTTTATATTGACTGAGACAAAGAGGGGGAGGAGGAAGAGGGTGGGAGGGGTGAGGAAGAAGGCTGACTGCATATCCTGCTGAAGAAATGGTTTGGATAATTCATGCTGCCCAAACTCTTCCAGCCAACCTGGATTTGGATTTAAATGAACCGTTTGTTGCACCAGAAGTCTTTAAGATCTGAGGAAGATCACAGAATGAACACAAATCTGGTTTTCATGCATCAGACAGAAACATTCAAGGAAATATTCTCATAAATTACCTTCTATGCAGTACTTGGTGTAAAACTTTAAGATTTTATGATACTTTAATGACAGAAACAGACTTTCATGACTAAAAATGGATCAGCAACCTCAGTGTGACTAGGAAATATCGTTGGTTGCCTGGTGATTTGCTGTTGGAGACTGATCACAAGTAGCTGCAGTAACCAGCCAGTTGCCCAGAGGTTGACCAACACATTTACTTGTATGGCACCACTCTTGATTGCAAGGTGATTGCAAAGATTGACTGCAATCAGACAGATTGACGAAGGTTTGCAAATAATTGCCATCTAATTTGTAAACACAGGCAGATTGCCAACACTTTACAACAAGCCTGAGTTCGTCTGATGAGTGCAACTTGCCTGCAAAGTGTGTCTTTGCAACAGGGGACCCAACTGGTTGCATTCTGGTTGTATTCATACAAAAAGCAGGATTTCCAAGATGGTAACAGGTTTGCAGTTTCTCCCAATTTAATGCAGTTAACTGCTGTATTATCATAAACAGATTGCATGTCAGTTGCAGACTGATTGCAGACTGACTGTCTTATTGTTTTGTTGCTGTCTTCACACACCAGTTGCTTTGAAGAGAACAACAGACAGCGAATGGTCGCAGATCTGGTTTCCATCTTCAAAGCAACCATTTCAAAGGCAACAGGATTTAATTTCATTGCACAATCATTTTGGTCATGCAGTGGTCTCCAACCACCGTTTTCATGTGACTGCAGCATTAATGTTACTATAATATATAAGAAAATGTTTATGACTTTTTCAATTCTGCTACCCTTTCAGTTCTAACTAATTGCTTCATAACTAGACGTCACCAAACTATCACTGACGGTTCAAATAAAGGGAAACACACGTACCATTAAAATGCATAAATATAAATGATACAATTTTGGAATCTAGGATATTATTCATGAAAGTTTTCTTGCCTGCAAGTGTCAGAATTCAGTTTCTTTAAATGCCAGAAGCCATTTTGTTAGACATTATTATTTATTAGTAAAGAACCACAGCCCTAATAAACCTCTAATTTCACACAGTTCAAGCTCTTTCGTTGCCAGCAATTTTGAATGGTATGTTTCTTTGAGCTACAGAGAAATTCAAAGAGTGTAGACACTGCATCGGCACAGAAGGGGAAAAGGTAACAATCATAAAAGAATAAATAAAGTATTTCATTATAAATAAAGCAACCGGCAACCTCTGAGTCTGAAAGATGAAGCCAACAAGGAAGCACCAAAAGCTGCAGTTCCTCTGGTGTCCAGCAGAAGCAGCAGCGAGTCAGTCCCCATAGACTCCCACGTTAAATCAACATGTTTACAGCCTGATACAGAAACTGCTTTGGTCTCTGTGGATAATTTCCCCCTTCATAACAGCTGTACAGGGGGAGGATGTAAGACTTAAAGTTTGCATCATTAGGGGCGTGGCCTCTATGACTGACAGGTGGATGGTGACACAGGTGGCTGTAGCTGCTAGCTGTCTGCTAGGCTTCACCTCAGCTAACTGATCTGCACCTCTGGACCATGTTGGAGCCTTTTGGAGCCTTTTTAATGTAATTATCTGACCAATAAGGTTCAAGATTCCTTTATATGTCATTGTATAACAAAATATACAATGAAATTTAATAATTAAAATGAATAATATGGCTGCGATGTGGTTATAGTAACAGCCTGTCCCAGAAGCCTGAGCTCCAGTTTTTCTCTGATTTTATTTGGATGTTATGTTACAGTCCCTTCTGGCTCCAAAAGCCCAACATCTTGCAGCCTGAATGGCAACAATGTGGCTTTAAAATGTCCACAAACTAATGCACCGACACATCAGCTTTATTCATGTTTTACTTGAAGTGTATCAGAAATATTTCTAACAGGGAAAAACCTTAAACGATGAAATAATATCCATAACCTGCTCTCTCAGGGCTCCAGTGGTGGACCTGCCAGTTCTGGTATTCTATGGTAAATGCCAATCAGGCTCCACAGTGCCGGGCAGTGAGCACAGCTCCCACTAGAGGACATCGGGCCCTCAGGCCGCCCTCATGAAGTCTGTTTCTGATTGTTTGATCAGAGACATTCACACCAGTGGCTGCTGGAGGTCATGTTGTAGCTCTGCAGTGCTCATCCTGTTCCTCCTGCACAAAGGAGCAGATCCTGGTCCTGCTGATGGGTTAAGGACCTTCTCCTGTCCAGCTCTCCTAGAGGAACTGTCTGTCTCCTGGAGTCTCCTCCATGCTCTGAGACTGTGCTGGGAGACACAGCAAACCTGCCAATGGCACGTATTGATGTGCCATCCTGGAGGAGTTGGACTACCTGTGCAGCCTCTGTAGGGTCCAGGTATGACCTCATGCTACCAGCAGTGACTCTGACCCTAGTTACATGCAGAACTAGTGAAAACCAGTCAGAAAAGATGAGGAGGGAAAACTGTGAGTGTCCTCCACCTGTGAAACCATTCCGGTTTGGGGGGGTCTCATTGTTGCCCCTCTAGTGCACCTGTTGGTAACTGTAGGAGCTCTTTGGATAGAAACATGAATTATAAGCTGATGCAGATTTCATTCACTTTGATTATTTTTATTAATAACTCCAACACCCCACGGTGATAACATCAGGATCAAACCAAACAGTATGTGGAGTAATATTATGACAAAAGGTTTGACAGAGATGTAAGAGGATGAGGTGTTTCTGCCCCTTTAATAATTAATACTGCTCTTACGGGTTTATTTTTCTGTGGGGTTTTATTGGTTATTGACTGTAAAGTTGGGGGAGTTGCTCCTTTGTTATCTGTGTAAGCCGGACGTGTCTGTGACAGCTGTGTCGCTGCTGTCAGCAGGTCTACAGCTGTTTAAAAGCTTAATGAGGTTTTATCTGAGCAGCAGTGTGCCTGGTGCGGGCTCCTGCAGGCTCGCATGCACGTCGTCTTTCTGCATTAAAATGGATGCGACGGGCCGGGCAGCTCCTCACCCACACATACAGAACATTGAGGAACGTCCTTTACGTTAGCTCCTCCTGACGGGGAACCCTGAGAGGCCCGCAGACCTGCTTCAGCTGAATGATTCGCAGCAACATGGAAATAACAAAACTCCATCATTTTCCTTCTCCTGTAAGAAAGCAACACACATCTTCTTATTTAGGGAAAAGGGCCCACATATTCAAGTGTTAACTTGAATATATGTACAAATATTGTGACATTAAGAGAACCTAACCTGTACTTAATATTTACCCACACTGAACCTGGAGGAGCAGCACAATGACACAAGGAAAATCCTGGAAGCTGGAAAAAACAGAAGAATCCCGAGCTGCAGTAATTGCCTGTAGGAAACCAGAGCGGCTGCTCATTAAACATGTATGGAGGGAAGCCTGCAGGATGGAGGAAGTCCCACGGGATCTTCTAATAGTCTGACCCGTTTTTCCAGCCTGCATCTTTTCTGAAATAACACAGGAGCTCACACCCACGCTGCTCCGTTTGTTTTTGACACAGTAGAAGTCAGACTCGACTCAAATGTCATGTGATCTGGTTCAGAAGGGGTGGGGCTTTAGAGGAGCAGCGGACGGTTACTGAAGGCGCTGAGCAGGCAAAGGCTCAGGCTCCCAATGACTGATGGGTTATAAAGTCAACAAAATGACTCCACAGGGACACAAAAGGTCCACAAACTACAAAAAAGACACAAAATGACCAACAAAAGAAACAAAGGACAAAGAAAAGCAAAATTATGACAGAAAGACACAAAACATTCCTAAAATGACCCAAACAGAAACAAAACAACCTTAAAATACCCACAAAGAGACACAAACACCAAAACAGGAAAATTAATCAAAGTACACAAAGATGACAAAATCACAAAAACAAGACTCAAAAAGACAAAAAACAAATGATGAAACATGAAAAAAGGGAACAAGACTGGCAACCCACACAGGGTGTACCCCCCCACCCCCCATGATAGTTGGGATAGGCGGGGGGGCCTATCCCACACAGCCTATGGGGGGGCATAGGCTGTGTGTGTGTGTGTGTGTGTGTCTGTGTGAGTGTGTCTGTGTGTGTGTGTGTGTATGTCTGTGTGTGAAGGAGGTCACACCTGTGTCAGGGAGCTCCGGGCTCACCTGAGCTCGTTGTGATTGGCTTGTTTATGTGCGCAGTGATGACGCCCTTCCTGTAAACAGAGTTTAGTAGAACACGTCTGGACCGTGTTTGTGCTGTTGGAGCATTTTTAATGCGATGATCTGACCAATCATGTGGCTGCTGTGCTTCACTGGACTAACAGAGCGTCCAGAAAGGCGGAGCTCCAGTTCGGGTCTAACACAGAGGACTGCGGTGCGGTCTCACTTCCTGTTAACTCAAAATAAAACACACGATGGTCGGTGTGTTTCCATGAGTCCAGCAGCAGTGATGAGGTCACTGGTCCGGGGAGAAAACAGACATTTAATGTGTGAAATCCAAAGCAGGCCTGCAGCTCGGCCTCTGTGAAGCTGGAGGCCTAAAATAACCTCCTCCGTCTTCTTTGGGATTTCAGCTCATGGTGTAAATGGGGCGGACATCAGCCGGCGTTCCCCCCGGACAGCAGACCAACTCCAGAACAGCATTATGTGGGAATCAGCAGGGACCGGAATCGAGGTTGTGAGCTGTGAGTGTGGGGCAGAAAAGGCCGGCCGACATCAGCGTGTCCAGCAGTTTGTCGCTGCAGAGGAGGCTCAAACTGAGCTGTTGTTTAAATGGGTCGGCAGCTTTCATCCCGAGGACGCGCTGTACAAGTGGATCACTGGGCTGGGGACAGTTTCTGGATCACATGAGCTGCTCACAGCGAGCTGCAGGGAGACCCATCCAGGTGGGGCTGCCTTTGTGTTGTTGCAGTAAAGATTTTCCAAACAGGAGGAAACTTTATCAACAGAGGTGAACATCAGCCGAACTTCCCTCAGTGCAGGGCGGTGTAGGCTCAGCCATCCAGGTCGTGGCACTTTGGTCACCTGCAGGTTACCTGGGCTCCTGGAGCGAGAGATGAAACATCTTCAAGAAATTCAAGAACCTTCTCCCAGTGTTTCACTGAGCACCGTTTTAGTTTCTACTGCCTTGGTGAGAAGACCACAAACATCCTGCAGAGCTTCAGGAAGTCTCCATCAGTTCATGTTTTCACCAGCGTGCCCGTTGATCTGGGCTTTTCTTCATCACTGTCCTGATGATTGATTAGATGAACTATTACCACAGGACAGGCTGCACACAGCCTGTGTAGAGCGCACAGAAACACTCAGCTTCGGTAACTTGAGGTGAATCAACACCCTCGAGCTTACTGGCAGCCCGTGGAGGGTCAAGGGTACAGAAGCTCCTCACTCTTTGTTAGTTTGAAAGGCAACGTCTAAGTTTCTGAATATTCTGAATCTCTAAGAGGGGTCTGCTGTCATCATCATGAAACCTTTGTTTACTGCCTCTCTGTCATGTCACAGTTAGAGCTGGCTGCTTTGGCTGGTTTCAGTGCTGCAGTGCTGAAGCTCCTCCTGAAGCTCCTCCTGAAGCTCCTCGTCTCCACATTAACTGTTTTTCACCTCAGGAGCTCGTTTAAAGATGAAGCTGCTTTATTATCATTTATATTCTAGCAAAATTCTTAGAAAGCTTCATCATTTCAGAATTTGATGGGCAGAGGCAGCTTTCAGTTCTGGGGAGCTCTCTGAAATCCGGCCCAGGAAGCTGCTGGTCCCAGCCCGGGAACAGAGACAAGAAAGAGAATTTCCCCACATGTCAGGCTCTTCCTTTCAGCTCCAGATTACTGAAACCTGCACGGAGCAGACAGCCGACACATGACAGCCGTCTCCTCCAACGAAACATGTCAGACTGTGACAGGAAGAAGAGTGTGTGGAATAAAACCCGTCGATGTCTCCGCTTCTGCTGCATCACTTTCACAGCTGTCCATCATCTGTCTGCCAGTCTCGTGGGAGTGCAGCGATCTGCAGAGGACTCCTTAAATCACGATGATTGTGATCCATCTGGGGTCAGCCAGTGCAGGGAACAGGAGCTCTGGATCTGCAGTGGGAATCGTCCAGCAGGAACCAGCGCTCACCCTGCCAGCACCGTCAGAACTGGGTCATTACTAAATATATTACCGCTCCACCCCCTGCACCAGCTCGGCCTGGGCATAAACACGGTGCACCGGGGGGGTACCGCCGCAGCCTCTTGGATCCCATCCAGCATCCTCAAGTGAGCCAACCGTCAAATGACGGTCTATTGATGGAACTGCAGAGAACCAAAATATTCTGGCACCAACAAAGCAGGAAGCTACACCGACCGACACCCTCCACAGCTGCACCCTCCACAGCTGCACCCTCCACAGCTACACCCTCCACAGCTGCACCCTCCACAGCTGCACCCTCCACAGCTACACCCTCCACAGCTGCACCCTCCACAGCTACACCCTCCACAGCTGCACCCTCCACTGTTTCAGCTGTTTCCTCTGTGATGATGGATTCTATCTATAAATTAGGCAGCTCACACACTCAAAGGCAGCACAGTGTTGGAGCAACAATGTGCCGTTAAGTCAGGTTGCCAGGTTGTGGTGACAGATGGGTTCAAATTATTATGTAGAGTATGGATTGTGTATGCAGGTTCTATTTCATGCAACTTGGGCGACATTAGACAAACAAAACTTATGGTTGCACAACTTGCAATTATTCATAATAAAGTTTGAGGCCTGGGTGAGGACAGATGGAAAAGTGGAAAAACAGGAATGCTGGCAGGTAAGAAGGTGTTACACAGGTGGCCTCAAAACAGAAGAGACTGAGACAAACGCTGCTTGGTGTTTGTGTTCCTGCACACAGACTGTGCTGCTGTTTGTATCAGCACCATTATGAAAGTTGTGTAATCCAGCCACACGGATAGTTTGTGCCTGCAGCACGAGTGTGTGTGTTACTGAGACACACCGGCCTAACTCAGAGCAGCAGGACTGAATGTCTGAACCTCTGCTGGGAGAAGGTGCCTAAAGGATTCATTCTTAAGGACTAAATATGTATATATCTATATATCTATGTATCTATGTACCTATTCAATTCAATTCAATTCAATTTCACTTATATAGCACCAAATCACAACAAACAGTCACCTCAAGGCATTTGTAGTATATTGTACTATTGTAGGTAAAGACCCTACAATAATACAGAGAAAACCCAACAGTCAAAACGACCCCCTATGAGCAGCACTTGGTGACAGTGTGAAGGAAAAACTCCCTTTAACAGGAAGAAACCTCCAGCAGAACCAGGCTCAGGGAGGGGGGGGGGTCATCTGCTAAGGGGGGGCTAAGGGGAGAGAGAAAAAAAAGACATGCTGTGGAAGAGAGCCAGAGATTAATATCAATTAATGATTAAATGCAGAGTGGAGTATAAACAAAGTAAATAAGGTGAATGAAAAGAAACAGTGCATTATGGGAACCCCCAGCAGCCTAGGCCTATAGCAGCATAACTAAGGGAGGGTTCAGGGTCACCTGATCCAGCCCTAACTATAAGCTTTATCATAAAGGAAAGTTTGAAGCCTAATCTTAAAAATAGAGAGGGTGTCTGTCTCCTGAATCCAATCTGGAAGCTGGTTCCACAGAAGAGGCGCCTGAAAGCTGAAGGCTCTGCCTCCCATTCTACTCTTAAGTATCCTAGGAACCACAAGTAAGCCAGCAGTCTGAGAGCGAAGTGCTCTGTTGGGGTGATATGATACTATGAGGTCTTTGAGATAAGATGGGGCCTGATTATTCAAGACCTTGTAGGTGAGGAGAAGTATTTTAAATTCTATTCTAGATTTAACAGGGAGCCAATGAAGAGAAGCCAATATGGGAGAAATCTGCTCTCTCTTTCTAGTCCCTGTCAGTACTCTAGCTGCAGCATTTTGGATCAGCTGAAGGCTTTTCAGGAAGCTTTTAGGACAGCATGATAATAATGAATTACAATAGTCCAGCCTAGAAGTAATAAATGCATGAAGGAGCTTTTCAGCATCACTCTGAGAAAGGATGTTTCTAATTTTAGAAATATTGCGCAAATGCAAAAAAGCGGTCCTACATATTTGTTTAATATGTGCATTGAAGGACATATCCTGGTCAAAAATGACTCCAAGATTTCTCACAGTGTTACTGGAGGCCAAAGTAATGCCATCCAGAGTAAGTATCTGGTTTGACACCATGTTTCTAAGATTTGTGGGGCCGAGTACAAGAACTTCAGTTTTATCTGAATTTAGAAGCAGGAAATTAGAGGTCATCCAGGCCTTAATGTCTTTAAGACATTCCTGCAGTTTAACTAATTGATGTGTGTCATCTGGCTTCATTGATAGGTAAAGCTGAGTATCATCTGCATAACAATGAAAATTGATGCAGTGCTTTCTAATAATACTGCCTAAGGGAAGCATGTATAATGTAAATAAAATTGGTCCTAGCACAGAACCCTGTGGAACTCCATAATTAACCTTAGTGTGTGAAGAAGACTCCCCATTTACATGAACAAATTGGAGTCTATGAGATAAATATGATTCAAACCACTGCAGTGCAGTACCTTTAATACCTATAGTATGCTCTAATCTCTGTAATAAAATGTTATGATCAACAGTATCAAAGCTGCACTGAGGTCCAACAGGACAAGAACAGAGATGAGTCCACTGTCAGAGGCTGTAAGAAGATCATGTCGCTCCTGGTCTGATTGGGGAGGCACCCAGAGAAAACTACAGAGTCCGACAAAGTTACACACCGAGTCAATATTAATTTTAGTGACCTCCGATTGGTGTAACTGGGTGTCATTACTGCCAATGTGAATAATGATCTTACCAAATCTACGATTAGCCTTAGCCATCCATCCATTTGCTTCCGCTTATCCTGTTCAGGGTCGCAGAGGGGCTGGAGTCTATCCGAGCTGTCATAGGGCGAGAGGCAGGGTACACCATGAACAGGTCGCAGGGCTAACAGAAAGAGAAAAACAACCTTTCACATTCACACCTATGGGCAATTTAGTGTAGCCAATTAACCTAACCCCAGTAAGTGCATGTCTTCAGAATGTGGAAGGAAACCGGAGTACCCGGAGAAAACCCATGCAAGCACGGGGAGAACATGCAAACTCAACACAGACAGAGGGAGGGGCCTGGGCTAAGGTGGAATCGAACCCAGGCCTTCCAGATGGTATTCTAACTGTGAGGCAGCAGTGCTAATTTCCATGAATGTCACCTGCTAAGAGCTAAGCTACTAGCTGCGCTAAGCTAGCAAATTTCTAAAAACAAATAAAGTGAATAATGTGAATACAGGTGAATCAGCAGAGAGTGTGCTCTAGATAAAGTAGGTGAAGATTACACTGAAATATGTTGTTATCCAGATAGATTGAGCTATACAGATTTAACAGCTAACAGACAGCAAAACACGACTGTGCTCCGAAACAGGAACAGGAAGTGATACAATACCGCAGTGAGAGCCAACACCAAGCTATTTATCTATGTATCTATATCTATGTATCTATATCTATGTATCTATGTATATAAGTACACTGCTCAAAAAAATAAAGGGAACACTTAAACAACACAATATAACTCAAAGTAAATCAAACTTCTGTGAAATCAAACTGTCCACTTAGGAAGCAACACTCAGCCCAACCAGTCGCGGCAGATGACCCCCCCTCCCTGAGCCTGGTTCTGCTGGAGGTTTCTTCCTGTTAAAGGGAGTTTTTCCTTCCCACTGTCGCCAAGTGCTGCTCATAGGGGGTCGTTTTTGACTGGTGGGTTTTCTCTGTATTATTGTAGGGTCTTTACCCACAATAAAAAGCGCCTTGAGGCAACTGTTTGTTGTGATTTGGCGCAATATAAATAAAATTGAATTGAATTGACAATCAGTTTCACATGCTGTTTTGCAAATGGAATAGACAACAGGTGGAAATTATTGGCAATTAGCAAGACACACTTAGTAAAGGAGTAGTTCTGCAGGTAGGGACCACAGACCACTTCTCAGTACCTATGCTTTCTGGCTGATGTTTTGGTCACTTTTGAATGGTGGTGGTGCTTTCACACTCGTGGTAGCATGAGACGGACTCTACAACCCACACAAGTGGCTCAGGTAGTGCAGCTCATCCAGGATGGCACATCAATGCGAGCTGTGGCAAGAAGGTTTGCTGTGTCTGTCAGCGCAGTGTCCAGAGGCTGGAGGCACTACCAGGAGACAGGCCAGTACACCAGGAGACGTGGAGGAGGCTGTAGGAGGGCAACAACCCAGCAGCAGGACCACTACCTCCGCCTTTGTGCAAGAAGGAACAGGAGGAGCACTGCCAGAGCCCTGCAAAATGACCTCCAGCAGGCCACAAATGTACATGCGTCTGCACTAGGGTTTAAGCCCGGGATCCGGGATTCCCGGGAAATGCGATCAGAACCATTTCCCGTTTCCCGGGAAACGTAAGACGGGAAACCGGGAAAAAAGTCGCACACGTCGATTTGTTGTCATACGGTAACATTGATGGGGTGATGAGTCAACAGTACTTACGGTATTGCGGTAACTCAGCAGAAGCGAGGCGCATACAGGCAATGATGTCTACGAACAGTTTTGTGTGGGGGCATTTTACAAAAATAGATAATGACAGCGCCAAATGTATGTTGTGTGACCGAGTCGTCAAATGTTCTGGTGGATCAACAAGCGGACTACGCAGACATTTAGAGTCCAAACATGACAAACACGAAGAAAGGCCATCATGTTCAAAACGTGCTAAAATGCTGGATGGCTACTTTAGCCGAGTTAGCAGCAAGTCTCTTGAAGAAATACTAGCGGAG
The DNA here is from genome assembly GCF_007364275.1 of Archocentrus centrarchus. Classification (NCBI taxonomy): domain Eukaryota; kingdom Metazoa; phylum Chordata; class Actinopteri; order Cichliformes; family Cichlidae; genus Archocentrus; species Archocentrus centrarchus. The sequence continues at coordinate 704,940 of NC_044365.1, read as the reverse complement.
ATGGCAGCTTTCGATGGATTCTCCTTTAATAGTATGGCGAAATGTGAGTATCTGAGATCAGCACTCAAGAGGGATGGCTACACTCTCCCAAAGAATCCCACAGAAATCTCCAAGCAGGTTAGAGTGTTTGCGAACGAGGAGAAAATTAAACTGGCCGAAATGTTCCAAGACATGGTGAAGAAAGGGTTGCGTTTTTCGTTGACCATTGACGAATACACTTCTTCCCAACATAAGCGGTACATGAGCATAAATGTGCACGGTGCGCAAACTTACTGGAATTTAGGTGTCATACATGTCCGTGGAACAATGCCAGCAGAAAAAGTGAAAGCATTGGTTGACGATCAGCTTCAATGTTTCAAGCTTGACATGAACCAACACATTGTGTGCTGCACTACGGATGGAGCATCAGTGATGGTGAAGTTTGGGAGACTGGTGCTGCCGGAATTACAGCTGTGCTATGCCCACGCAGTTCACCTGGCTGTCACAGATGTGCTCTACCACCGTGCCACCTCTGATGGAGAGAGCAAAGCAAGTGAAGAAGAGGAGGAGAGCAGTGAAGACTCTGATGACGAGTTAGCTGTGTGCGAGGATGGGTATCGGTCAGTGAGAGAGGACATGTACAGGAGCGTGGAGCGAGTGCGTAAAATTGCGAGGCACTTCCACAAATCCCCAGTCAGCAACGACAAGCTGAGGGAATGTGTCAAACAAGACCAGGGGAAAGAGTTGGCACTCATCTTGGATTGTCGCACCAGATGGAACAGTTTGGCTGACATGCTGGACCGCTACATTGCACTACACAGACCAGTGACGAAGACCCTCGTTGATATCAACAATGCACTAATCATCACCAACGAAGAGCTTGCACTCATTCAGCAACTCAGCTCCTGCTTAAAGCCGGTGAAGATGGGAGTCGAATCGCTTTGTAACCGTGACACCACCCTCGTTAAAGCTGATGGGATTTTCATCTTCATGATTGACCAGTTGACAAAGCAGGACACCCCCCTGAGCCTTGAAATGAGGGATGCGATTGAGAGGAGATTCATGGAACGGAGACAGAAGAACTTGGTATCTTTGTATAGGTGAGCATTATTATTATTATTATTATTATAGTAGTAGTAGTAGTAGTAGTAGTAGTAACGTAGCCTATTAATTTTGTGATCGGAGAATGAGGCCTTGGTCAATCCGCTCATTTTCATTACTATATTTTTTGGCAGGTACCTTCTGGATCCCGGTGTTCTAGGCGCACCAGCACCAAGGCCCACTGAGATTTTCACCATGCCATCAAGACAGATGCTGATACGGACGGCTAAGGGACTTGTGGAGCGTCTTTTCCTCGGCCGTTTCTCCGAAGAGAGCGCGAGCAAGGGTGATGCAGATGCCAGACCTACATCACCGACTGAAGACGTCTCAACTGAAGGGAACCTCAACCTAGCATTGGATCTGCAGCAGGCCATTTCAATGACCACTACGCCGGCGTCAGATGAAATCAAAGAGGGTGACCTCATGAAAGTTCTGACCAAAGAGTTTTCTCTGTTCGAAGCTACAAACAGGAGACCGCCCCACCTGCAGCAGTTGTTTGATGCCCTGCATTCTGTTCAGGCTACATCCGTGGAGGCGGAGAGAGCATTTTCTATCTGTGGCCAATTTGTCACTAAACTCCGAAATCGCTTAAGCGCAGAATCTCTCGATGCTCTCTGCTTCTTAAAAGCACACTTTCAGAAAAAAAAGAAAGCTTCCGAATGTTAAAGTTAAGGAAATATTGACAGAAGGGTTCGTTTAATGCGAAAGCATTACTTTTCATTTCAGGCACGTTCAGCCTCCGTTTCAAGCGTTTTAATACACAGTTGTACTTTTTTCCTCTTTAATTTGTTGTTAATTTTATATTATTATATATTGTTATCTTGCATTATATAGCCTATAATATATGCCTGAACAATAAAGAAATATCTGTTTAACTTCGAGTGTTTCTTTTCCTCGTTTGCAGCCACTTACTAACAATCATGAATTAGAATACGGGCCTAATGTGTGAAGAAGGTCTCATGAAATAGATTACTTAAACATATTTCGCTTTTAAAATGGAGTTGAGTAAAATATCTACAATATCAAAATAGGTTAAGCCCGACACAGGCTACAGAAGGCCTAATTAAAATAAAAATAAATAAAACCCACTTTTTCCCGGGATTCCCGGGAAATTGCTCGTCTTTTCCCGGGATTTGATTCATGCCATTTTCGGGAAAAATATTAAACCCTAGTCTGCACAAACGGTTAGAAACCGACTCCATGAGGGTGGTATGAGGGCCTGACGTCCACAGATGGGGGTTGTGCTCACAGCCCAACACCGTGCAGGACGCTTGGCATTTGCAACATCCTTCAGCATGACCGGTTTTGCAGTGGGTCAGTAATGGTGTGGGGTGGCATTTCTTTGGAGGGCCACACAGCCCTCCATGTGCTCGCCAGAGGTAGCATGACTGCCATTAGGTACAGAGATGAGATCCTCAGACCCCTTGTGAGACCATATGCTGGTGTGGTTGGCCCTGGGTTCCTCCTAATGCAGGACAATGCTAGACCTCATGTGGCTGGAGTGTGTCAGCAGTTCCTGCAAGATGAAGGCACTGAAGCTATGGACTGGCCCGCCCGTTCCCCAGACCTGAATCCCATTGAGCACATCTGGGACATCATGTCTCGCTCACTCCACCAACGTCACGTTGCACCACAGACTGTCCAGGAGTTGGAGGATGCTTTAGTCCAGGTCTGGGAGGAGATCCCTCAGGAGACCATCTGCCACCTCATCAGGAGCATGCCCAGGCATTGTAGGGAGGTCATACAGGCACGTGGAGGTCACACACAATACTGAGCCTCATTTTGATTTGTTTTAAGGACATTACATCAAAGTTGGATCAGCCTGTAGTGTGTTTTTCCACTTTAATGTTGTGTGTGACGCCAAATCCAGGCCTCCATTGGTTAATAAATTTGATTTCCATTGATTATTTTTGTGTGATTTTGTCGTCAGTACATTCAACTTTGTACAGAACAAAGTATTCAATGAGAATATTTCATTCATTCAGATCTAGGATGTTATTTGAGTGTTCCCTTTATTTTTTTGAGCAGTGTGTATATGTCTATATCTCTCTCTCTCTCTCTCTCTACATACATATATATATATATATATATATATATATATATAGCCCCAAATGCAGACTCAGGTGGGGATCAAAGCTGAAACTATAATTCCAAAGGCTGCAGTAAAATAATAAAGTCCATGGAAAAACACAGGAACCACAGGGAAGAGTAACGGGAAGAGTCTGATGGGATACACGCAGGGAACGACGCACAGCTGAACTAAATCTGAACAACCACACAGGAAGTGAGTACACCAGGAACAGGTACCCTGAGAGGAGGAGTACCACAAACACAACAGTAACTGGAACAAAATGCACACAGCTGAAAACACAACAAACTAAGAATCAGAATTAACCAAACACTGGGCCGTCACACATTAGCCTTTTATTCTTATTTTGTGTGAGCGTGGTCATTTTAAATGTTTTTGTGATCATTCAGAAACTTTTTTTGTCTGTTTTTGTATTAATATTCTGTTTCTTTGTGTCTTTTTGTGGTTTTTTGTACAACTCTGTGCTTAACTTCAGACCTCAGGTGTAACAGCTGCAGGTACTCATGCAAATAAAGGCAGTTTGATGCCATCAATAATTACTCATCTTCCTCCGTTTGGACTGAAACTCTAAATCAAAGGTCAGAATCTGGAAACAAAATTCCTGAATTATTGAAACTCTGTCGGACCTCAAACTCATCATTTCCTGAGGAAACAGGAAGACGCAGCGACTCACCCAGAGAGGAGAAAACCACCATTAATCAGCTGATGAAGGATCACACACGCACACGCACACACACACACACACACACACACACACACACACACACACAAACACACACACACACACACACAATCCTCCTAATGAGTTTATTACATTCAGCCCTTAGACAATAAATGGATCCATCAATCACGGGGGAACATCTGTGGAGCACCTCCCTAATCCCACAGCAGCCTCATCAGCACTTCAACACTGTGAGGAAGAGGAGGAGCAACATGTGCACCACATGACTGAATGACAAGGAGGAGGGAACAAATAGCTGCTCAGTTTTCTCACAGGAGGAGAAGGAGGGCTGGAGTCAGGGAGGAAGGCAACATTTTAATCACACAGCAGCTTCATCAGCACTCAGGCTGAGGGGGGGGGGGGGGGGGGGGGGGGGGGTAATATCAGAGAATATCTGCTGCACCCCTGTAAGGTGGTGCACACAAGTCATTAGGGCTCTAACACAATGAAGAGGAGGCATCTGCTCTCCTGTCAGAAGTCAGGGCTGTGACACTGAGGAAGAGGAGGAGGTGTGATAAAGACATCAGGTCACAGTGTGAGGGATATTATTAAGATGTGCTGTGCACCAAGTTTGTGTTACTTTATGAAGCCTTCCTGTACAGCGAGGAAGCTTCAGCTCCATGAGAAGGTGCCCACAGTTCAGTTTAGCCTGCAAAAATGTGACCTCCAGCTTACACAGGGTGGTGTGCAGCCAAGGGTGAAGGAGCCGGGAGGAAAATGAACACCTCTGAGTCTGAGGCTGTCACTCCAGGTTAGGGAGGCTCTTATTCTGGAGGAGAGAGGAGCAATGTTGTGGACCCTTTCCTGCTGAGTTACAATAAAGGAGCCCCTGCTGGACTGCAGAAGAACTGCAGGTTTTAGCATGCCGACCTGGGCTTCCTGTTTCACACCTGCAGGCTGCTGCAGGTTTTTTCAGATCAGCTGAGGACACTAAAGACAGCAGGGAGCCCCCCATGTTTGATCTGACAGACTTTAAGTGTCATCGCAGGACCACACCAGGATCTTTGTTAGGAGAATGTGTGAAGCCCTGCAGAGCTGCTGCAATGAGTCAGTCAGTCATTTCTCTGTTATTTCCTTTGTCATAAACACACAGTCGTGGTTTGTCCTGGACACTCAGTCCTGATGCCTCTGCACATTTAACCCTCGTACCTTTGCTGAGCTACATCTCTGTGTGTTCCACGTGGCTTTGACACATCCATATTTCCCAGTTCACACACTAAACCCAGTTGGACGGTGCTGACGGTACATGCAGTCTGCCTCCTCATCGAGTGTTATTGGGTTACAGCGGTGCTAACTGAGTTAGGGACGGTCCATACGGCGCTCATCCCTGCAGCGGTGCCAAACTGAGTTAGCGAGTGTCTAAGAGTGCAGCGATATCTCTGCCTTCATGCACACATCACTGAGGCCGTAAACCAATTAGGAATCTTTGTCTGATGCTGCAGTTTAGTTTGCAATTGAGTTAGGGAGCGTCCACTCCCGTACAGCACATTAACGAGAAGATAAAGGTCTGAGGAGGTGGTGACACCGGGGCCCAGGAGCAGACCGGATGGATGGAGGAATCTCATCAGAGATACAGACGGTCTTTCTTCAGTCTGGGGGTCGCGCTGATCTGCGGTTCGTCTACATGTGAACCAAGTTACCAGTTAAACTAAAATGAAGGAAATTAAAGGAAGCATAATAAATCCATTTCACCTGCTTTGGTGCAAATGAAAGCGACAACAGGTGAGCTGGAGAGGCAACAAGACACCGCCCAAAAAGGAACAGGATTGGGTGAGTTCCTGACACCTGTTCAAACTATATGAAGGCTTAAAGTTTGCATTATTAGGGGCGTGGCCTCTCTGACTGACAGGTGGATGGCGACACAGGCGGCTGTAGCTGCTAGCTGTCTGCTAGGCTTCACCTCAGCTAACTGGAGTCCCCTGAACTGGACCTCTAGACCGTGTTGGAGCTGTTGGAGCCTTTTAATGTAATTATCTGACCAATAATATGGCTGCTGTAGCTTTGTTGGACTAACAGACCACCCGAGAAGGCGGAGCTCCAGATTGATTTGGAGGTTACTGAGCAGGAATCAGCAGGTCACAGCATGGTGATGCCAAAAATGTGAGACAATGTTCACAAGCTGCTGATTAATCCTCATGCTCTAGATCCAGTCCTGAATCCAGCCTCCCAGTGAGACCCTCACCCCTCCGGATCACATGAAACCGGGAATTGTCAGTTGATTGTTGCAGTTTTCTCGGGAGGAACCACAGGACGACCGGGGGATAAAAATATCCTCCTAAGCCCTCAGCGCTTCCTCAGCGCTCCTTATTCATGAATCAGGAAGTGCTTTATCATTAAAGTTTCCTCAGACAGAAACAGATTAAATTAACTTTGAGTTCCAGAGGAACTCTGTGCACTCTTTCATAGTCCGACTCTTCGGCTGGATTCAGGAACTGTGCCGATTGTTCTGCTTCTGCAGGTTCTGCAGGCTTGTGTGCTTAATTCTTTCATGTGTTTATTAGTCAGTGAGTGGAGTCGGAGCAGAGGAGGGATGTCCAGGCACGAGTCTGCAGCTCTTCATTACGGCTCATTTCTTACAGCGTTTGCTGATAATTAAATATTTCAGATTAAAAGTCGTGCTCCTCGGTGATGGCGCTTCATTTAAGAGAGCGGCTCAAACCGCGGGTCACCGTTTCATGCAGATGGCGTGTGACGTACTCGAGACTTTGTGAAAACGCTGTTGTGACGTTTTTCCTCGGGTTCCCGCTCGCCATCCATCACATCAGCGGCTAACGTTTACCTCATTATCAGCATTTACAGCTGACATTTAGGCCTGTGGCCCACGTGCCCACTCTCAGCCAGCAGAGGAAACTCCAGCTGAACATGAGAAGCTACTAATTGCCAGGTTAAAGGTCACGGCAGGGTGTGGCCTGCACAGAGGTGCGGCGTGAGTCCCGTGGCTGCTGCTCTCTTCAGAAAGCATCGAGCTGCCGCAGAGATCTTCAGACAGAAATCTGAGGAGTGGAAAAGTCGGCGCTGGATGTTTGAGGGCAGCGTGACCTCACACACAAAAACAAAGCTGTCTGCTTTCTCAGGAAAACTGCGACCCGGAGCGGTCCGGCTCAGCAAAGGGTACCTTGTTTCCATGACAACAGAGTGCACCTCACATGATGCCCGAGGCAGTTTGTTCAGAGATCCGGCCCCAGGTGAACCCGGAGTATTTACAGGCCTTTTGCTTCCTTCTCCATGATTTTAAATCTCTGAGCAAACGAGTGAAACGAGTGACCTGTGCTGCATAAACCTGTCAGAGCAAACAGGTGAGGAGGGGATGAACTCTGACTGTGAGGGAGTGATGATGAGGGTATGAATGGAAGCCAGGAGGAGAGGACCTTCATCTTTGAGTTTCAGCTCTCGTGCTTCCTCTGCGGACAGAATTTAAAAACCTTCTGAGCTGAGCTCCAGTTTGCTGAGAGAGGCTCCAGATCCTCAGGTCACGAGTCAGCGCATCCATACAGAGATCTGCTGCAGGAAGCTGTGGAGGGTCAGAGTCAGGCTGCTAAAGCACAGAGGCTTCCTGCCTGGCCAACAGGAAGCATGGCAGATTAAACAAAGGTGATTGTGAAGAGCAGTGAGGAGGGAAAA